>NC_050606.1:10549234-10866109 GCF_013368585.1 Megalops cyprinoides | reverse complement strand
CTTGTTTGATAAATCAAAAAATCCTGTGAAACCTGCCAATGTTCATTTCAGTTTTTCAAAATGGATTGTTTTGAATCTTGTACTTCCATTAGCTTATCTAGATTGCTTTCCCTTTTATATCTGTATGCAGAATGCTTTGGCAGTGCCTCATTTCCTCTTCTAAGCCTAATTTGATATCATCTGAAGAAATCTTGTCCACAGCTGTATACTGCTACAGACATCTCATCTGACAGAATTATTGGGACCGGCAACACAGAACCCTTCAGAGCTTAGCTGCAGGGTCCCAAGTGTGTGACGGTGTCAAACAATATCATTATTATATGGAAGCAATCACACATTTTAGGCAAGTACTGGTAATGATCAAAAGCACCTCGTGATTCTTGTAGTATACAAAAGGGTTTGTTATAAATAATATGAAGCAATTTCAATATTAATTATCATGTCTGTATTTTTTTTAAGAAATCCTTTTATTATAGTTAAGTGGAAAAGACAACAACTTTTAGAAACAACTTTTTGAAAAGTTATATCAGCAAACTACAAATCGGTGAAGGCAGCCTTCCCATTTACTGAAGCAAAGTTTAGCAGAGAGAAAACTCACTTGCATATTAAAATACCTCCTCACTGTTCATGTTCATCCTTTTAACAGACAGCAAAACTTATAGGTTAATCAGTAAATTATTCTGCAATCAATTATTGCTATTCATTCAAAACGTTTTAGTTTGACGATAAATGGTTTGAAAAGTACCATTAGTGACAATATTCAGGTAAAAAAACAGGAAAAAAAGGGGCAGCTCAGAATCTGCATTGTCTTCAACTGTATATCTTACTCTTGAAACATGAGAACAGAAAGCTTTAGGAACTTGGCTGCATATTTGTTTTGGTTTGTCCCCCAATGGATTCTGGTTCACTTTGGCTTACCATTCTCAACAACAGTATTGCTGCAGAGTACCTTGTACATCATGATACACAAATGATCATGGACGAGAGGACAAGGATGTGTTTTGCGAGAGAGATCACACTGATAAAAATTAACTGAACAAAGTGAAAATAACAAAATAAAACGTGATAAAAAAGACAAGGGTGACATAAAGACAGTTTAAGAGCATGGGATTACATCAGTAGAATGGAGCACGGGGTGTAGGGTAGTGAATTCAGTTTTGTTTACATAGACCGAAATCACACATAGGTCTACTTTCAAGGAGAGCCCTGCTGGCAGGTAGCAGCCCTTTGAGGAAGAAAGGCCAGGTGTGTCAGTGCACAGGAAAACCAATGACACAGTAAGGGCTCTCAGGGGGATCGAGACTTAATGGAGAGGCCTGATGCATTATGACATTCTGATTACTGCAGGTCCACACATAGTTTTCCAGGGTTGTTTTCTTCTCTGTGCAGTTTTCAGAAGCTCAAACCATCTGCAGTGCTCTCCATACTCTATTTTATCAATGACGGGCTCTTTGGACATGAGGGTCTTTGAACAGGTCTTCAGCAAGCGCCTCAGTGTGTCACTACTGTATGTGGTACAATATAATTGGTGGAATTTGTAACTTACTGAATAAGGTATAATGGTAGCCATTGTCTTATGGCAGCTACAATAAAGTACTGCAGAAAGTACATTCATTGTTAATTTATGAGACTTGGTTGTTTTTTTTTTTCTTTTCTTCTTTTTTTTCACAGCAAGCCAAGCTCACAGGTTCCCGGATAAGATAAATTATTACACTAAAAATGCTGAAACACAACAGTACAGGATTTATAGTGCACTGTATATTTATTATATGCAAAAATAACATTTCAGGCGATAAATGTTGTTGTATCAATATTTCACAATTACAACTCAAGAATTTAATTAATAAACTTGCTAAAAATTTCAAACTAGTACAAATTGTACTTTGTGCATTAAAACACAGAAGTGAAAACCAGAATGTCATTGTGATTAGCATTAATGCTTGAATTCACATTTGACATATAAAACAACTGACAATTGCCTATATGTAAATTACACAGATGAAGCAGACCAGAGTGTTTCTCTACCCACTTTCCATAAGTTTCATTCTGGCTGAGCTCTCAGTTAAGGTTTGCTTAAGCCGCTTCAGCTGATTTGACATTTATAAACTTAGTCTGCGACAAATTTGTTAAAGAACATCTTTTATTTGGGACGTATTTGTGCTATTATGTGGACAAAGTTGTTTGTTCAACATATAGATTACCTGCCCCCTGGTCAAATTTGGTGGAGCTGTCTCAATTAAGCATAATTGCTCAAGTACTTCTACACCCCACTGAAGTATTAATTACTCCTAAGCATTCACAGCAATTACTTGTTTAACTAAATTGCCTAAGGTATTGAAATCATCAGACGTAGCATACAGAAAGACCTTACTTGTATCCTTCCATTAGAACAACATATCAAACAACTCAAGAAGTAAGAGTGTTTGCTTAAGAAATGTTAATTCAACATGAGCATTCAACTGATGGCTCAATAAAACCTAACTAAGAGCTCAGCTGGAATGAAAACCAGCACAGAGAACCTGCTATAGACAATTATAGAATGATATATATATATATATATATATATATGCTATAGAAGCTAATATCATTACAGGCTTTCCACTCATGGTTCTCTGTCAAGAAAAACGAGGAAAACAATGCTGTAAAAAAATTAAATTAGACAAAACTAAATGCAAATGCGTATTACAAAAATACTATTATGCCATTTTCTAACATTCCTTCTCCTTTTATATAACATTTTAGTGCCTCTTGGCATAAATGTTATTTAAATATGACCTTCCACCTATCCTTACATAATACTCTTTTATTACTATTGAATTAATAAGCTAATATGTGTTTTGTATTTTGATTTTGATTAGCAAATGATCCAGAACAACATATCTGACAATTTTTACATGTTTTCCATTTATACAACTGGAAATATATATTATTTATGTATACAATGTCTAATTTCCTATTTGTAACTGCAATATCAGTCATACAAAATGTTCATTGTTTCCTTCATGGATACATTTAAAGCCAAATTGTTTTGTGTGTACAAACCTCATTTTTGCATAATTGTCTTGTTTCATCTACCGTAGCAAATGATCTGAATGAAATTCGTGTCTCCCTTACGGTAGACCCAACATTCATCATGGTGCCTTTACCAGTAAACGCATACTAACAATTTTATTACATACCCAAAAATACCTAAATTTCACATTATACATAACTAGTGAAAGGATTTTAGTGAAAGTTACAAATCATGACTCCCCTGTAGACAGACCCAGCATTCAGAATTTTGCCTTTGCCAATAAATCCACATTAGCAATTTTATGACACACCCAAACATACCTGAATGTCACATATTTCCATAATTTGAGGTTATTCTGTTTTACTATGTCTTGACAGATATGAAGAGGGTTATTCAAGCTTAAGGGCAATCTCCACCATGGTTATACATATGCAGCACTGAGAGATGGCAAGTAGCTTTAAACATGACAGCCTTCATATATATTAATGTTTTTTTTCCAGGTATTTTTCCTGTTCAGGAGAATGTGGAACCTACAAACTCCATTTTTAGCATTTGGCTACGAATAAACTAAAAATAGGATAGAATTGACCAGAATAAACAATTGCATATTTAATGTCATTACTGTTTCAAAATATTTGAGAAACAGAGTTTCAAGAAAAAATACAAATTCTTAAAATCAGAGAAACTTAACCCTTGGTATTGCAGAGCCTACACATGTGCAGAGCTGTTGTAATTAATATGTCACACATAATACTTATGTGTTTAAACAGTTTAGAATAAGTAGGGGCCATAAAAAACATGTGTCCTCTTGCCCAGCTTCACTACATTCATATTTGAGACCCCCCCCCCAAATAATTGTATAACTAGAAACTTTGCATTTTAAAAGAAATCTATAAAATGCTTCCGTCATTCTGTATCCTTGTAACCTTTACACTGTTAAAATAAATGGTAAAGTACAAATTGGACTCTTGTAGTTCCAGTTTGAGGCATATCTTGGCCAAAGTACAGTATTGCATGTCCTCAACACCCAGAGGTATTCAACTATTTGAATGCCTATGTGAGAGTATGAAGGCCTCTCCCTGCATCTGAAATGTCCGTCATTACACAGTAATGACACTTAATGAGTTCCTCAGCTCCTGAAAAAGCACCTCAAAAGAAGTTGCAGCAGCTGCTGCTACTGTATTTGTATTAAAGAAAACATAATTTATCAACTTTTCTCAAAGCTATGTTTGAAAAGCCAGGCAAACCATACTCTGTCCAGTGTACAATGTAAGAAAAGGCTTTAGAATAATGAAACGATACTTCTTGCCATTTCAGTAATTCTGTTCCGAGTACAAAGTGCAAAATCTTTCCCGTAATACTGGGTTTTTTGTTTTATTTATGGACTGATTATCTTGCCTCTCCTTATTTTAGATATGATGAATATTCATGTGAAACAGTAATATTGGCTTTACTTCATTAACTTACCTTTGATGCTGCATCAAAGCATATAAAACCCATTCCGAAGTCTATTGTGAGTCCCATTAGGTGACTTTCCATTATGCAAGCATATGTTTTGCACTGGAAAACAAACAGTACGTTAGAGTGCTTAGACACTATGTACAGCAGAAATGTATAAGCAGCAACACTGAAAAAGCAGTTTTTCCTTCTCACGTCTCTAAAGAGTGATTGTTCAATATGCATGCAAATCAATGTTGTGGGGTATAAGGAAGCATAATGCTGTTATTTTCTTATGCCTGAATTTATATTTCAATATGTTATTTTTTCATATGCAATTTTCTTTCCACCATTTGAAGTAGTTGCCAATGTCAAATCTTATGCTTTGGCCTTACATCTAGGGTGTTTTTTTTTTTTTTTTTTTTTAAACATACAGTCCTGTATTAAAACTAGTATTAAAGTATATTAAGTATTAAAATTCTTAGAGTCTGAATGCAAGTAATATGCAAACAGATTTCTTTTGCTTTCTGTTTAGAAAGAGGCGCAAACATTGGGTTGTTGTGCGACTGGTACCTGTATTCTCTCAACTTCTAAGAAGGTCGCCATTTGGAAGGCCTTCTCCCAAATCATCAGCTCACTCTCCAGCTCCACACTGAAGAACATGTCTTCCCCACACTCTGTCTGGAGGCTGAAGCAGTGTTTCCGCTGGTCCAGAAGGTCACTGTCCTGAGAAAACTTACAGTTATAAACTCTGTCACAATGTTTAATGAGTGGATATTCAATATCCACGTTGTGCTACAGCACAGTCAAAATTGGCTGATATTCTTTACTACAGCTGTTATATTTGTTTTTTTTTCATCTCACTCAGTTGCTCAGAATGAAATCAGATAACGCATTGTAATGACTGTCACATATCTCTCTTTCATGGACTTGATGGTGAGATTATTTATTTTGAGTATTTCTTTATTTTCTTTTTTTAATTATGCTTGCTGTTCTTTTTATAGCTGGCAATGATTCAGTGTTACATATTTTTACAGTACATATTTCATACTGTTTGTTTGTTTTTTAATGTCAGTTATAAATATGTACCATGCATTTTTTACGTGTTCCCTACCTGCTCTAATATACAAAAGAGGTCAATTGAAGATGTTAATTGGTATTTTGAGTTTGATTTTATATGTTATGAAAGTTACCGGTTAACAGGTCAGAGGTCCTTTTTGCACATGACTCTAATTTGGCAGAGCTATTTCCTAAACTGTTAATAATATCAAAGGTGAAATGATTATGTTTCTCTATCCAAGCATTAAAATCACTAAAAGCAGCAACAGTTCCATTATCTGGCCCCCCTAATTTTTTTTTTTTTTTTTTTTTACTTTTAATGCTTGTTACTCTTGAGAAAATTGTTGTGCTTTTCTTCTCTTTGGCAATCCCATTGAGGCCATTACAGCAGGCTTCATTAATAAATATTTTGTGAATGGACACAAATGCCGGTAAGAATAATCCAATGTATAACACAATGACAGATGCCTTCTTTACCTCCATGTTTCCATCATTGGCTGTTTTGTAATGTTAGGACTGAAATAGGTTCTAAAATACTATAACTTTACTAATACTAGTACTGTTTTAAATGTTTATCTCATGTCTAGAATTTACATATGTACCTTTATTCAGTACATTCTGTATGTCTTCCAACAGTTCATACTGCAGGTAATTTAGTCGAAAAATGGGAGTCTTATCTGTTCTGATCTGCAGTAAAGTATTAATATGTGAGTCCATTCAAATTTTTCTCCATTTAGATGTGTGGATAGAAGGGAAATTTGAAAGTTCTCTTTTCTTGATATCTATCAAAAAATCATACCATGAACACTGAAATTCTGTTGCCAATTGTTTATAAGCTGTCAGTTTATGATCATTTTGGAGCTTTCAATATATCACTCCAAGCTTTGCTAGGGTTTCCCCATCTGTGTTTTGATAGTTTTGGTCCTGCAAGCATGAATGAACACAGTCATGATTGCATCACAGTGTCTTTTGTTGAATTTTGTTGCAACCAGGCAATCAACATCTCATGCACCACTCATCTCAGTGCATGTCAATAGATGTATGCAGTGCTTGTAACAATTTATATTTCTATGGAAATTTCACCATCAAAAACATTGCTGTCACCTAACACTTTCAGCGAAGTGTGAAAATCACAGACACACTTTTGGCTATGAACTGAACACAGTGATTGAAATAGTACCTCTACTTAAATGAGATTGTCCAAGACTGTTAGTTCAGAAAAAAAAATATTTTCCTGAAATTAATTGTACAATAAAAAGTACCTCATTAAAAAGTACACAAGCAAAAGCTCACATTATTTTTGTGAGCCCTCTGCTAATATTAGTGGCCCTTGCCATCACTATTACAATGTAGGCTGGCATGCTCATGCTAGTACCTAACCTTATTGTTTGTTATCCTGGTAGCTGCAAGTGATGTTCTAGCTAGCTAGCAGCTATTGTCATGGTAATGTTAACTAACTAGCCAGCTCTGATTAGTTAGCTTACCACCTCTCAAACAATTATTACTGAAACTTTCCACTGCATGTGCGCTCAGCATAAAGTAAGATCTTTGTACTGACACAACTGCCCTTTCTTTCAGACTCCCATCTTTCAAAGATGAATAGTTCATGCAGGTACAGTCAGGGATGTCCATGAAATGTGCCAAAAACCTCTAAATCTCAAATTAAAATGACTTGCAAAATATCACTTGTGTCTAGTGCTGAAACCTCTAAAGAATATCCACGTGAAATATACTTTGACATTATGGCCTAGTTGGCCGTTTATCTAATGTCCCTGTTTACATCTGTGGTCATTAATGTCTCCCCAATTTGGTTGGTAAGAGGCTATGGTATTGTAGTATCGTCTGTTATATCAGCCCTTAAACTCACTCACATACAGCACACACAGTTATTTAATATATGAAAAGTGTGGCCTTACCTTTAAAATTTTGCACATGATTTCATACACAGTGAAGCTTTTTTCTGCCCTGGTCCAGTCCCATGTGGTTACCTGAAACATTTCATCATAAATAGCTTTACTTGTATTTTTGACAAGTAAAAGGAACAGCAGATCACACAATATAACTGAGAGTGTGCTGAATTTGATGGGCTCGGTACGGAAGCAGTTATTTCACGAGAAACAAGGAAAGAAGTTCAAATGCTGTTAAAGTAGGAACACTTTTTCAATAAAATTCATCAGCATGCCTCCGAGGGCATTTTATCTTCCTTTAATTAAGGAGGCAAATATCACTTCAGGGAGAGCTCAGGATGTTAATCAGCTTTCACTCCAAAACAGAAAAAAAAAGAATGGAGGCACTGCTCGACGGCTGCTCATTTTCTGGCCTTTTCGCCATCCAACATCCTTCAGCGAGTGACTCCCAGTGCTTGCACAGCCAGTCAGTCCACGTGAGTGAGTCGGTCAGTCATTTAGTGAGTAAGAGATACCACCATATATCTTCTTCCCTCTGCTGACCTCTACCCTGTGATCATGTGGTATAAAACGTGCCTTTCTCCTAATGCTTTCATAAATTGGTTCATGGATTTTGATCCGGCCGGTTCCATTTTAAAGGTAAATGCCACCGTTATGTCTGACCTTTTGATAGATTTAAGATACTGTGGATTTACTTGTCCACACAGTAGAAATAAAATAATGTATTACCCCTGCATGCTGTCTTGTGCTGCCTAGGAGCTTTCAGTATTCAGGTAGCTTTAATTTTCGCATTTTGTTTTGAAGATGAACTGTCATCATCGAAATAAATTTGAAGAACAATAGTTTGACCCTCCAGGGAAGCACTTAATTCTGTTTTTTATTAATAAACACTGCAAGGGGATATTTAAATCTCAGCTTGAAAATAAACAGTATATTACTGTTTATGTTGGACTGTCGCTAAAGCAATGTCAAATATTCTTGTTGGTCTAAATAAAAAGGAACAATGTCTAAATGAAGAATTGCCTTTTATTTTTCAATATTTTCAGTACTCTTTTTGAATACTGATGAACAATAAAATTGAACAATATAATTAGAAAGCAACATTTCACATCTAGTTTCATTTGAATTTTGCTTTCAGAACAGAATAACATTCAGTTATTTGTCTTGTCTGCCTATTATTGTATATTTGTGTATTTTTCTGACAGCTAGGTAACTACCCATCTGCAAACTGCAATCAGCCTTGACCTACAGCATTGTAGCATTGTTTCTGATATAATAGTTACTGGTGGAGGCAGACAGATTAACACTGTGAAATGCAACAGGATAATTAGCCAGAGATTTTGTGCATTTTGTACAGACATGTCATTTGAGTGCCTCAAGCAACTTGAAATCTACATGTCCTCATTTCAAGTCGAACTAATGCCACCACATGAACCATTAACATTCAACATCCAAACGGTACTCTCTCTACCTAGTCTTTTTTGATCATTTTTATTAGGAGGTAGCAAGCCTTCTCTTCCCCTGCTCTCCTGCCTGCTCGTCAACTTATATGAACGCCCACATGACTACTTCTGTCAGGTGGTGTACAATGATCATTGTGTACACCTATCTGTCTACGAGTTGGAGGAACTTGAATGCGGAAACCAGAAATCACACTACCACATGTAGCATGCAGTGGTTTCAGCTTATTGAATGTCACCATGTTAGGAGTTGCTGTCACAAAAAAGGAAAGGATTTACAACGTATAGGGGAAAGACATATATTTGTAGTGACAATGCTTTCCAACACACACTTCTCTCCTAAATGGTACCATGCTGCATATGTGGCTTCATTTCAGAGTAAATGTGGCCACCACTCAGCAGGTCAGAGCGAGTTTCTCAAACGGCCTAAAAGCTTGTTGGGTTTTTGTTACAGTATGCATTAGTGCACTAATAGTCTGGATACAGACTGTGAATACTTTCAAACAACTAATCACATACACACAGCTGGCCCAGAGGACCAAAGGCGAGCACGGGATGAAATGGACAACAAGAGCTGACAGGCAACACGGGGTCTCAGTGGTGTGGGATGGCAACTAAGTGACAGAGGAGAGTAGATAAGGTGGAGAGGTGGCTAGCGGATCAGGGGAAAAAACAAAGTTGATCTGATGTTCAGTCCACTGGGATGGAGAGAAGAAGGTATTAAATGAGGGGTGCACAAAGGAGAGCATTCAAACGTTAAAGTTTAGAAGATGAATGTTGACTTCACCTAACAAGATAAGAGTAATTGGAGAAGAAGACATAGACAGGGGGAAAGCAATCCAGTTCATTGAGGAACTGTCTTAGTTGACCAGATGGCTGATGAACAATAATAGGAGGGATTTCAGTTGAACACAACAGATTATTTCTGCTCGTTTCAAGTCTCACCGTCTATTTTGAAGGGCATGTGATGGTGAGATAAATTTTTTATCATTGCAGTGACAACCAGAAATATTCAGAGAACTTTATAGACAGTCATTCTGGCAACAACACCCACAAAACAGATGGGCAATTCCAGAGCTTTAGAGTAGAGTAAGTCCAGACTTTCATCACAGAGCACAATGAAATGATCACTTAAAATTAAAAATTAAATCCATGAAATTATATCAATTACTTCACCTTACTTACACTACACCCCGCTACATTCAAGTCAATTCCCATCCTACAGTATGCAAATGTGTTTTGTTAGAGTTTTATGAAATGAGATGTTTAGAATTTACCTCAACTGCAACAAAAAAAAATTCCCTTGTGTGAATATCTGCACTATTTGGAAATATATACTCAGCTAAACAGTTTGTGCATAGAATCCAAATAGGATGAGGATTAGGATGATATCTGGAAATATATGCTCAGGTATACAGGTTTGTCCATAAAATCCAAATGCACAAAGTATTTGTAGCATGTTATGTGCAGCATGTTAAATGGGAGAGGGGGTTCTTATATGAAGGTTTTACATGCTGTGACCAGCACCTGAAAATATCTCACCCAATTCATGTATCTAGAGCAACGACGCTGTGGAGGATTCTCAGCTGGAGCTCTCCAGTGCCTTTGGGAATAGATGCTTTATATAATGGCTCTCTGGTGAGTGTCAACTTACTGGAGTGACTGGTGTTCTCTCCATTTTATGGCAGTTACAGCATCTTGACTCAAATATCCTACAATTGTTTTTTTTCCTACTAAATTACATACACTTGTTTTTACACCCCAACAGTTTTGACAACAAGGTATTTTAGACCATTGAACTTGAGAAATTGCCCGTGAGCTCCTCTTGCTAAGGGCAGGAAGATTTACCATTACAGCTGGAAGTGGAGCACTATCCCAATGGGTCAAGGAAGTAAAAGCTGTCATCTTACAAAAGTGAGCTGAAATGTGCTCACTAATCGACGATGATGCTGTGGATGTGTTGGGTTTTGACTTAAGCCAGTCACCTGCCAGTGCGTTCTTGAGATTGCAGTTAAAGGATTGGTCTTAATTTGGAAGGGGTTGGTTTGCTGGGACTGGTCAAAATACAGTACATCACAAATGCCATCTGCTAAATGCCAATAATGTAATGTAAATAAACTAAACTGATATCATGAGTTCACTGTTCACCCATGTTCTTGTACACAATACCAAACAGAGTTGAGTATAATAGAGTATTCTTTTTGATTTAATTTCTACTTCTTCAATATTCTGTGAAACCCTGGCCCACGCCACTGGTTTTTCAATCCTTCACACAAGGCATACGAGCTGGACAGCACTGCACTCAAACAGCACAGAGGAGAAGAGCCTGCTCGGGGTGAGGAAAATGAGATTTTATTGATTGCATTGACCTGATGGATGTCTCTCGCACGCCCGAGTCCGGAGTGTCCGGATTAGATCAGCAGGCCCCGGTGTTCGACAACATCTGCATCACAAAAGACATGCCCTTGCCCGACTCTGCTACGGAGCAGGAGGCCAACGATGAAATAAAACGCACACCATGACAGATGGCATCGTCAGGAGAAAGAGATTAAACATTTATCAAGCCTGGAGACTTAAAAAATGATGTTAGTTAATGTATGCTATTGAAATCCAGCGCTTCTGTGGAATCATGAGCTAACATAAATGCATATCAGTTCAATTTTTGTTCATTAGCTCATTAGCTGTCTACTTTGTTAGGACTTTCCTTATGGGAATTATGGCTATGTGTAAAGTGTAATCCATAAACAGGTCATTGATGTAACTGGATTTAATCACGCATCATATTATAATTTAAGATTCGCTGTTATTGGCTGCAACTTTTATTTACTGTGATTTTTAATGCACGTGTGCATTAAAAAATAACATGAGTGATTACTTATTTGTGCAGTTGAGGCACTGCTTATTGCACTGCTTAAGTTAATTGCTATGCAAGGTTTTCATGTATTAGCTCATGCCCATTCACAGGCACAAAAAGGGCCCCTATTTCACTTACTTCAAAGTGAGGCTGTCATGACAACTACAGACACATCATCCCTCGATCTCCATCCAAGACCTCTTTGGTGGAAGTGAGTTATATGCCTGAGGGAGTTCCCATAGTGACCAGCCATGGGTGCAAAAAGATAATTTATCAGTTTGGCTACACTGAGTTCTACCTGTAGTATTCAGTAATACTTGTGCTATGACATCAGGGTGCAGGTAACATTAAACAGAATTTTGCCTCCACAATGTGTCATCCTGGTAACTTAACTAGCTAACTAGACAGCTCACAAGATGTTCTTTAGTTACTAACATAATATGAAATAGTTGGCTAGCTGCTTTATTATATTTTCTAACTTATTATATTAAACTCAGTAATTTAGCTAGATAATGATGTCCTGTGTTACGAGCTACATGTGTACATCAGTTTATATTAAAGATAAATGTATTCTAATGATCGATATGTTTTTGCCAGTGGTCCTTAGCCTGCATAAAGCATCAATGTACAGAAGTGGTACAATAAGTAACACTTGCTCATTAGCCAAAAGAGTAGCCAGAAGAAAATCTCAAAAATCTTAAGTGTAAAGTTACCAATACAGTTACGATCTGCCAAGTTGCAAAGCAGTCACACAGAACAACAGCCTGTGTGGCTGGGTAACCTTTAGATGTCTGTTGGGGGCAAAGTCAGGTCTATTACATCAATACATTTGGTAACTTTCACAAAAAGGGTAAATACTGTTTGTAACCCCATTTGGCCATTAAAGGTGTCTTTTGAGAAGAAAGAGCCCTTATTCTTTGCTTGGTCAAGCATAAAGGCTGCCATCAGGCCGGCGAGGTGAATCATCACTGTTCCTTTTCCCACAGGGGCTGAGGGGGCCAACACCAGCTTTAGCCAATGATAACAACGATCCTAGAGGAGCTTAACAGTATCCTTTGGTTTACTTCCAGGAGTCCTTAGGTCTTGGGTCAGAATAAAGCAGTTCATAGATGTCATAACCTGGAGACAACCAAGGTTAAATCGTCCTCGTGAGAGAGAACTGAGGAAGGAGCTAGCCCCATCTGAGGAATTTGCCGATTTTACCCTACTCCTTTGTGTCTTGCCAGTTGCTGTTGTACTAGCAATCTCTTGCCAATAAGGTACAATAGATTGATGCAGACAGACGGATAGACCATATTGGTCTCTGCAGGCCTTAAAGAATAATCTGATGCATCATATCGACTCAACTGTTTTTTCCCTCTTGAAAGTGCAGAGGGGAGTCAATACAATGTACAATAACTCTGAAAGAGCACTTCAGAGATGGAAATGGCCTTGTGAATTATTTAATTCATTTTTTCCCTGTATTTTCTGTCTCAAACACAAATAAAGCAGTGGTCAGATGGAATATACATATATATATATATATATATATATATATATATGTACACACATAGTGCACTCTTCCATCTGACCACTGCTTTCTCTATATATAATTACACACACACACACACACACACACATTTTCCACATTTTAGAATGATGTAGTATACTACGATTAATACAGAGTAATGTATCATAAGTTCACTTAATTGATACACTGTAATGTGTAACAAGTTCACTTTAATGTATAATAATATGCTCACTTGATATTAATATGCAATGGATATTGCACTTCATTGCGCTGTTTTCATTTTATAGACATACTTGAAATAGGATTTAAAATCAATATTACAAATGACTTGTAATGTTGACTTATTATAGTATTTTGATGCACTGATCTGGAAATATGTAAAAATGGAGGGGAACAGTGCATGGAAATATACTGATTTATTTATTTAGTTTTATTTTTTTTGGACCAAAGGAGCAAAGGGGGGATGATCTACATGGCTCTCAAAAGGTAATGATGGTCTTGATCGATTACATATGGCAAAAGCCGCTATCTGTCAAAAAAGAGTTGATGTGAATTCTAAAAACGTGTACGAATTCTGCTCAGAGAAATGACGGCTTTTTAAATAATTGATGCAGAGAACTTTTGCTTTAGCACGTTTTGATAATAAATTTCATGCTCAACTGCTAGTAGCAAATCCCGAAAGTGCCATAACAACAACAATAATTTATGAGTTTAAGCTGTTTAGAATTTATTAGAGCTTTGTATATGACTGTTAAGGCATGTGTAGACTTTCAATTGTGGAAACAGTCTTTATCCCTCTTACCGTCTGCTTTCAAATCAAAAGTATTTTAAATAACAAACTTCAAAGGTTGTGTTGTAATCACAAGAGGTGTAACCAGTGATGATGGGGAAACAATCTCTTTGAACTGATTAATTTTTCATTCCTTTAAATCAATGAAGATTGATAGTTTCCTTAGAGGCTCATCCTCCCTTTTTTACATTTAATACTTTGTATACAAAAATTAATTGGCTGGACTTCTCAGGGGCTCATTCACTCTGATTAACCAACAGACTGATCAAATGTTTCCCTTTGTGCCAGACTGTGTAAACTAGCTTTGTATAATGTAACACGTAGTACAGTAAAATCACGTCATATAACTCAGGTAACATAATTCAGGAGGGACTTTGAATCAAACAAAAAGCAACCTGATGGAAAGGAAGCAATTAACTTATTAATACTGCATGACTTTAGCAATGAAAAAGCGAGAAAGCAATTCAAATCGGGCTGGCTTTAAAGATTTCTTAAACTTAACTGCTTGCTATAAAACAGTTTGCTAGATACCAATAGTACTGTGGAGTCAAATAGGGGCACTGAATACAATAAAAAAATCAATAATAAATTCAGAATATTAAATTCAGCTATACTGTTTTTCAGTGGGATATTTATCCAATGGAATTCAAAAGAATGACCATGACCTTTTTCTGAATAACTTCAGTAGCAAATACCATAAGCATGACTTAAAATGACTTCAGTATATACCTGAATCGATGTTTAAATATGTTGAAAGATATGTTCTTTATTTCGCTTTCAGAGATACAAGTACATCAGTGTCTGACGTCAAAATAATTTCTTGTAGCTCTTCTATAACTCAAACGGCATGTATATTTGGCCTGTCTCTCGCCTCAGGAGACTCACTGCAGTGGCCTAGGGCTAGCCCTGAACTCATAGCACTAATAAAGAGAACATGTTGACACCTGGCACACCAGAACATTTTAATCCATAGTTGTCACAAATGTGTGATTAACTGTACCATTGTGCACACTCACTGAATTATGTTTGCTTGGTTGATAAGCAAAGCTAACACATTTACATCTTATACATTCTGTCATCAATTAAAAAGAGATTTAAACAGTGCATACGAGGTGAAGTCACTTACCTGAGATTCAACTGATGTGGCCTGCTCAAGATTCTAAACTCAGCTGTCACATCCCCGATCCAGTGCCCTGACTACCATTCAACACCCCTGTCTTGTATCCATGTAGACCATTTTCAGAAGACATTGTCTCAATGGGTGGAAAATAGGGTGAATCTGCAACACCTCCATTTTTTCGGAGGTATTATTGACATCATCTCACCACCAGAAATTGGTTTTATGAATCGCCTGGATATTATGCAAATGAAAGGAAGGGAGACCGATCTGCACCATTGAATGCTGTCATGGCGATGTCAAAGCTACCCTAGCAGAACCTGCTTACAATTCAGAAAATAATACAAGTGGACAGGCTCATTCACTGTCATATAAAATGGTGACAGGTTGGGGATCATAGCTTTTCATCAGAAGAGATTGGTTGGGGAAGGGTGAAAAACACTGAGCTTCCTCCTGCACCACAGTAATACCAAACTCCATAAAAGAACTTGAATATAAGGGGACACTAGGCTCGAACCGTAATGCCTTTTCTTGACCTGTATGTACCGGCATTGTCTGGACTGAACAGAGGGGAGCAAGAAGCTGCTGCTGTAATGTGCTGGCAGTGTCAATCTGCCAGTTTCCATTGACATTTTCAGCTCAGGGAACAATGTTTGAGCAAATGTCAGGCCTAAATCCGCACTGGCTTGACTATTTCCCAGCATTTCCCTGACATTTCCCTGTGGAACATGTGCACACATTTTGAGAACCTGCTATGTAAACTCAACAAGTATAACAAAGCTGTTA
Source organism: Megalops cyprinoides (assembly GCF_013368585.1). Classification (NCBI taxonomy): domain Eukaryota; kingdom Metazoa; phylum Chordata; class Actinopteri; order Elopiformes; family Megalopidae; genus Megalops; species Megalops cyprinoides. The sequence continues at coordinate 10,850,176 of NC_050606.1, read as the reverse complement.
CTGTTCACAATCTACAGGAGCAACAATAAGTTAACAAGAAACTGGTTCTGATGGAACTCAATTTTCCTCACTTGATTAGTGCTCTGATTTTAGCACTAATAACCAGCAGTATATATATAACCAGCAGTGTATATATATATATGGGTTTTTACATTCACCATAACAATTTAAGTGTTACCTCTAGCCCAATTGTTTTGCTAGTATACAGTTGTATTTTCTTAGTTGTAACCTTTCCCTTGTTTTGAAATAACTGACAGCCTGGCCATATTTGTCTGTCATCCACCATCAATAGCATTCTTAGTGTGAAAACCCTTCCAGTCCAAATACTTAGGCACCAATACACACCTTAGAGCTATTATTGCCAGATTCTGCTCAAGCATAGAAACAGAATCAAACACATTGTGTCATGCAAGGTCAGAATGTGTGGCCTGCAGGTTTTCAAAAAAAAAAAAAAACAACAACTGACAGCAGGTTGATGAAAACCTGCTAAGTATTTAAATACTGATTTTATCACACCGGGCTTCTTGGCGAATACATATTCAATCACGTAACTGAAAGATTTTAACCTGCCTACCCAGTTGACAAACATGGTTATGCACAGTACTTCTGAGATGTCTGTTGCTTTCCTTAATTCTTACATTCTACAGTACAGGCACATTACATGCTGTGCAAAATATCAATCTGCCTCATTCAAGAAATGTTCCCTTTGAGTAATTATCAATAACTCCTACCATTAGCTATTTTCCTACTTGATGAAAGCATTTCATTTTACTCTAGAAACTAATTTCACGCATCTTACAGCAGATTGCCAACAACTGCAAATTTTTTTCTTATTGGCATCCAAGAATGAAATAGTGGGGTGCAACATCGACAGTGCTCAACAAGAAACCTGTTTGTTTATGCTTACTTGAAATGAAATCAGCAGTAGCTATTTTATTTTTATCTGCTTACACTGTATGCCTGTGTTTAGCATTTTCCTGATTGCACAAGCATGTGGTAATTTCACAGCATCTTTTGACCTTGGTGAGCTCCATGACATTTTCATTTTCCCGACAGTCTTGACTGACAAAGGGAAGCGTCTTTGCTTCATGTGAGTAAACACCTGAAGGATGTATTTCACATTAAATGCAAAACTGCTTTCCTTCGTATTATTGGGGTCAAATCTGATTGCACTGTGATATTAACCAGTTTTACAGTTAGCATTTGTTTGCTGTGATTCTTTGCATATGTGACTAACTGTAGAGTTGATTTTAGACTAATTAGATTTTAGATTTTCTTTCCTAAGCCTGCTGTGTTTTAACTAACTTTAAGCCTACATAAAACATATTGATCCCATTAATATGATAGTTGCTTTGTGGTGGAAAGTCTTCACCTATTCTCCGCAAAACTGTGTTTAATTGTTAAATACAGTATGTGCCCTAAGGTTGCCTTTGCAATTGCTAATTTGTTAATAAATGAGCTCATGTCAATGAATTGCATCTGAACAGGCTCATCGTTTAATTGGCAATTTATATTGTCCATTTGTCTGTCTTTGTATTTTTGTGAACCAGCACCTGGTTAATTGGTCCCACCTGCTTAATTAAGGATAGTTAAATACAGGTGAGTGGCTACAAAGGGAGGCTCACTTCTGCACACTGCAGCTGAGAAGTGCAGTACAGTCCTCAGAGCTGGTTGCTTTTGTTTGAGGATTTAAAAAAAAAAAAAAAAGGCCGTATCGTTTTTGTGAGAGGTGTTAGCCAGGTTCTCCACTTTCTTGTTGCATTCATTTTTGCTAACTCATGAGCTGGTTTATTTTCAAGACCTTTTTTAATGGAGACATGTCAAAATTTCAAAAAAAGCTTTAAGTGAGAAAGAGAATGTATGTTTACCTACTAAAAAAGGACCAGTATCAGAGATGATTTCCTGTTATCAGAACAAACCTTAAAAGGATATACGTTGAAAAAAAACTATACCAAGACTAAACAAGTGCGAACTAGCTACAACTAGTAACAGGAAGCCATTAAGAAAACAAAATTCTAGGTAGGATTTCTGTGCCCCCGTTCCTGTATCCTTTAGCTCTGATACCTTTGTACACCATTTTTTTTTTCCTTTCAAAGACATCTGTTTTTCTTACTGGCATTGAGTACATATCCTGCATGCTTTCACTATGCTCAGTATAAGCCCAGCCATTCACCTTTGTTAGAACACAAGAATGGAAGCCTAAGAATTCTCTCTTCTTTTTGATTAGAGACGGCTCAAATACTTTCGGCAAGGGATTTGTGAAGCAGCTTGTCACTATTTTAATCTTCCTGATGACTTGTATATTTACTCCAGTGTGTAGGAGCACATTGATTATGTGAATTAACAGCACTTTGGTCAACTCTGTTTGACAGAGTGTAAACATGCCGTCTCATTGCATTTTGGTTCATTGTCAGATCAAGTCCCATGGGAAGCAAACACAGAATGATCACTCTTAAATTATCCTCTGTATTTACCTTGGATAATATATTCCTTCTCCCTGCTAGTGTATCAGCGTTACCCTGCCTCATGTAAACAATGCAGTAATGTATTGCTTAGAGGTGGAAAATTTACAAAGGGGAAATAATGTGTCCTTGAAATTAAAGAGACTTGTGTAAATTATTGTAAAAATGTACCATCTTTCCTTAAATCTGTGAGATTCTATTCAGAATTCATCCTGATCCCGAATTGGTTTACATGAGATTTAAATGTGATAACACTTCAAAACCAAATTATAACTGCACAGTTCAAAGTATCCAGGTAACGTACACCAATAATGGGAAAAAAGGAATAAAATAAATTATTGGTGTTTGTTTAAACCTAGTTTTTGTATTGCACAATATAACATGTAACATATTACCTTCATGGATGAAAGAGAATATTTTAATAAAGTATTTGAAAGCTGTGAAACCCATAAAGTGAAACAAAAAATAACCAGGAGGATTTGGGTCCACTGATGTTAGTTGCATTATTAACTTTTGCAATGGACGTTGGTTATCTGTTGCAGTTTAGCACAAGGTTCCCTGAAGTTTAGTTTTTTCATTTATAAGGTTGCTCTTAATTGCAGCAAACATTTGATCTTTCAATCATGTGTCTCAAGAAAATTCATTTTAATTTGCAGCTATGTATTATTTCTCATTGTAGTCCGAATTGCAACGTTCATAAATTATGTGCAGCCCCCTGGGAAACTAAAATTTTAGTTTGTGTTGAGTTGTACGTCTGTTGATTTGTTAGAGGATTGATTATTGATTGATATTGTGATGTTTGACTACCCATCAATCATACATGTATGAATAGCTACATGAAAAGAAGAAAATGGATAAGAATGTCTTTCACAGTCATTTTGTCAGACATTAAAATCAGTGTATATCTGTACAATTTCACTTCACTCTCAGAACAGGTTGTAGGTCAGACAAGACACATTTAACATCAACTTAGCTTTGCTTTTTGCTCATTTGATGGAGGAATCTGGCAATCATCTTGTTTGTTGTGCCACACATGCCATACCAGAACAGGCTTAACCAAATCACAAAAAGCGGATCTCAAAAGACCACCGCAACTGTCCCAAGAGAACGGGATCAACAGAAGATCAGACTGCGGGTTATGAAATACCGTCTTGATCCTGTGCAAATCCTGTTGTTTGCAGCATGCTAAGATGAACCTGTTGCAAATGCTTCCTTTTTACGACTCCCCTTTGATACTTTCATCTTGTGTGATTATCAGCCTAAGGCATATCCTCTCCCTAGTTGAACAAGACTAGGCGTTAGGTTTAAGAGGTGTTGAGTGTTGGTGACTGCACATCTCTGATATACGATCTGATACACCAATGATATACAGTACCAGTCAAAAGTCACAAAAAAGACACATCTGAAATCTGTTTCTTAAACAAACATAAATAGACATCAACTTTTATACTATGTATAAATGAAAAAAGGGCTACTTTGAAGAATCTAAAATATAAGAGAGTTTTGACTTAACACTTTTTGTCACTGCATAATTCCATTTCTGTAATTTCATAGATTTGATGTCTTTACTATTATTCTAAAATGTGGAAAATAGCGAAAAAACCCTTCTATGAGCAAGTCTGTCCAAACTTTTGACTGGTACTTTATATACATACATATATATTATGTATACATATGTTGCAAAACACAGCCTGACCATTTTGTACAATGATGCAATCTTGAAAATGTCACAGTAGCCTATACATATGTATTTTCATATGCATTTACTGTGGTTCCTTCTCTGACTCTTGATCTTTCAAACCTCAGTGTGTTCTTTCAACCCACTTTTAATCAGATATAAATCACTAACTATAAAATGAAAGTTTTTCATGACCCTCTTCTTTAAACTGTGCATATTTTAATGCAGATATATTCCTTTCCGAGCAACTGCTGAAAAGGAGAAGGAGACGCTTACCGGAGGTGCTGAGAATTTGAAGAGCGACGACCCTCTCAAGGCAAGGAACTTTGGTGTATACATTCGGTCCTGTACAGAGTCCTGTTCCTTCTCATCTACCCAACCCATGTAGATGATCTGCCAAAGACAGCAGCACAGTCCACTGAGTGGGCAAGGCTTAAGACCTTTGCTTAATCATTAAGTCAAGTTGATTGCATCAGCTGAAATATTTTGATTTACATTCCTTCCCAGGAAATTTTGACAAACGACAAAACCACTGCAGGTTATACTCAAGACAAGTAGTCACTTCTTATGACAGCGGGTTGTTATGATGTGTGCTCATAGACGCAATGCATATATAATGGTTGATTTTTTTTTGCTTTCCCCCCTGGTTCTCAGGTTCTTAATGTGCATGACTTGTTACACTAATTCCATCTAAAAAGGCATCCATCATCATGGGAAATTGCATCTGTCATTTAATTCCTTCATCATGATGAGGTGATTGTTCAAAATCAGCTCAGTGCAAGTGGGTGGAATACTAACAACGTGAGCTCTACAATATTCCAAACAATCAAATTACTGTATGGCAATACACCTTGACCTTAGTCAAAGACAAATCAGACTGAGACTTCCCTGTCTCTTTCAGACCATGAAAATGTCAAGGAGACTTGGATATATAGCTGTCAGTGGAAGATTCATTATGCCTTTTGTCTTATTTTCTGTAGGCTCCGGAAAACCAGAACAGGACAAATAACATGCATTTGCAATTAAATGAAATATACAGGTTTGTTCTTTTGTACAGAGGAACACTAGCATGTTGATTTCTTAAAAAAATCTCTTTCTGTCTTTGAGCAAGAAATTATTACCCCCCAACCCCCCCCCCCCCCCCCCCCCCCCCCAAACTGTTTATGCAATATATTCAGTGTTCCCCAGGCAAGAATTTCAGATTTAAAATGGTCCTTTTTACTGACTGGAAGATGAGGTGGATTATTTTCAATGACTACACATAAAATAGAGGGAGTGCTCTCACAGCCTCTCACAGGGCTCATGTAAAAGTACGGCCCCTAATAAAGGCAAGCAGATCATCAATACCTCAATATCAGGATGAGGAATGGAAATATCTAATCATTATTGTCCATTTACTAATTACCTTTTATGACTTTCACAATAAATACGAAGTGCTACCTTGGGGAAAATAATTCTATAAGGGCCAAAAATATAAATAATACATATATCAAGAAATACAACATATGCTAGTGCATGCCACAACTTTGCCACTGCAATTGTCAAAATCTGTAAATCAGAGTTACTACCAGACAAAATGAGGCACAACGGTCCATTAGCAGAACACAAGCAACTGCTAGCCCTTTTGATTAATTGATACTATTCAGGCTTGATTTGCAACTTGGTTTTAAGGAACATTGATCACACAAGAGATTGAAGCTATTTTGACTCTTACAGATTAAGAGGAACAGCCAGCCAATAAGCTATCCAACACAAAAGTATCTAGTTATCTGGCTAGTTACTATTGATACGTAATGTTTCAAATATAATGTAAGTGCAATTGATTGCACAAATGTATGTGTAACTTATCTACACAATCTTTTCATGCTACAATATGAGATGTACAATAATATTTACACTGAAAAGAAATGCTGTTTCAGCAAAAACACAATGTTTTGTTAAAACCAAATTTAAAAATGGTATAAAAATGTGAAAAAAAACAGTATGCATTATGGTGGAGGAAACATGGTTTAACACAGGTGGCTGTGTGTCTTTCAAGGTCCACTTTGAACCCACAATGGAAGGCTGAATGAAACCATTGTAAAATCAGAAGCAATTCAGCTATCCTCCAATAGGGACACTGAAAATAAAGAGGTAAAAGGTAGAAAGGTAATGTGCAACTTATACCTAATCATAAGTGCGTTTTAGAAAAAAAGTCATAGCAAGGGTTATGATAGTTGAGAGGATATTAACCAGGTTAATAAACATACAACGTGGGGGGAAAAATGGAAAATAAATTAAATTCTGTGTAATAGAGAGGGTCAACAGAATGCCAAATTTTGTTCATGAAATTATGAGAATGAAATTTCTTTTTACCTGTTGGTTTACTGGAAAATTTCTATTTATCTTCTTCACCTGTAACAACAAAAACCCTTAGTCAGAAACATACAATACAGGCAAATCAATGATCAATGATTTTTTCTAAATCATTTCAGCTGCATTTAATGTCAATTTTAATATTAAATAATTGCGGACAAAATTTTGCAAAACGTGAGGTCAACATATGCACAATTTCATGACTGACATATGATATCCAATGTCTTTTTAAAAACTATAAAATGTAGTTACAATTTTATAAAAAGTACCAAAATCAAAATTGCTTCATTAACAGTTTACAGCAAATTTGATGAAAACAGAATCTAGAACAGATACTGGACAGTGTTGTGGAGTAATGGACACAGGCATTAAAAATGTAACTAAACTGAATGTCTCCACTACAGGTAGTCCGTTCATGTGATGCATATGCATTTGAAAACAACTAGTTGATTATAGCAAGAATTAGCATCAAGACATTAATATACACAGTATGGATACTATATTGTGCATAATGGGTACCAGGATACTCATAGGCTGAAATCATAGCAGCGTTTACTGGTTGTCAGTTTTCACCTCTAACCACCACCTATGCATCAGCAAATCAATAGCACCCAGGTAGCTGCCTTTTTCTGGTGGCTTGAAAGTATTTACATAAAGTAACATCGCACATGGAAGCAGACCTCATTATTGACTGATAACATTATTTGTATTCAAGAGAATCCTTACATAATTAGACAAATCAAAGCCTTGCCTGGAAAATTAAACCTGATAAAAAGTGTTACAGTGTGGGTCTCTCAAAGATGGAACATATCAGCAACAAATGCACTGAAGTCGGGGGATATTATATATCGAAAAATAAAATAAAATCTTTTTTTTATCAATCCTCACAGTGCTCCAGTATTTCTCGGTGGTTGCCTGTCCTATTCATTTAGAGCTTTTGGGCAAACCAGCCCATTAAAATTTAACACCCACCTTCCAATGTATATGGTGCTGCTGATTGGCGTTGGTTAGATAGATATTACTCTGGTAGCCAAAAACAATCATGAAAAAGGCCCTCCAAGACATTAATGGCACAGCTGATTAGCTCGGCTTATTGTTCTTATTTATAAGGGCTAAGTGGTTATGAATAGTAAATGATACAAATACATTATTTATTAGAAGCATCAAGAGAATAGCACAGCATTTGATACTTACATTGTGCTTTGTGAGACCAGATATATTACTTGCTATAGCTTGAAGCCAGTCTAAGCAGTCTTCAGCAGTGGGAAACTGAATTACTCCACTGCACACCCCATCCACTGCAATCACTTGAAATGCATTTTGCCTAAAGACATGTCAGAATATATGAGGATAGAAGATATCACAATCAAGTCGATGAAGGGCACACATCAATAACATCCTCAATTCAGGCCTTTATGTATTCAAGTATAGTTACCTTATCACATTAATTATATCACAGCAGTCTTTTTTTCCGCACCCAGTATAAACCCACTAATTGCTAGGTCATCATTCAAGGGGCCTTAACACTGTTATCAAACTTGATAATATTTCACCTACCTCGTGATTTACATTTTTAAATGTTTGATCATATCAATAAATACTAAAGAGGTCCAAGTAGCAAAATAATCTTTATGGCCAACATAATGCTTAAAATAGTTTAGAGGTGGTTCTTCACTCATTTCACATGTTACTACTTCAGTTTGGTTGTCTTCATTTCTGCTACATAATGTTTTGTTATTTAAATGGCATCTCAAATCATTCTAGAAAAAATACTAGTGGTTTGCAACACCTAACTGAAGATATATTCAGCCCTTATGCACACTTAGTTTGTGCTTGCTACAGTCAACTAAGACTGAGTCCATCTCCCACTGTGTTTCTTATAGCATCATGAATCTTAACCATCAAATTACTGCTGGCATACCTTTGCAACTACATGCAAAAAGATGATTATTTTCTGCACTATTATATTATATTATATTATATTCTGACATATTATAACACATTGTGACTGGGGTTAAAATTATATCACTAAGATGGCACGTGGTTGAATAAAAACACGCCCACTCATACCTTAAACACCTTAACCGAATATAAAGACCTATTCTGCAGCTTCACATCACGGTCAGTTTACTGGAGATACTGTCGTGCCTTGGGCGCCCGATGATGACACTCAAGCCACAGCGCCTGAAGTCCTGAGGGAGGGTGCTGACAGCAGATAGCCCCGGCTCACCTGCAGACATCCGAACCCGGGACATACTGTGACAGGCGAGAATGAAGCAGGGGGATGAGGCGCAAGTCAACCCATCGCTTCTCCCACCGTAACCCCGGAGACGTGGGCCATGACGAGCAGGACAGCGTGTCCTGGAACAGTTGAAACACACACACACACACACACACTTGCATGACGGAAATGAAGAGTTGCATATATTCCTTTATAATTAGGACATCAATGTTTTCATTGCAAGACATAAATAACATGGGAACAACTTCACATGTAAGAACTGGAACATTAGGTTTTAAAAACTTTTTTTAATCCCATATTTTCATAATCAACATTTGTTAAATAGATTTTATGAATAAATTCATTTTGCATTGGGATATACAGTGAGCTGTAGCTCTATAGGTTAATATACAGAACCAGTCAAAAGTGTGGACACACCTGATTATGGGATCATGGGAAACATGCATTCAGTTGCATTTTGATTAAGACATATGCTTAAATGCTTCAAATTTCTTACTTGTTCTACTTCACTATTTATATTTGTCTATGTATGAGTTTCTTTCCAAAAAAATTATATTTTTAAAAAATATTTTTGGATACTTTGACGAATCTAAAACATACGAGTTTTGATTTGTTTAATACTGTATAATTCAATTTGTGTTATTTCATTGTTTTAATGTCTGCTATTATTCTAAAATGTGGAAAACAGTAAAAAAAAGAAAAACACCCTTCTATGAGTAGGTGTGTCTGAACTTTTTACTGATACTATATGTATAGGTTGATTTTCTGCATTACACCTGTAATAAGTAGTTAAGTTGCAGTATATTTAATGTATACACTCTAATTAGTAAGTTTCTTTTATAGTTTCTTTTTGATGATTAGTATTTCCCAGCATGCACTGCAGTCAGCACCTTTTTGGACATGGCACCAGTCAACCTAAGCTCTCTTCATGCGCACACAGATTTGGGATACTTATTGCAGGTTCTTGTTTTCATTATTATTGCTATCATATGTTTTTCCACAAAGTATATCCAAAAGAAAAAAAAGGATAGTCACAAACTTTACCCACAGTTTAATATAAAATATAAATGAAATCATGTTTTGAAAATTGAGAGTAAAAGCCTCTCTCTCTCTCTCTCTCTCTCTCTCTCGCTCACTCTCTCTGCCCCAGCCCTGCTCTCAGAATTTCATTATCAATGAAAAACCTCTTTCCTACCAGGAACATATTCTTTACTTTCTGTTGCTCTTGAAGATGTGCCCAGAGCCTATTATCACAGGCACAGTATTAACTAAATATAAATTATTTCAGGGTAGTTGCCTTCCTTTAATCATCAAAGTCATACATTTTGCTCTTAATCTGAGTACATGATGAAAGTGATTATTCACAGCTGAGGCATCTTTACCTACTACTTTGATGTTATGAATGTTTTTGATCGAAAACACTGTTGATGCATTCATGGTACATTTTAAGATTTTCCCCTTTTTTTTCAATCCCTACAGTTTTTACAATTGCCAACCATATATGGCTCATCTCACCGTGACAACTTCAGTGTAGTAGCACTGGTGACAGGGAATGCAATCCTCTGACACACTCACACACCTGCATTGACTATTTTGCAGACTGTGAAAGCCACAGTACACCACAGCACCAATCTGAGAGTCTCATTGGTGCCTGATAAGTTGCAAGGTGCCTGAGAGTGGTCAGACATGAAACCCATGCTGGCAAGCTCAACACTACCCCAGCAGAACAGAGCTCACTTGTTAAGCCACTGTAAGCTCCTGGCCATTGTCAGCTAATTACACAGCGTAAACCAAACCTGTGCCGTAAGGCCTAGCCTGAGCTTGGAGAGAGCACCTTAGGTGGCTGAGTCACCTAAGGAACAGCCAAATATTATCATCTTAATATAAGTTAGGTTGTGTGGCTTCCCCATCCTTACCGTATTGTTTGGATGATAGTTCAAGTGTAAACCGCTATCACAGAGCGGTGATGACGTTCCGCTGCTCTGGTCACTGGGTACACCTGACAGCAAAGACAACATTGGCAATGCAGTTTATGAAACAGTTGCACTGTAATGACTAAATTTTCACACAATGTGCCAAACCCCACTGATGAATTCCCATCTTTACACTGAAATCAGTGATTTAAAAAGATGTACTAGAACTATAAATCTGGCTTGGAATGGACCCAACATCTGTTATGTCAACATTAAAAGTGATGAAGCTGTGACCCACTGAGTCGTGGGAGTTGAGCTAAAAATAGCAGACATCTTTGTACTAATCACAGGTGAACACATGGCACATGGTCTTCTGAGAGTGAAAATCGTCCCACATATTAAACCTAGGCATGAATTAACATGCAAATGAGAGAGGAATTAATAATGCATTGCACTATATTTCTGAAAAAAAAAAAGAAAAAACAAACCGTATTATTAAATGACAAAGAAATGCTGTTACGCCTTCATTACTGGGCTCAGAAGATCTGGTCTCAGTCAACATGTATCGCAATTAAATGATAAAGTTAATGGGATGATAATAACTTGCTGAATTATAATTGATTTTATGCACATAGACAATGAGCTTGTACAGCATTCTGCCATCAAAGAAACAGATTCGTGTTTCAAGTTTGCAAGACTGAGCTACGATCTGGAGAATACGGTTTTATATGGGGGACAGTGCGCCAGAGGTCTGCAGTTACTGGAGATTTAGCACTTTTTGTAAATGGCAAAAGAAGGTTAGATTTATTTATTCTCTTGACTCTGGTGATGACTACTGCAGTGCTGAGTTTATTTCAGTGATATAGCTCTTTGATTTATGCCTCTGTGCAGTAGCAATACTTTGGGACTCTTTGTCCTTAACTTTTGGAGACAAATTTAAGAAAGTGCTGTTTGTTTTTTTGTTTTTTTTTATGCCGTTCAGTACATGAGTTCTGAGGCTGCGAAAATAAATTAAACATTTGTGCAGAGGAACAGAAAGCAACAAAATGCTATCAAATAATTCAGAGATTTTTCACAGCAATGACACTACATGTAAGGATATAAAATGGAAAAAAAAAAAAAAAAACATACATGTGCAATCTTCACAGAGAGGCAATTTCAGGAAAGCCGGTGTCTTTTTCAAGAAGGAGACTGTCAATGTCACCTCCTCCCCGGCGTTCCTCAAAACCTGCACCTGGGATACAGAGGCAGAATTACACACAACCCCACACGACCGTCATGACATACACAAGAGAACCGCAAAGGCACGGCCCAAAAGCTACTGCTGTTTTACTGTCCTCTTCACTCCTCCTAGTGTTTGGTTTCCATTACTGCGAGAGCTGCTTAGTGAGTGAGTTAGTGAGGATCACCATCACTTCTTGGGCTGCTTCCTCTGGTTGCAAGCAAAAAAAAAAAAAAAAAAAAAAAAAAAAAACGCTTATTTGCATCACAGATTGACATTGATTTAATATTAGCCTGAATGTCTGTATCATGGATTTCCATTCAGAACTCAACCCCTAAATGACAATTCATAAACCCAGATACCCCCGCCCCTCAACAGGTATGGGTTTGCGGGGTGGGGGTGTGGGGGGGTGATCTCTTTGAAAACCACTAATAAACCACCCCATGGTAGATTAACAATGCTTAAATGATTTACTGACCCCTGGACACTTTCAGCACAGCGCATTCATCTGTGGTTTATGCCGACCCGTTGGATTCAGGATCCATTTGAGAATGCTGATATACCTCTCTAATGGTCCCGCGGATGCCGTACAATCACAATATCAATGAAACCGAGGGAATGTTATTAGTGGAATAATACGTGGCAGTCCCTTAACTGTAATTGATAAATCTTATGGCTCTGCTATAAGAACCATAAAAGAACCAGTGCCCTGATATATTACTCGAAAGCATTAAAGTCTATACGATCCATCACTGCCCAGCACATTTCTAATTTAATTATATCAACTTCTTACTAAATTTATTTCTCAGCTAGGAGATGTGCTCCCTTTCCTATGATAGACATTAAGAATGAATAGATTATGCCAGAATCGAGTCCCTCTGTATATAAACCAGGAACCAGTCAGGATATTTATAACAAGCTCATTAGAGTTTGGCCTCTGTAATTTACTCCTGGTAATGTTCCAGTTTATCGGCCTTATGCAAGACATCTGTGTACCTGGGAAAACTCAGCACAGGCAGACATACCAACATAGTCATGATTTCAAACAATGTGAAGTGTGCTAAATAACTGTTTTCTTAAAAAACAGAAAGATGTAATTACTACCAAACACTAATTCAAAGTCAATTCAGCACCTCTGTTTGCTTTTCTAATTTACTGATACAGCTTTGACTCACCACTTTGAATTCAGTGGCTGTACAGCTAGCTAGAGAGACAGGCCCTAGTTGCTAAGAGTTACTTGTGCTTGCAAAGCAATGCAACACATTCTCTGCCATCAAGATGCCATTAACCTCTCAATTGACCTCAGCCAACAGCTTTGCAGTAACAAACACATCCCCAATAGATTACTAGATCTGTGGTTTTCCTGCCAGTGCTTGCTTGCTTTTGAGCCGTTATTTTGCATGGATACAAGAGGGAACCTACGGAGCCGAGAATCTTCCTGTGGCAACAATGTAGACATGCACACCATATTTTGTGACACGTCAGCTGGAACTCATGAGATTTGACATGTTATGCTCCCTTGACAGCTACTGAATGCCCAGTAGGCCGTGATGGTAATCCTCAATGAGATTTAAGCATACAGTTCTCCAAATTCTAGTGGATGCACATCATTAAAACTTCAATGACTTTGGTTAACGAAAGCAAAATGATCATAGTATCTTGAGTGCAAAGACCCACAGTTGATGATTCCCTTTGATATTTAATTGGAACTTTGAGCCACTTACTAATTGCATATTAGAAACCTTTTTATAAAATTCTGTATTGCCAACAGGCAAATAAACAGCATAACCCTCAGTAAAAAAGGGGGGGGGGTGGTAATGAAAAATGTAATATAATAAGAACTAGGAATGCAAGAGGTTATGTACAGATAAAAAAAACAGTTGGATATATATTTAACATGTAGCACTTTTTGCAAGACAATAAATTACTAAAGATCATTACAGACAAATTGAAGTATAATATGTCACCAGCATAATATGTCACTAAAGTGTATTTTTCTGCCCCATCCTCTTGTTTCCCATGTAAGCTTTCTCTCATCAAAAGCATTCTCAAGTACAAGTCCCCTGTTAGCAGTGCAAACTATAGCCTAAACAGAGTATATGAAAGCCTCCGTCAAAATGACAGCTTCATTACATTGGCAAAGGTTCCATGAGATTTCACAGGGCATCTGTCACGAAAAAAGGTGTCACCATTCATCCACGGTCGCTTTGCTTACATTGTTAGAGAGGGATTTTAATGACTGATATGTTGGAACACATTTTGTGGCTCTCGATTGCATGGAAATCAGGGTCCCGTGGTGTCTGAGGGAATTGCTCGAAGTCACTGTTGCCATCTGTAATGAGCCCTGGACAAACCTGGCCTAATAGACTGGGCTCCTGTCATTGTGAATCAGCTCACCCCACAGCCGGATGTTGAGGCATCTATGTAAAAACGACCTGGTGCTTTACTCATCGCAAGTACGCGTGTGTTACCATTCCATGGCATTTCATAAAATTTGACATATTAAGAATTTTCAAACCATGGAATGCCTGTTTTTTTAAATAATTATCTGATTTCAGTGATTAAATATGAGTTCCATCTCAATTTCAGGTAAAAGATAAGTTTTAGAAAGGAGTGGACATTTTGTGAAAACAATACGGTGTTAGTTATGGCATGAGAATCTGTGGTATATCATAAATATTGGCACAGCTATGGGTTGTTGTTAGGCATGACGCCATACTTTTATAAAACAGATCCATGAACTATGTGAAGTGGGAAGAGAGACAGAAGTTTTATTGATTACATGAAAAATCCTTCCGCCACTGAAATCAGTTACCAATTTTCTTATGATACTCTTCCCATAGTAATATTTCTAACATTATCTAATTTTTGGTATATGAAGCCTTTAAAGTCTATGGGAGAGCCATATTTTTGTTCTTGTCTATACACACACATTTGCAAAATGATCACAAGAACCTTTTGAAAGGTTCAAATAGTAATCAACACTGCATTTCAGTTTAAAGCCGTAAATTTAATTAAAATGAATTTCAATTTAAAGTCTGTCTCATAACTTGACATCAAACATTAAGATTCAGGTAATTAATAAATTTACGGTGAAGCATTCACAAATCCCAACACTGGAAGTAGCCAAGACTGACTGATAAGCAATACCCATCAGCCTGTGTGCAATACAGGTCATTTCCACAGTATCAAGCATATTGGCTTTGTAAGTGAAAAAGGGATAAGTAAATATTTCCCAGAGTCATTCAAATAAGGCTGATACAGAGAAGAAACCCATCCAAATTACATGGTGCAATGAACACGTCAACATTGGCCCTGCAATTAAATAAATATCCAGACAGGAATAATAGTTGTATTATACAGGTGATTAATGAGGTATTGAATGGGCTAACAGAAGTATGCCCTGTGACGTGTATGCTAATGCACATATTTTCCTAATGACACGATACTGGATGAGATCTTTGTCATTCTCTCATCTTGGGTCACAGGAAAGATGACCATCTGTTTGTCATCAGGTGGTCCAGCAATCACAGGCTATGGATATTTCAGTTCACACTGTAAATGTATTGCTTTGGTTATAAAGCATGTTATAGGTTGAATATCCAAAATTTTGTGTTTATATTTAGTACTTACGCAGGTAATACATCATAAACATTCACTTACAGGTGACATGAAAACTTCCTCTATAGATCCCTGAAGGTATGGAATCAAGTTACAATGTAAATCTTGTCATACAATATTTTGACAATTTATCCCTACTTTTTTAATTATTATTTTATATTCACCCATATTAAAAATAAAAATACTGTAACATATTGAGAAAAACGTTGTTCAGCCCAAGAATATATTACAAATACATTTAAAATATATTTCTGCTTTGTATGACTATATTACAACATACCAAAAAGGCAATAATTTTCTTATTTTAAATATATTGATTGAAAAAAAAAAAAAAAAAAAACCTCCTACCCCCCCTAAAATATATTCCAAATGTATTTTTGTATGGGCAGTGACATTGAGTTTACAGCAAGATTTTAACTGAAAGCCAAACCAACTCAGAAAGATACCTAAAGACAGTTAGCCTTTGTTGTTTCCCTTCTCCCTAATCAGACTGTGCAGTTATCACAACCCAGCCTTGTTTTGTTTCTTGACAGTAACAGCGTTCATCTTGAATCATTATTTTCAAGATTTCCGAAACACCCCCAGGTTCAAAATGGTTTGTTTTGTCCTTACCTGAACTGCTCCTTCAAATTAAACTTACAGCCGGGAGGACAGTTATTCCTGAAGACAGGTCAATTACAGCAACCCTTGCACTTGTTTTAGTTTCAAAGGCTTTATCATAAGTTCAGTCTGCACTACCGCTCCACACAATATATGCCTGCCATTGATGATAGCCACCTAAACAATAGAAAGTTTTTACTGCAAGGTGAGATTATCCATTTGTATTATTCAAGGCAAATTGTCCATTTACTACCTAGATATTCCTTGAAGTAGTTCAAGTGAAGTATCTTGCACAAGGGTACGGCATCAATATCCACCCAGAAATTTGAATACGCAACGTACTGGTCAAAAGTCCAGTTACCCAACCGCATTTCCATACTGTCACTCACTGAACTGTACATTGACATTTCACCAGTGTAAAACATTCATGCAATTTCACCCATCTGTGCTAAAAATGGTCATTGCTTTAAGGTTTTCATGACATATTGTACAGTAATGTAAACACGCATACACACATGCACATTGTGTTTGTTCCTGAGAAATGACTACATCTATGATTCATATGACCTTTTAATATTGCAAGGCTGTGGTTCTTGTTATACTTGAAGACGTGATTGACAAGGGGCCTGAGTGGCAGGGACGCTAGTCTCTTATACAGTGTGCAAGTCAAAAGTGGTGGGGCTGGCACAATAGCAACATGATGACAGCACAAACATCACCACAAGCAGCTGGAGGGCCGAAGAACAGTGTTGAATGACTTGCGTGAGGGGAAAAGGGGTGACCATGTACTGCTCAATCAAGCCATTCACCACAATACCTTTAAAGTGTGTTGGCTATGAGCTTTGGCACAATGGCACTCTGGCAAAAGTGGACAGTAGCAACCCTGACAATCAGACAAAAAGGAAGACAGCAGCATAGGAAAGGCAAGAATGTGTCAGCAAACTGGTGAATGTGTTTTGAAAATAAAGGTAATCAAGTGGATAAAATATTCTACGGAGTTTATTATAAGTAATGCTCTAAGCTTGCTAAATTTGTTGCAGGTATGTCTTCCATTACCTTCATTAGTGTGTAATGTTTTTAAAAAATTCAAAAGCCCTCTGTCGCATACAAAACACCTGCTGTGCTCTGTGTATGTACACTGTGTTCCCAGTCAGACACTTGTTGCATTAAACACTATTGTTCAGAGCTACACTTTGATCACAAAGCGTCCTTAAGAGAGGATTATTCAACTATAGGCTGTATCTGTCAAATATAGATATTAGTCATGAAAATGTAGCCCATAATATAATGGGGAAAACATAAACTAATTAAATTGTGCCTGCTTGACAGCAGCAGTGGAGTTACATGAAATTCCCCATCATTTATTTTTTTCATCCTAATGTCATGTCATGTCATTAGAGTTTCTTTTTTAAAGCAGTTTTACTGTATTAAATGTATAAGGTTTATGGCACAAAAGGTTTTTTTTTATTATTTATAAGATTTATGGTGTACATATGGTGTGATGATGCACCTGACACCTCAAACTGTCTAGATATTGATGGAATGGATCCACTGATGGTGGCTTAAATGACACCGCTGACCGATGGCGGGCACAGGCAACGTGACCTCACAGACACACTGACAGTCTACAGGGAAATACCCCATGGTGCAGCGGAATGACCTGGTGGTACGGAGGGACAATGCGGTTGTCACCTTCAGTGTCACAGGTGTGGAATACAGACATGGGGCTTTAGCTATGGAGCATATGGCTGAGATTGGCTGAAATTGAGCGGAAGTAATTCCAAGGTTTCTGTACACTGCCAATACTTACAACACTGTCCCCACTGAATTAAAAATGCATGATCCATTATTACTCGGTGTCTTTCTCTGTGTTCCCCTTTCTCTCCCATGGTGGGTGTGAGACCCCTCTACTGGAACCATGCTCATATTGTTCTTGGCTGTCAGTGTTTTAGTATTTGACCATTGAGGACTATTTGCTGGAATGATTATTGCTGTTCATACAGAAGGCACAATTAATTAGACAATGTTACAAGCAATGCAACACTAGTAATCTCCACATTTGTTTTATGATGTTTTGTTAGGGATTGACTTTATTTAGTTTACTTTTTTACTGCAATTTTTTATCATTATTTATTATTCATAAGAATTTATTAATATTGTTAATTAAATGCTTGTGTTCATAAGCAGATGCCTTTTCCACATCTGACATAGTTGGTAGACACTATGCCAGACCTCACTGTGCCACATCTAAGGTGGTATAAACGTAAATGCAAAACTGTCTGTCACTGTGCCAAAATACTGCTGGGCTCTGAATATTCACAGCCACACCATGCTTTTTTGACCACTACCCATCACTTTCCTATACTAAGTGCCATGCAGGGCAAATGGAATGACAATGGAAAGGCAATGCAGTTATTATTTTTACTGACATGAAATTTCCAAACACCACTGCGGGAGGTGCGTTTGCCAACTACACCAATCATCCCGCGCTATTAAAATCTGTGATTACGTCCATTCCGCAAGAATCAAATCATTGCTTCATGAGACACTTCCTAATGCAACCTCAAACAGACTTAAATTAAAGAGTTCTGGAGGCTCCAAATGCATCACTCGGTGATGGCTTGTCATTTTGATACAGCTCAGAGTCCTCCGCCCTTGTTGCGCTCATCAGTCAATTCACATCCGCTTCCCGTACCTTCTCCCTATTAAATGTCTCACCTTTTTTTCCTCCACAGCCTAAAACAACATGAGTAATAGTGGGCTGAATGTCAGGTGCCAGACTTATAATTTGAGATTGTCATCAATAAGAACAGTGTGTACCTGCTGCATCCAGTGGCAGGGGCTTATAATTTTATTCATGAAAATGTTAATAAAATTCCCCCGTAAAGTTTCCCAAAGTACAAAAGGTAGCTTTATCAGCAAGATGGCCGTATAAAGAGGCAAGCATCATTTCTTTTCAACAGACACGTGAGCATTGCCCCCAAAGAATTGTATCAATTCAGCATTTTTTTTCTCTGTGAAATACATACCCAAACAGATGATTGTGTATTCATGAGCAGATGCAGAAATATTTGAAATTAAAATGCGCTTTACTCAGAACTCAGAGCAGGTGAGCCCATTGCCACCTATTTGAAGTGCATGTTTGTTCTGTCCTCTTTTGAACTTTTGTTTGAAATTCTGCCTATTGATATGTTTTCTTGACGATAAGTTTTCTTTCTGTAAATTTGCAATTGCTTCAACTCTGTAACCCATTATACTGTATTCAGAAGCTATGGCTCATGTTTTTTCCATTAGATTTGCAGACGTGTTGCTGATGCTGGGAAAATGCAATGTTGCTATAAATGAGACTTGAATGCTTAAATGAGAACGTGTTCAGTTTATCCCACTTTATGTGTTTCATTACAGTGATTACAGTTTAACTTCACCAGCAATGTAACACATGGTGTTTAACCCTATCAAAAATTAAAAAAAAAAAAAAACAAATCTTAAAACCATACTTTCGAAGTCAAAACGATAATTTGGCATTATGAAGTTTATTTTAGCATAGTTAGTATTTAAGTGGGAGCCACTGTTCTACATTGAAAAGAAATAGCTCACTGAAAATTAGCCAAAGCCATTTTTTCTGCTTCTTATTTATTTATTTATTTATTTATGTATTTTTAGATATGCAATGACAATGGTGACAAAGTGTTATGAAAAAACCCTGTAAATTGCATTAACTGCTTGTAGCCAACACTAGAACCTTCAAAGCTCCTCAGACCTTGTGATTCATTAAAATCATTTAATATAACACTGTTGGTTGACTAACAAGATGCTGCTGAAAGAGTTAAAAATGCACCTCACTTCATTCATGGTGTAAAATGCCTCTATAGAGTCATGAATACTTTAGTTTTATGGGAATGGAAGTCATATAATTAATAGTCATGTATAATTTGACACCCTGTAATGCATTGCAAAAGAAAAATGACACAGGGAAATTCCACATTTCACAAGGTTTTATCACATTACTATTATTATAGGTACTGCATCATTTTTAGAGCTTCATAATCTCCTGTCATATACAACACAAATGTGTCTACTCCTTTGTTTCCTACAAACATCAAGTATTCAAGTATCCATGTTTCTTGTGGCTTGCTAAAAGTCTGGTTGTCCATCAAACATAATTTGACAAAAGTCATTTTATGGTTACAGGGAATTTTCCAGAGTTTTTTTTTTCCTCAGTTCTACCTGATTTGACCTAGTACTAAAACAGAAAAACAAATGGAGTTGTTGTTTGGTCATTTGGTTCTCTTGGTATGAGGTTTGAGGTTGTTTTTGACCAACAGGTTTTTGGCTAACAGATACAAACAAGCTTTTATTTAAAAAAAAATATTTTTTCCCCTTCATACAGCCCTGTTTAGCCATGCCATTTGCACATTGCTCATCTCACAGCAAAAAACTGTGCAGTCCTACAGATGCACTTTGTACTACAGATCACACAATGGACCACAGGGAAATGGAGGCCAGTTGGAGAATAAGCACTATACCACTGACATCATCTGAGCAACTCATAAGTGGCTGATGAATCACAGAGTGTCCAGGAAGGATGAGGCAAGGAATTCCTGGTCAATTTACCCACCTCTTTTCCAAGTGGAACAAATTTCCCTCACTGTGGGATGCCAGGCATTGTCAAAAGATGACACAGCTAGTTTCAAAATCAGGCTGTAGGGCTCAGCCAGTCCACAAGATGAGATCCTTGCTTATGGAGCCACTCTGGAGCCCCAGTAAGCATTTTTTTATAACTTAGTCACTATAATATTATAATAGTCATTACTGGATCAGCACTCACATTAATGAATGAGATTAATGAAAAATATTATGGAATATTTTTTATAATGTATGAGTCAAACTGCAAAATGTGATCTATGAGCAACCCCTTCATATTGTTTCTCATCTTCAAAATCTGTTGAAAAAATGATATGGATTGCATACACTCATTTGATATTGTTGACTTAAAGTTTTTAGTCGGGAAGTACTGCAATGTCTGTAGTACTGTTTGTAGCAAAGCCATGAGTTGTTACCCTGCCTTTTGTATAGGATTATAATTGTGTAATTGTAGAATTGATTTATATGCAATTCATGCAGAGTCATATTGAAGCAAGGTATGTCACGCTACATTGAACAATTTATTTATCATTCTTATGAAGTCAACTCAATTCAAATTATTGCTCAAATTAAAACTCTGAAGTACTTGCTTACAATAAAACTGAGCTTGAAAGTGATTACAGCTTTTTTCCATTAACAGAGAGGTTCTTGCTTTCTCATAATGGAAAACCTGCTTCATCAAAGGCTCTCTAATTTGAAATTAGTGAATAGGAGAAACTTTTGATTGGAACCTAGCATAAACCTTAGCATTTAATTACCCCAGAAATACACTTTCAGCTAAATATAACCTTCATTTCAGGTGAAAAACAGAAAACATACTGATTTTCAACTTACCACTTCTTCATGGCGGTAGCTTCTCACATTTATGCCATTTATCTGAAAACAGAGTGATATTTAAAAATAAATGTCTATAATCACAGCAAAAGCATCATAACCAATTCATATTTTATTACAACATTACTTTATGGGAAGCTGTACTCATGGTGATTTACACTTTCTTTGCACATTTGTGTCCATTATACAGTAGGACATATGCTTTCAGCTATATGAACCAAAAAAAAATCATAGTAATAATAGTATGTAGCAGCAATAATAGTGGCTCCTACAGTTGAAAGTACAATTTAATGTGGATATGGGGGAATACACCCTCATGAAATCCAAAATGTGAGGAACTGTCATATGCCATCATCAGTGCCATAAGTTTCAACCAGTCACTTTGCTATTGGAGGGCAATGTATTTTTGATTGGTTTATTCAAAAAAAAAAGAGTGTTAACAGCATATGGTAGATCTGGTAGATCCACCCATAAAGTGGGTCAAGAAGCCTCACTCTGATTTACCTGAAGAATTCCATCTCCTATGAACAGCAATCCAGACAGTTCAGCTTGAAAGATAAAAGAAGGAAATAAACCACAGTTAATCATATGAATCACAGGCAGAGGAGGGAAAGAGGGAAAGAAGAGCAAATGCTTACCTTTCTGCTCTTTAGAAATTTTTGATATCACAACAGGGATATTGTGTTCTGCACCACCCTACAAGAGGTGAATACAAGAGGGAATTTTATACATTTACACAATCTGTTCCCTGACTTCTTTTAGAAGTACATGATTCATGGTGTGATGATATCCTCGATATATAAGAGAGAGGATCTAAATACTAGGCTGCCATTCATCAATCATCAAATGCAACAATCTGTAACACACACATAGAAAAAGTGTGGTTAATGCCCGAGTTTTATTCCTTAATATAGTGCTTATTAACCTACACTGATTCTGAAATGACAGTTAGCAACAGGACTCTCAAAGTGATTATATCTAACTAAATGTCAGCTAAAATTACATATGTTCCACTATTGCTGGTATTGGTTTAATAAACACTGTTACCTGCACAATATTGTGCCTGTGTAAGCAAGCTGGTTAAGATAAACAGTAATTGGGACACTCCAAGCCCCCATCCCCATATTGTTGGCCATTTGGACTGTACAAGGGGACATTATTGTCACTCTGGGATATTCTCCGCTGTCAAAACCACTTGTCTTGACAAAAATATCAATGTAGCTAACAGGTCCCAGAGACACAGCACGGCAGTGGCTCCTGTTCCACCACTTACTGTCACAATGATGAGAACAAACAGCACTCATAGCCCCCCCCCCACCCCCCCGTGTGCACTCTCCACTCTACCTGCTCTCTACTCCCTCCAGACTGTTTCTCCCCCCCTCCAACACATGCACTTCAACCAGCTTTCACATGGTCAACCTGGTACATTTTCTCCTTCGTTGCGTCCCCTGCACTCTCCTGTACTGTGAGTTAAATGTCCAGCTGTATAAATGGATGAGGTTTTGTACTCCTGCTGTATAAGTCTTTCTGGATTCAAGTGTCTGCACATACTGCCATGCATATACACCCATGGTCTCCATTTCCCAGAAGGTCACTGTATACAATGTATTAAAATGAATTATATACCTGTCTTGTTTTGGTCAAGCCTCTGTTTCTTCTGTGATCTTCAATTTACTATATTTGCATATAAGTGGATAAGACTCAGAATTAATTCCGCTTTGGGGTTACTGTTCTTCTAACTGGTTTTTGCCTGTTGGTGGTTCCTGAACTGCAGAGCTCAATTTCAATTTAGGAAGCACTACAGAGCTCTGGCATCTCAAATTACCTCAAGCGCTAACCACATTGGTGGGCTTTGTTTATGAAGTTTTCAAAAAAAAAAAAAAAAACAGAAGGATCTTAAAAGCTTTCAGATGCCCTGCCTCTATACCAGTAATTCAATTTCTCACAATGTGGCCGGCAGGTAGCACAGAGCACAAGGTGCCTCGGGAATAATAATGAGGGCTGTGCAGGCAATGACAGCAAAACCCGGGACATGCAGAGCTGAGGACAATGGGGGTAATGCATGTGTTATTGACACCACTGGAAGGAGTCAAACAGCCAGGCGGTTTTTCTCAAATTTACTGTCTCCACGGGAGTCTTTTTGATGTCTCTTTGATTGATCTTGCTTGCATTGCATGTTTGTCATAATCCAACAGAAGCCTAAAACAAATTAGGATAACAGTTTGAGCTGTCTGAACACAAAGTGTTCAGTGCTCATATTCCCCTTATAATAAAACTACTTCATGTGGCGTTTTCTTCATCTATCATAATTAGACTGCCAGTGTGCACTGTACACAATGCTGAAGCACGGCAGTCTCCGAGGGGTATTTTTTGTGAGGCTTATTTCCGCTTATTAGGAAATCACAGAAGCCCAAGTACCAATGGCATTCATTTGTCACACATCCAGTTAAACTGAATATTTTTTTCAGATTATCCTTTAGTATAAAATGCAGATTAACGGTAATAGTTTTGTTGCTGATTTCAAAACATGTCTCCACCAGCCTCACAGTTGACACATAATATGACATATCTGATCTAAATCCCTACAACATCCTTGATATGCATGGCATCAAAAGAAATGCAAAGCATATTCATGGCAGGGAAAGTGACCTATCAAGGAAGGCCACAGCTTCTGACACAGTACATCAAAGATTTTAATCTAGTTCATAAAACCATTTATTCATTTTTTATGCCTCCTGAGGGTTTTTTCTTTTTTTTGTCTCTGAACCCCTTGTTTAGGAAAAAATCTGGTGTGAATAACAGCACATAACAGTTGAAGCTTCGCTTGGAAGAGAACTGTATATAGATTTCAAAAGGATGCTGGGAAAAAAAAAACCCTGAACATAAGTATGGGGAAAACATGTCAAGCCAGGGCCAGATGCATGGCTTTTCAAAGAGCATAAGGGGCAGCGCTGATTTTGATTCAAAGCCCCTGTCCCTTTCAATACACATAGCATTAATTATGAGGAGACCCACACTCTCAGCAACAAACAAATGATTAAATCAATGCCTGGTGTCGCCGACACCCAGACAAAGGAAGTGCAATGAGGGAGAAAATATGGACACAACTTGCATGAGAATGTGTGCATGCCTTGTGAGCCAGTGGAATACATTTTATGAAGAAGACAGTCAAGCACAATGCATTATCAGAGATAAAGGTACATATAAATCAACCTTAATACTTAAGCCAAATCCTCCAATAGTCTGTCTTCTGATTGTCACAGTTCTTTCCTGCAACAGAGAATAAGAGTGAGTTACATTTTTATGAATGCAGTGTTGCCATGTCAAAGACTAGGCAATCGTGTTCAAAATAAAATGGCAAAAAAAAAAACCTCAGACAACGGGTTATTAAATGTCCAATAATATGAGTCACACACCAGGCAGAACATTGCAGTATCCCTGTGTATAATCTCCAAAACTGAGCTGTGAGGTGCTTGCTAAAACAGG
The DNA here is from genome assembly GCF_013368585.1 of Megalops cyprinoides. Classification (NCBI taxonomy): domain Eukaryota; kingdom Metazoa; phylum Chordata; class Actinopteri; order Elopiformes; family Megalopidae; genus Megalops; species Megalops cyprinoides. The sequence continues at coordinate 10,825,119 of NC_050606.1, read as the reverse complement.
TCTTAAAAAGTGCAGAGTGAAAAAAAAAATGTTCTAAGCACAAGAGGCTTTTGCTAAATCCGAGAGATGGGAAAATCCAAAGGAAAGTGCTTCCAGGGGATGGGCCAGCATGTTTCTACACACTGTGTGCAAATCTGACAGGTTTCTCTAAAAAAAAAAAAACTATGAAAGATTCATGATCAGCTGTCATGGAGTGTCTAAGGGTGAGTCAAATGGTAATTTGTGTTTTTCCCCTACATTAGGTAACTACCATAGAATATTACATTTTTACATAAACAATTGCACATGGATGCACAATTCATGCACATTAGGTGCAAGACCTAAATCAAATTAAATCACCTAAATCATTAAAATAATGGCGACTCTCCTACAAACCAGAGGGTTTAACTTACAGTTAAAACTACAGTAAGCCTTCATAACACATAAGTGTCACCTGAGTCTTTGTAAACACTTTGAAATGACACAGACTGTAATTGAGTGTTCTATGATTTGGTATGTTGTGGTAATGTCACTTGTGTTATGGAATGTTGACATTTCATTTCTGACAAAAGGTGAAAGAAGCAGCCATCGAGCAAACATACCCATATGCATTGAATGAACTCATGCTGATTCGTGATTTGATTGATATTTCCTTTTTTGCACTTCTGCTACAAGAGAATATTCCGTCTCTCCTCTTTTGAATATTCATTCAAAGCAGTGTGTCTCCTTACTACTACATGACCAAATACCTTCCCTTTTCAAAGTGTAAAAAAAAAGCATTTAGATATCTATTTTGTCATGACCATGGCTTCATCTAAAAAAAAAAGCTTAGTTTTAGCTTCGAATAGAAAAGTTGACCTGTTTTGGCATTTTCAATGCCCTAAAGCTTTTCTTTATGTTGGCTCAGGCCCGTACGGGGAGTGAATACAGGCACTGCACCTCTTTACATACAGGTATTAGTTATGTGTTTTGGTTGTGTGCTCTAGTGAATCAAGAGCAGTGGTCCTGAAAATGCAGGAGAATATGGTTCATTGCATCTGGACAGAGTATTCTGTCAACATAGGGTGACGGGGATGGGGGTTTATGGAGGATGGGCACTTAAGGAAAGTTATATTTGTCACTCCATCATATAAGGAGTGACATGTTGTGGCTTACTGCATTACTAGATGTATATTAGCAGTCTGATGAGGGGTGGTAGCAGTGAGACCAAACACCAAACAGGACTATATAGCTTGTTATTTAGCTGCTTGTACTTCACAACCCTGCTTAACTGGAATCACTGAGACCATAAAGTCACAGCTAGATGATTCCAAAAGATTCAGTATCATACTAAATTTAATTCTTATCAATACTGTACAAAGAGTTGTAAGCATATAAGTAATCAGAGCAATGTCTTTTCCCACTAGTTTGCAAAACTGTGTATTGAATAGGTGGATGCTATAAAGATAATGTTAATTTAAAAGCGATGAAACTTTCTACAAAAAATGGTATTTTTTTCAGTAATGGCATGTCTTTAAAAATGGAAACATATAGAAGTAGAACCCTGACTGGCCCTACCTACCATAGCTTTCTTTGGTACTCCTGAAGATTAGAAGCAGTTCTCAATGGATGAGAAAAGGATGTGTCCTTTTCCTTCTAAATCTGAGGTATCTCGGTTTCAAGAACCAAAGGCATGCAGCTCATACTCACAGCAGGACAAGAGACGCAGTCTTGTATCAAAGCTAAATATTGTGAAACTTATTTTAGTTCTCTAAGAGCATTCAAAATCGGATAATATTCACTGTCAGACATACTGACTGAATGTTCAATAACATTTAAACCGAAGTAACTCTTAGTCAAAGTTTCAGTATTCAAATAACAGCTATTGTGACATTTTAGACACCAAATTATTAATCATGTTGCAGTTGGAGACGCATCTAATGAATGGATGTCACCACATCCTGAAGCACAATAAATTTTTATTTTATTATTTAAAACTTCATATAATTTATGAGGGATCCAATGTAATTCATAACCTGTGTCAGTATGCCTTTATCGTTACAGCTACAATTGCCGTGGCAATAAATCCCTGTAGCTAATAATGTATTGATCTTAATTCAGCTGCTGGAGGCAAAACACAGTGGTGCGCTATAGGAGCAATGGGGTGAAGGCTTGATTTGCATTTCCTGTCGGTCTCAGAACACTCAGTCAATTTTCAAACTGCGCAACAGAAGCGAGTGCCATGAGATTCAAGTTGGCATACAATGAGCTTCTGGTAAAGGCAAAGCTTCTTCTTGACTGAGGAATCTAAAAGGGGGGAGTACTTCCCTTGGGGATAAGAAGCCCCTTCACTTATGGAACTTAATATATATATTTTTTTCCGAATGGCAGAGAAAATGTTTATTTGCACAATTCACCGATTGATTACAGTGTTAAACTGTGCAGGCGTTGACAAATCAAGTGAACAGCACTGCTCCGAGGGACAGGTGAAACATCCGCATTCTCAAGTGAGGTCTCTGCATTCACAGGACTCATATCTGTACCACTGCAGGATCTCTATAAACAACAAAATAGAGCTGGCAGATTTTATACTTTACTTATTTATTTATTTATTTATTTATTTTTCCCACAAAACATACCCAGTGATTTATGGCCCTATTATGATTGTAGTGACATAACAGGAAAATGCAAATACCGCAGCTTATGAATAAATTTTCTCATCCGTAGCACGCTGAGCCATTCTGTGAGTTTCTTTCATTCTGCAGGACACTTTATAATGATTTATAAATAGATTATTTCCTGTATTCCAGCAGTGCTTGTGCTTTGTCTTGACTGCAACATGGTGCGGAGGGTGTGCAAGGCATTGCTTTACCTGCTCCTTTTTAATGATGGGAGGGTCTTTTCTGAAGTCTTTAAAAGTGAGTGAAAAATGAAATAAAATGCATGCAACCCAACCACAGATCATAATATATTTTATCAAACCAGCCATGGCGATGTAGTTGATCAGTATTTATATTTTGAACAACTTTGACTGGTAACCAAAGGTTTTTTAATGTTCCTTTTTATAAAAAAAACTCTTGTGTTGCTCTTCCTTGTACTGTTTCTTTTTAATGAAATCTTGGTAACTGTGTGCATTTAACATTTTAATTACAAACTTACAAACAACTTCTTCTACAACAACTTTCACTTATGTTTCACATACAACATTTCACAATTAGAACACATTTTTCAGTATTTAATGAAAACTTGGAAAGAGCAAAGATGGACCAAGAATCTTAACTGTGTAATGTCCTTGAAATATCAGGAAACAACTGAAAAACATCTGAAAATTTTACACATTTACAATATGAAGCAGAGGTACTTATTTTGCATGAATTCTAGAGAAGATGTACCTGTTTAAACATGCAGACTACATAGTGTACATTGTTTGTATAATTTCCCTGGACTGCATAAGCTGTTTAAGATGGCTCAATTACCATTTTGACTGCAAATTCCGATGCAAATGATACAAGCAAAATGCTTTCCTCCATTAAAACATTGTGGGTTGGACATGCATTTAGATTTGGGTTGTGTAACTGTAAACCTTGGGGTAAAATTTCAAAATGCAACACCTAAGCAGAGAAACCAGCTGATTCAAGTTATTCTAAGAAGCTGTGCACGCAGATTATTAAAACCACCCCCCCCCCCCCCCCCCCCCCCCCCAAAAAAAAAAAAAAGAAAAATGCCCTACCTACAGTCCCACAACATTACATTTGTTCTTGTCTGTGTGGTCAGCTGAGCTGAGAGAGATGCAGACATGAAAACACTACATCATCTGATCGAGCACCTTGAAAGACCCGTGTTCCTGCTATATAGCAAAAAAAAAAAAAAATCCAGAAAAGACTGAGGTATACAAAAATGAGGTTCATTCTGAGGTAAACAAGAGAACCTCTGGAGACAATGGGCCAATTTTATGTTTACTGATGATGCATTAGACACGTTGAGAGTGGCAATCTTCCTGTACATGGCAAAATAAACTGGAAGTTTGTGTCTAGAAAAATGAGTTATTTAATAGAAAATGAGGTAAGCTCACATGGCCACAACTTTCGGGTTGTACGGGGTAAAACTCTTTGAATGTGACTTGTGCCTAGAAGTTGCATATTGTATTGAGTGTGATTACTATCTATGAACCACTATGTGCATACAAAGGCCTATTAATGAAGAACTATGAAAGAGTTCTGATTAAACTATACTTGCTCTGTGAGATTAAGGGGAATTTTTATAAAAACAGTTATGAATTGACTATGTCTGTAATTAAGACACCAGGTTCTAAATGTTAGCTTCATCTGAATGGCGATTCCAAATCAAAAACGTTAAGCTTTAATTATGAAGAACAAAGGTTAACTAATAAGCTGCTCTTGAGCTGAGTTTCAAACCCCCAAGTCAAATCAGGGAGACTCCAGGCATATGGCATCATAATGGCAGAAGATGTTCAGGCAGTGGGATCTGATGAGGGCCCCTGGCACAGCCCTGCAGGCATTGGCATACATGGCACTGTGAAGCGCCCTTGAGGTTGGGCCGGAACATTGCCACAGCTTGGGTGCCATCAGATGGCAAAACCAATACCAAAAGATGTTGTAATTGCCTCCACGACCCATCAGGGATTTTGATAAAACCATTCCACAGGCCTTTCTCTCCAAAGCATATGAGCAAATGATCCACTGTGTCCACGCTTTGCGAACATTCAGCATACAGACCAGGACAGAATGAATGCGGCATTATCTCTGCTGACACCACCCTGAATGGTAGTTGTTTTAAAGAGCCAGTTGATGGTGCTGAGGTCCAGGATCAGACAGAGGCATCATTTTTTTTGGAGACCAAAATACGTGAAGTTGAAGCCACTGTGCTGTTCTGTCTGATGTTGAAGATCTATTGCTTATTTAGACAGAAGCAAATAGTCTCCTGCAAATGGGAAGAGATGTGCGAGTCATGAGGTTGGAGGACAAAACTGTCTTGCTGCCCCCAAAGGTAGAAGCCTGGTGCCATAATTGGAGTCTGCACCCATGGATAACAATGTTGTAACTCAAGGGGATTGTGTATCCACTTTCTCCGCTCCTTCCCAGATCAGCTGGGGAGAAGTGATGCAGCCTGCGTACTGGCTGATTGGAGCAGCCCTTTGAGTGCTACAGAACTGTCATATATGAAGTGGCAGTTTGGTGATATGTCAGAATTAGTAGCTACAGAACATCATATGGGTGTTGAATGTTTATGTCCAGGCTAAACTCATGATGTTGCACTTTTAATAATGTTGGCATTCCCATGAAACATACTAGTGTAGATATGAATGCAACAGTGTTTCAGAATACTTTTGGGGAAATTACAATTCATTTGCATATGTTAGAAGACATGGTGATCGCTGTAGGAGGTGCATAATGTCCTGCAATTAGCATATGTCCCAACATGTACTGTGGGCAGATGTTTGCTTCAATTAAATTCAATTAAATCTCTAAAGCACTGGTAAAGAGGAAGTTATTTTAGTTTCATTACCCATTTCTGTTATTTAGCTACCATCCTAAATGAGCACTTTAATCATGTTGTCCTGTGATGTCGTGCTGTCTGGCTATTAATAAACATTTTCAGCTCACACATTGCACAACACAGAGTCCCTTTGATTATATTTGGGGTCTTTTCGGAGGTTTTTTTAAACAGTTGTGGCATTTTGGATTTAGCTTGAGGCATGGGCTTTTTCTTGTTTCATAGTAAATGAATTGATTGTAAATAAATTTCCTTGACTAAGATGTGACTGGTTACATGGGGCCACATGACCTCACGTAAAATAAAGCACTCTTCATATAGCTTGCTAGTGAGTTGAAATTAAGAATATTAAATTATGTCTTTATGTCAAGTATGTCTTTTGTTCAGACGTCTTTGAAACACAAAGTCTGCACTGCAAATCACATGCTATACCCTTGTTGGCTAATTCCCATCACCAGGGGGGGGTGCAACCTGTCGAATTAAAAATGTCCCATATAGATTCGTTGCATTAAACAATAAAAAAAAAAGTTAAAAATGATACTCACGCTTGAATAGAAAGGTTCCCCAGACACGCAGATGACATCTTGTTCTTGAATAGTCAGAATGTCTTTAGCTAAGTGCAGCCGAACACTGAAAGGCTCCTGATTTCCATCTTGCAGCAAATAAACCCCAGTCTTTGTCTGAAAGAAGAAACATGAGAGGTGTGGTTGTTCTTTTTCTGTCACATCAAATAAATGATCTTTGAAATTAGTAAAGGTGAATGAAGGGGGACAGTCAAATAATCATAACAGTTATCATTATCATGCAAAGCAGATGTGGCTATCAGCGTGAATTCACTGCACTCGTCTTCTTTTGTCATAAAAATGCAATTCATTTCACATGGGATTGACTGTTATCAGTTCGCATAACTTTGTTTACAATGAAAGAAAGTAGAAAGTTATACATTTTGATTTTTAAAAGGCTCTGCAGAGACAGATGGTAGGCAGTAATCAGCTTATGAATACAAATGTTTTCATTCATGTTTGGAAACCATTGGAAGTGAACTATATTTCTGGCGCGTTTAATGGGTTGAGGCAAAAAAAGCTGTACTGGTAAAAACCAAAAAGCCTTGGTATGTCTCTACTGTTTCTGGTGCAATGCGCAAACTTGGAACATAATGAAAAGCAAAAAAAATCTTGGCAACATTCATGAATTTAAAGAATTTTCACTGCATAATTATTTTACAGTATCTCTGGCAATATACATTTTTGTCCTAAAATATTTGAGATAATTGAAATGTTTTGTTTTTTTTGGTATTGAGGACATAAAATGAATGGCAGCATTTCAAACGGTGGGTGGCATTAATTAAACAGTAATCAGTGTGAATTTGCATTCCTTTTACTGATTTCTAAACTAATTGGCATGCTTGTCCTGTCCTTGACATCATGAGCACTTCTAATTAATGGCACAACCATTTCATATAACAAGATTATTAATAAAAAAAATGCGCCAATGTCAGCAACCTTCCGAAAACTGTCATACCGTTGGCATTCATCATCAACCACTGCCAGAAAGGTTTATATTAAACTTGTTTTATCTCCTCAGAAAGTTGCTGGTGGCTGGAAGTAAAAAGTGATAAACTGTAGGAACTTAAAATTCTGCAAAGATCCGTACTAATCATATTATAAATCTTTGATTGTACAAGGTTTTCTCTTTTTTTCCCTTTAAGATTATCTGATTTAAGGGTACCATACGGTTAGGAAGGAAGGATAGTTATGCAAGCACACAGACAACATTTAATGATATCTATTTAATAAATTCCTGGTAAACAACATTTTCTACATCCTGCAATGCCTCCAACTGTACACCTGAGTGAAATAAAGGTCTACCTAATGTTGGGTCAGCCTTGTTGTATGTAACAGAAACACTGGTCAGGCTTCACATACTGTTGCAGGCCTGACTTCAGCCTTGGGAGCAGCACATGTTCTGTGGTTTATTTTTTAGAGATACAAAATCTAATTTATATTATATATATTAATATATATTATATATATCTAATATATATTATATATGAATTGACTTTCATGCAATAACAATGTGGATATCAATGTGGACATTGAATATAACATAGCATTCCACTGCTGTGTACTGCCAATGGTAATACAGGGGTAAGTCCAGCAACAGTACATCTGCTATCTTCTATTAAGCATCAGATTGTTCTGCTGTCAACAAATTAAACCAATGACGGGGCTTCATTCCTTAATAAATCACAGGCCTGAATACAGGCGTATGTCATGCACAGATTTATATACTTCACAAAGTTCAGTCTCTGATTGAGAAGTCCTGTCAAACTATGGAGTAGTCATTAGCTAATGTGTCATTAGCTAGAGTAATGGCTTGTTTTCCCATGGCTTTCTTTTAATGTAATCTCTTGATTATTTAATCCTTCATTAGGTGGCTGACAAATCATATAAGTAATTACCTGTGTTCATTTCCCATTGAATGCCTGTTATTCATCAATTGTGAAATGCGATTTGAATGAAAAGGGGTATATAGTAAACTTACACCTTGAATAGGTTAACTAAAACTGTTTACTCTAACTGTTTGACCTGTTACTTCGAGAAAGACCAGTGAACGGCCAGTTTGTCTACTGTCCCCAAGGATTGCACAGCAACAGTAGTTTTTAAACTGCTTGAGCAACTACTAACCATTCAGACAAGCGTGGGGGATGCCTGTTAAAAGATCAGAATATGAATTTATTCTGATATACAGTACACAGTATGTACAACACATATTATATAAGCTATATAAAATTAGAATGTTGTCCAACTAAAATGAATTAAATATTGGATTACATGCCCCGTAGACCTTTTTTATGTATAAAAATGCACATACATTTGGCAGTCAAATTTATTGTTCTGCCACTAATTCCATGGGCTGCTGAGTGGATGAGTCACCTACAGGGCTCCTTCCAAGTGCAGGCTGAGCCTTTCACCCCAGGTTTGATCCCAGCCATGTCATCAGCCAGCAGTGATGGAGAACCCACAGCAGCAGGAAAAAAGTGGCTTTGTTATGCTTTAGGTTGGGGTGGTTTGCTGGCAGGGTTTCCTCCTCTCACTGCCCTCAGGTAGTCAATGACTCATTAGGTGCCAATGAGCCCCGAAGAAGACATTACCTGAAATGTGTTCATCCTCCAATTGACATTTGCTTTACTGTAGTGCACTGTGGGAGTCCTACTATGAAAAAAAAAAAAACAGTCCCTGCAGGCATGTGGGCTAATCAGAGAATTGCATTTGGTATTCCTGGTTCTCCTGTGTGCGTTCAGAAGTTGTTGCAGTGAGATGAGCATAACATGCAATTGGCGATTCCAAAAAAATAAATTAAAAATAAAAGCAGCACTGGAATATAAAAAAAAAGATGATTGATGATTGTGTTTGTGGATCAACTTTTGAGTGAATGCCTGAAGATAATATTCTTGTCACCCTTGATGTGGAACATATGTGTGTGTCAACATTCCTTTACAAGAACCTGAGAAATTATATGAATGATGATACCCTGTTTCCTTGTAGTAGATGCACTACAACAATTGATTGCATCTTGTTTGTGAAGTCAAAGTGTTTCCTCCTTGCTCTAAAACTATGACAGAATCACATTTATAACCACAATGCTCAAAATCAGTTAAGGACATAATTTACAAATAAGATAAACATGCATACACATCAGTGCAGTTAATGAATATTTATACTATAGACTAGACAGCTCTCTCGTTAGTTCATCACTGACACTAACCATTTTTGGCTGAAATGATCTGAATTAATTTTATCAATGCAAGATTAATGATAATCATATAATATTACTCAGCAATGCTGAATAAAAATAACTGGAAAGCAACTGCAAATGTCAGTTCATGGAAGAGAGCTCAGATCAAGTTCTCTATTATGCCTAATTAGTTGTTAGGGAAATGTCCTTGTCACTGAAAGGTTTTGGAGCTGAACCCTGACTGAAGCACCACTGTGGTACTCTCAAACAAGGTACTTAACCTGACATAATTCCCAATGTATACATCTGTGTAAATGCATTATATGTACAATGTAAGCTACATGTGGTGCCCTGATAAGGAATGGAATGTGGCTCCTATAACACAACTCCAATTGAGAAATACCACAAAATGACAACTCTAACATACAGTCCTTCATTCAACAGCAACAACAGTATGTAAGAGAAATCATACCTCCTCACTGGAAGTCTTGAAATCCATGTGCTATGGCACAGTGAGGAAAGCTGGCCTAAAACGAGAAGAAAAGAAAACATCACTTTAATCAAACTCAAATGCAAACTGACTTTGCGGCTGTAATGCATTTTTAAACCAATCTTTTTGTCTCTGTTTGTCGCATAGTTTAAATCCAGCACGTAGAGAATGCTGTTTACTTTCAGTCGTTTCACAGTGTGAGCTTTCTGCTTGTGATCTGTGGTTTCAGGCACTGTCTTATGCCTGAGCCACAGGAGAGGCTGGTGTGAAAGTCACGGAGACATTCACGATGGGTATGAATAATTTACCGACAAACAAGATGGCTCCCGCATGCTAATTAATGATTAAACGGTCTGGTCCCCATTGCCCTGTCCACTAGAGGCCACCCCTACTGTGATAGCTGTGGAATCGCAGAATACAAAAGAATTATGTGAGTTAGAATTCAAGGCAACCTCTCCCTAGACAAGTGACATTGCATGCTGGGTTCAGAGGTCATGTTGGAGTGGAATAAGGGCTGTTTCGATTCTACATTACTTGTGCTGCCCTGCTCTGTTTAAGGTGAAAATGGCATCACAGACAGTGTCTCTTATTAAGACCTATTAAACCATAAATTACAATTAACTGCCTTGACAACGTCTATGTTTACCCGTGTGTGAAAGAGATGTTCTTCATGAGGGGAGACCTTGAAATAACTTAGTTTCGCATTTCTATACAAATGGGCCCCGCTGCTTTCTTTGGCAGCTTCTAATAATGTTATAATCTAATTTATGATTCCCATGACCTTTGAGCTGATATGACGAAGCTATGAGTAGGCATTGTCTGATATATGCAGACTGCATCCAAATGATGCATGAGGATTAATTCAGTTGCCATTTGAATGTAATAACTTTACTTTTTTTAGAAATGCAAATGCCTCTGACATGCCAGGGAAAGCTTTCATTATTGTGCTCAGCCATAAGAGTGGTATGCCGCACATACAAATGGGTAATTAGTCCAGATGAGCTGAGATGAGTGGCTGGCACGGACAAGTACTATCTGCTGGTATGCAAAAGTATGTATGACCATGTGATGTGATGTGCTGTACTGTTTGGTGAGTACCATTCTGCAAAAGTGCTCACTTGCACTATAAAGTCATAATTTCATAATTGGCCACTTATAATGTTTGGTTATATAACAGATAGTTTAACAGAGCCTATTTGTTGTTGGTGTTAGCTTTATTTCCCTTATTGAAAGCATTAGCTTTTATTTAGAGCTTTATCCTGCAGTGTTGTGCAAAGAGTCGAACATAATTTCATAATTTCACCGTATTTGCCTCCCAGTAATCAAATGTTACTTCTATAGGCCAACAAGAACATCTTGAAATTTATAAAACACCAAAAACATTGGTTTTTACTTGATATATATAATGAGAGAAAGAAAGAGAAAGAGAGAGAGAGAGAGAGAGGGAGGTCGAAGTCTCAAAGTATCAAAAGTGGGACACTCTGAAACATTTTTGTAATGATTGTAATACAAGGTTTTGTAATGATTCAATTATTTTAACTTGCTAGTTAGTAAGTAGTTAACTAGCTAGCCCCATACACTTACTAGCACTCACATGCAATTGGCTTAGCTGCCTTAGCTGGCTTGCTGGCTTGTAATGGTTGTTGAAGCACACAATCACATGGTCTTTGAAAGGGATAATGACAATTATTTGCAGAAAACTCAATAAAACTAGCCTAGCTTTCCGACATTAACTTGCTTACTTTTTAACCAAAAGGGCTAGCCTTTAGCTTGCTAAATGTGAAAAGTAACCAGTCAATTAGCAAACCAGCATACATTAGCAAGTAACCTACAGTTACTGATGGTAGCTATCCTTGGCTCAGATGACCCAAAAAAAAAAAAAAAATCAAGCAATGAAGTGATTCATAATTATGTGTTTCAATAGACTGCACTGGATTGGAGTCATGGGCTGAAATTCTTTTGCAGCACAGCATAAATATGTTGTTTAGTCAGATGAATCTGACGTTGTGTAGACTGCCTCTCTGGCAGTGCTTGTCCTTGTTGGCTGCACTTCATCAAATATGGCCAAAGCTTTTTGATCTTTTTTTTCAGGTGGGATATCAGCTGTGGCACCGTTAGCAACAAAGTCTCATCTATGTATTGATCGTATCAGACAGTCTGGAAATGTTGTCTTGAGGGAGTGCAATTACAGTCACCAGGACTCCTTTTCATAATTCTGCTGAATTGTCTTTGATCATACTGTATATGATCATTACCTGTATCATTTCATAACCGTTCAGAATGCTGGCAAAATATACACCCCCACCAGCCAACACTTTTCCAAAGTTATTCCAGAGTTTTTGCTGTAGCTGGTCAAGGTCACTTTTCAGCAAGTTGGCATTGCAGTTACAGCAGGTGGTTGGCTCGGTGCTGTACCTAGTCCTTGATGATGACAATAGGATTATCATTCAGTTGCGTGAGGCAATGTAAGAGGAAATGGCTGAGAAGAGCTAAAATAAACCAGATATCTGTTCACAAATTAATGGCTCACATCAATGTGAGTTTTTAATGTGAGTTAAAATAAATGGTGACGGCTTTTCAAAACTGATATTGTCGTTGTAAGCAGGAATGTCTTGTTTAGTTTTCATGCCTGGATTCCAATACCCAATTCTAGTGACAGGTTCATGTGGACACAGTATGTGGCCCAAATTCTCTGCTACTCAGGTTGCCCTTTATACTCAATGCAGAACCATATCACCTTCAGTTGTACATATGTTTGCACTGCTTGAAGGGTGCTTACACTTAAGTGGAGCAGTATTATGATAACTGGTGAACTAAAGGCATATGAACACACATGTAGAAGCACGCAAAAAACATATTTTTTCTGTCATAATCCCAAATCATATAACTCGTCCATATAAGCAAACCCCTCAGACAACATTGGGAGCCAGGATGTAGTTTGTAGGATGTAGTATTTACAGACACAGGATATGCATTTGATCACACACACTGACTATCATCCACCTGTCTGCATTTAGCCTTAGAACAGCTAAAAATTTAGGTCAGTGGTCAGTGACCTCCAAAATGGCTACAAAATGTATTGAAAAAGTAACACAGTCATTTGCAAGTCAAAATTGAGGACATACAGTACCAGTCAATAGTTTGGACACAACCTACACAAAAGTAAATCAAAACTACCTTATATTTTAGATTCTTCAAAAATATATATTTTTTGGAAAGAAATTCATAATTAGGCATCAACTTAACTATTTATATTTGTCTAAGAAACAAATATGAAGCATTTCAGAATACGTCTTTGAGTCAAAATGTCTTTGAATGCATGTTTCCCATTATCTTAATCAGCTGTGTCCAAACTTTTGACTGGTACTGTACGTCAATTGAATCCAGGGGTAACCTGGGCCTTACTATCATAAAACTGCTAGATAAAATGGCCCATTGACCCTAATACTGTAATTACTGTTTATAGTGTAATATGTTCATGCTTAGTTAATTTAGTGCAAGTTCGAAATAGTCACTTCTGCCTGCTTGCCTCTTTCCCATTATCACAATGCAGAGCTGTCACAACCTCTCACTCAGGAGAGACAGCTCTGAGTGAGTGATCTGATTAGGTCTCCGAGAAGGTGATTGATGTCAGTGAACCCCAACTAAATCTGTCACGCTAAGAACACCTGCCCCATCTTATCAGCACCTTCTCAAACAGTTTAAACGTTCTCTTCATTACTACCTACTACCTTCCGGCCTGGAAGGCATTGAGTTCAGAGAGGACATGGCTGGCATGAGGAGAGGCAGCTGACGCTAAGATTCTTCACAGCCACAGTTGAGTCAGTCTGGCTTTACAGTTGTGAGGTAGAGACCTCTTACCAAAACACTTCGAAAAGCATCTAAGTGGTGTGTACAACAGAATTCTAAGAGTGGTGATGGGAGTTCACTGGTCTTCACATCTGACCAATGAGCGGCTCTGTGGAGCACTTCCTAGGATCACTGGGAGGATGAGGTTTGCTTGGCACTGTCATAGACACCCAGAACAGGCTGTCAGTGGGCTAGTTCTGGGGGGGTCCCAACACATGGGCAAAGAGCTCAAGGAAGGCCATCATCGACCTACGTTAATACAATCTGTCGAGACACTGGCATCAGTGTGGCCGATCTCTCCAGTGCTATGGAAGACAGGGAATTGCGACAAGCCATCATGTGGTGCAAAGTGCTGACATACTCACTTAAGCAAGCATTACCACCCATTTAATGCATCCCTAAAAGGTTCATGTGCCTATACTAGTATATGCACAAGGTATTAAAAAGTCAGTCTCCAGTATAGTCCTTTCCTCTGTGCCAAAAATGTTGTCTCTAGGTGATCTGGGTTCTAGCCATTTCTAATGATATGAATACTGTATATTTTACTGCTTCATTTCATACTCGACCTAGCATAACGGCACACCATTTCCAGAAACATAGCAACAAAGGGGTCATTTTGCTTGGAGATCACACAGATGTAGATCAGAGGAACTGCCCACAGCAGATGCCTGCTGTATGTATTTGTCCACTTTAACTGCATGTCCATGTATATTTTGTTGAATGAATGTCAGTCCTCTTGACCATGTTTTTAGTGCAACACAACATCAAAATTAAATCCACCATCAGAGGGTAGGAAGCACTAACTTATTTTGCAGGCTTTCTGAGTTCAAATTACACTCTGACTCATTGATGAAACCAAAGTATAAAAAATAACCACATATTTACGATGCCCGTGGTTACATATTTCCTATGTTTTTATGTCTTCGCAAATGCTGTTTTGGCAGGGAGAAATGATAAGTACAGGATGAATGTATGGATGTGTGTGTGAGCACTAAGCTGTATTTAGCACCAACAGTTTCTTGACTTGGCACCATTTTTTCCACAAGACCTTGGTGTCTTTAAGTCATGTCCGCTTTGAGCCGATTAAGGTTAATAATTCATAGCCTTAAGCAATAATCAATTTCAATGAGACGGGAGACAGCTTGTCAAACTAGATGTGGACCACTATCCTAGTGTCACATTTTATTAGAGGCCTTTTTTCATGTTGGTTCTATTTATGATGATGAGGATGATGATGATGATGATGATGATGATGATGATGGTTGTTATTATGTTTTTATTTAAACAAATACACTTTTTTTTTCATTTTACACTATACTATGACTATGTACCACACAATTTACCATCACTCACACAATCTTACACAGTCACATAATTTTGTGTAAACTTTGAAGTAACAGCAAATATTTTTCACTCCAAGTTTAATTCTTCCTTTTAAACTCCTGTATTCCTGTTACTATTTCTGCTCCTCTGCATGCCATTCATTGAAGTCACAGCTACTGTATGTAAAATTAGAGCCACAATTGGTGCTTAGCTTTTAATAACTGAGCCATGAGTCCTTTCAAGGGTTTTAATCGACACGATTGGAGCATAGGAACATTAAAATTAATTAATCCTAATGCTGTATTTTTATTTATTTATTTTTTTTTTTTTTGCAGAGCGTGATGAAGGGCTAGATGTGCCCAGTTTGGCAGCAGTATCACAGGAATATGTTTTGATTCTAGAAGTCCAGTGTGATTTGTAGTTGAACACATTTTTGACATTTTCAAACTGATGACACGCATCTACAGATTTTAACAAGACTTCACTTTCACCTTTCATCTCCCCCACATGAAAAACACTTGTACCAAAATCTGCTTCATGGGACCCCTCCAGTCCTCCCACAATGAACTGATTCACAAAAAAAAGCAAAAGGCCAATATCACCTCTGGCAGTGAACATATTTAAGCCTTGCCAACAATTAAAGAATGTGTGCCGGCCATGAGGAAACTGAGCCTCTCTTGCTAAAACAAATGTCAGCCCTCCAGGAAATCCGCAACAGAAAAAGCTCATTGCAGCGATGGCAGATTTCAAGAACAGAGGAGATCATTTAATTGGGAGCTTCATAAAGCCAGACAAGGCACACTATACCCAAGCACACTGTCAAAGGCGCCAGTCAGAATCAGTGGTTTGTTAACCATAAATAGATACTTTTAAGACCACGGTTCGTGTATCTGCTTTTCACTGTGTGCTTTTAAAAGCGACATCAAGTTACCGACTGGAGCATTTGGCAATTAAAGTGCCGGAGGTGTTGAAAAAATACTGTATCAGATGGGAAACTTATTGAAGTTGGAAAAGCAAACCAAATTTCTATTGTAAATGGCTTCTGCTCCGCTATTGTGTCCTTTTAAGCCAGTCAAACGTTTTAAATCATGAAGTGTCCATCTGCTGCTTATGTAACTGTTTCAGTTCCAGGCTTGTTTTTCTTTAGTCATATGCACACATTGTTCATGTGGGTTTAAAGTTCAAGGAATTTAAAGGGAAATTCGCATTTCAAACTGACTCCCAAACACATGAGCCTCAAAATGGCCCATTGCCGCAGGTGCTGAAATTATGTGCTACCAAAACAGAGCTAATGTGTAATTTGCCTTTCTAAAACTTAACTCCCCTTGATTTTTTTTTAAATGTCACACAAATAACTTCCTAGATCTGTAGATCACTTCATAAATAAGGGGTTGTGGGATTATTTGCCTTCTGAGAACATTTCCTACCCACAGAGTTCTTTCTCTTTATTCCCTCCACTCCTCTGAATGTGACTTCAGTGTGTAATTACAAATTTGTTTCCACAAGCATGAACATATTGCCTTTATCATGCCAAATAGGCATTCCTCCTGTTATCCATTCAGCCACATGTGCCTTTCTCACTTCACTAAGTATCAATCGCCTTGTTCTCTGTTGCACTGTGTACATGCTATCACCCTCTAAGCCATGCCAAAGCAATGAGAAAGAGCATGTTTTATGGACGTTTCCATTGACCCCCAATGACACCATACTAGCATACCCAGATGGCAGAAGTGCAGCATATTAGCTGATATGAAACTGGAGTTTTTTTTCCTTTTTATGCACAGAAATTGCAAATGAAAAAACACAGGAATCTGTGACAGGGAATCAATTTTTTTCACCATAACATTTCATTGTGTGTTCAGGCACATTTATCACAATAGGTAATGCCATGTTTTTTTTTTTCCTCTTTTCTTTTTTGTGCACCCCTCATTGTCTGTTTTTATATTTAATGCTAGCTGTGGGACATAAGCATGGAATAGAATGAAACAAACCATACATACAAACTGAAATAGATCAAAAAGTCATAGTAATGATATGACATAGATGCAGATGCAGATCTGTATGAACCTGCCAAGCTAGTATTTTTGACAATCCCAAGCTAGCCACATTTTTGCATTTTGTTAGACAAATGCAAATCAAAAGAGGATTAATAATCAATGCGAACTCTCTCATCTAATATTAGAAGCAGGTGAGCCCAAGAATGTCATCATATAAATGAACAGTTTGAATCTATGAATCACTAATGCCTGTTTAAACTCACAACATTTAGCTGTAGATCATATGATTCAAACATGAGCTTCTTTCTCTGCCTAAACAATCTCCCTAGTACTTCATGCAGACCTGACACAGTCCTACCTTCATTTCAGCAATATGTGGACATTGTAACAAAAAATGATGTAGATGTATGCGGTGATGGTACTGTATGTCTCTTTGCCATATTAGGAAAACCAAACCTGCAGTCTCTCCACATGATTTTGTATGGCTCCTGCTTTAAATCTGCATCAGAGTCACCTTTCAGTGAAGTTCTGGTTCTGCATTTGGCACTGCATTTGACATGGTATGATATGTGGACATGTGACTTTCTCATCTGGGATTTTATCTATATTTAATCTTTTTTTTTTTGTAGGACATCTCTGATCATAGGAGATAATACATGTATTAATCGATTAATTAGCTGATAGCCTTTTGGGGCTGTGCTATGTGCTGTTGTGTATATGTAAACTTTGGTATACATAGTACAAACGTCAGTCCTGCAGCTGGTTGTATATGCCATTTGTTACATAATACCAGAAAGCACGGCTGCACAAACCTCACACATGATGTGAAATCCTCGGTAAAAGGTGAACAACAAATTTTACCTGCAGTGCAAAGCATATCAATGAGATGAAAAACTGCTTTGAATTTCTAGATATGGGATGCCATTTACCCACAAGATGCTTATCTATGTTCACAGCTGTAGATGAGCTTCTCAAGAGCTGACCTGCAGTGACCACTGCCATATCTGGGATTTGGTAGAATCTCAAGAAGATGGGTTCAATTCAGGGACAGATCTTTATTGCCATGAATGCTGTCTTTGTTTTGTTCACAGTCCCTGTATATAAATATCTCCTGAAACTGGGGTGGCAACAAATAGTTCATTGAAATCTTCAGACCCAGTTCACATCAGAGGGGATGAAACAAATGAGATGACTGGGGCATGGCAAAGTTTATTTTTAAAATTGTTTCAGGTGTGAACTGCCTGTTGCTAACTGTTGCTAAAGATAACGGCTGCTTTAGTGACAGTCAAACTGAATCACCCCAACTACAACCAGGATGAAAAATCATATATATTATATATACACATATTATATCTTTCATCCTTGCTTATAATAGAGCAAACCCTAATGCTGTATTTGTAGAGCTACATGAAGGGATATGTAAGGCAAGAAGTGCGCAAGAGGAGATCTCTCAATTTCAGGCAAATTGTCAAAACTTTGTTTTTTAATTGGCAGGAAGAACAGCGTGTTCCCTTCAAGCAGAAACAAAAAGCTGCAGTGAGAAAGGATCAGTGAGAGGAGTAAAAACCACAGCAGTAATGGTGGCAGGAGAATATTAGCTAACAAGCTATCTTGTTCTTTGTGCTCTCATGACAGTTTAGGATATATGCCCATGGGTGAAGCACTTCCAGTGTGAATTCAGTCTCTAGCTTGAGTCTCTGCAATTGTGCTCCCATCCCAGCTGTGCGTGTTTGTAAGTGCTAAGGGTTTAAAGCCCCTGTGCTGTGCTGTGAGTTTTTTTTTTTTAATCTATAAGTGTAAATATTATCAATTGCTTCCAAACATATTCTGCAAAGCATAATATTGTTCCCTCCTTTGCAGTAAACATCATAGCATTTTGCTTAGAATACTGATGTTACATTCAGAAGCACGGAATTACTTCCTATAATGCAAGAAGGCCTGGTAGCTGTTTGCATCTTTGCCCATGATGTTAGAATGACTAACAGATCATATTTAGACCACCAGTCCCTAGACAAGACTACTGGTCTGGAGTGGTTACTGAGTGGTGTCTCTCTCACTGTCTTGTGGTGCTTTACTTTATTCCCAAATGCTTATTATTTACTGGAAGATCACACAGTAGTGCTATAAAAATGCCACTTTTTTAAGCAGTAACTTAATCTAAATGAATCATCATTTTCTCCACAGTTGCTTGTGTTTAATTATGCTGTTTTGAGCATTCCACAAAGTTCTGTATACTTCTGCATATCATCTAACAGAATATAATTATATATATATTAGTTTTAAACAGAATGTGTTTTTCCCTAAGGTCACCATTAAAATACTGAAGAGGTGGGATGGGTTTCAGCAATACACAGCTGATGTGTCCCTTGCCACTGGTGGAATTTTAAAATGGGGAGCAAAGCTAAAACTACTTGGACTTATGTGGTAATAATATGTAAATAGTTCAACTTTTTTCATTGAACAAACAAATGAGTGTATAAAACAGAATTGTGCTGCCTACAGATTTAAAAAGCACAGTTTTAAACTGCAGCTCTACTGAGATTGTGTTGAATAATTCTTCTTTATGATACAGTCCTAAATTGTGCAGACCAAGTTTTTAGCACAGCATTGTATGTTTTTCTTTTTTTTTTTTTTGCGTCTCACTAAACATGTAAAATGATCAGTCGGCATTGCGCTGACATGGTAGGTTTAGACCCATCCCTCTCCAATCCTGCTCCAAAGATGCTCTGCACCAGCTCCAATAGGGTGCTTCCACTCAACTTACCTGGCAGTTCATTTCAACAGCAATGGTTTTGAGCCAGCAGGTAGCTTTTTATTGAATACAAAGTATATGATTAGCAAGAATTGTCCCAGTCTTAATGGATCATTTTGAAAAAAAATATGGAATTATTGTACTGGAAAGAGGTCATTGAAAAGGGAATTAATCTGCAAATAGAGTGAATGTATTTTATATTTGACAAGTACTGCATTCATCATCACTGTTAACATGTTTGATAATATTGCCGGACACATAATCCAATAAGGTAAAGCAAGAGTAGTTTTCCCTTTAACACCCCCCCCCCCCCCCCCCCCGAAAAAAGGGGTAAAAGGCTATGTACCATTATTAATGTTTCAGAGTTAAGTGACACATGAATTCTGTCTCCACAATGAGGTGCCATGCAAGCTATTTCAGTTAATAACACCAGTAGACACACAAATCTTGTGGCTTCCCATGAATGCACATCAGAAACTTGGTGTCTGGGTTGATTCCCTTTGACGTTCAGAAGACCTGTGTGAAACCAAACCATCCCTGATATTACCATTATCTTCAGCTGTCCCATTGAGAAAAGTGGATAATCTTTTCTAATCACCTGGAACAGGACCTGCAGAGCAAAGCGTTCTGTTTCATTCCACGAACAGACGGTTGCATTAGCAGGTAACTGAAGCATGGCTCGTCAATGGCTTGCAAGAACGTATGGGAAATTTCACAAAATGTGTCCCATTCAGTGTGTACAGCAAATGTAATTTAAATGACTGAAACAAACGTGGCATCTCACGCTACAGGGACCGAATGTGCATAATTTTCCATAATGGGAATACTGAATATTCATAAAGCAATTATATTAATTTCTGAATCTAATTTACATTCCTTCCATCAGTTCCCATCTTCTCCCTCAAATGTCATCAGGTGAAAAGCTGCAGTCGAGACTCACGTCTCTGAAGTGGCCCCGGAGCAAAATCCATAAACTGCATTTGAAATGGAGTTGCCATGCTATCTAATAGGGAGCGTTGCCCTCTGTTAGACTGTAAATTGCTGACCTTTGAAGAGCCTGCAACATACTACACCTAAGTTTATCGTTAAACATGATGAAAAGAAATGACATCTTAATGAAAGACTGTTAAAAGGGAAATCTGTCAGAAAGCCAGACCTTGCATGTGTAAATATGTTTGTCACATTCATTCACAACATGAAACAACATCTATCATCAGTGATAGGCAAGGAGCATCCCTACAGTGCATACGTAAAGTTTTTTTTTTTTTTTCCCCCACATACACAACTCCCTTGTATCTGTAGTACAAAAGAAATATAAAGGGACTGACGGCAAACTGTCAAATACACCAGTCAGGTAATCACATGTAAAGCAAAACCACAAGTCCCTAAAGACGCATCTGGTGGGGAAAAAAAATCAATGATTACAAATGCACCACCCAAACAGGAAAACAAGTTACAGTGATGAAGAGACAAGTGGCCTTTTAAATGCAGATGTAGATTAATCTAGAGGGAAAGACTGCAAGAGTAGAATAACATTTTTCACAGATAATTAAATACCAAGACAATAATCATGATAGACTAACTAGTGCCTTAGTGTTTCAGATCTCATTGGAAAACCATGTTACTCACTGCATTTATAATGCTATGTGAGGCAAAACCACAAATTTCAACCTTTTTTTTCATTAATTATTTTAACTATGCAAATTACCATCTGTGTAAAGCTTTGTGCTACATTTTCCTGAACAAATTTTTGCAAATGTACACTAGAGACAGATGGACAAATCTATATTGTCAAGGTGATTTGCCCTTTACACTTGTCTAGCTGTCTCTAGTCTTGTATTCAACCCTCAGAGGGAATAACAGGTTTTTGTGAGAATCAAGCTCTGTATTAGTTTGTTTGTTCCAGGGCATTAGAGTAAAATGTGAACATCAGTCAATACAGGCTTTTTGGGAGCCAAGTCTGTGCGTGTCGGCCAATGAAATTAGCTCAGTTGTAGCTGCATGAGGTTTGTGTAGGGTATTTCTGAAAAACTGGTTTCTGATTATTTCAATGTATTCTTGCAGTGTATTCAATGTATGAACTGCAGACTGATGTTTCAATGAAAAGAAATATACAGCTAGCTGGAACTTGGATATATTGTCATAATCCAACTTCTAAAATTTCCAGGATACCTATGATTTTCTTCATTTGATATTTAATATAAGTGGATCAAACTTGTTCCCCAACAGGTTCAAATAATATGGGTAAAAGTAAAAATACAGTCGTATGTATAGCTTGTAAACTTCACCTTTATCTAGGTTTGTTATTTCCACCAAACACTGTAATGCACACATTGAGGGAATTGCAATCAAGATTGGTATGAATTAAAAAAAGTGTAAAGTTGACATGTTACCATTCCTTAGGCATACCTTAAGGAATACTATACTTGCATACCTATATATTCTATAGCTAACCAGAAGGAAGCACAACTAATTTGTCATTACTAAAAAAAAGCAGTAGACTGTAGCAGGACTACATAATCAATCATGGACACTGCAACCAGGGCACAATTCCTGTAGTGTGTGCTCTAAGCTGCAAAGATGAAGAGAAAGATGTACAGTATTATAGCAGAAGCATCAAAAAATTATTCAGAAGTGCCCTACCAATCTCAATTATTTTAAGAGTAATAGTTCCAGCTCATGCAGGTATGGGTCCCGGGAGAGGGCTCTCATCTGTTTGAATCATCAAAGGCTACATATGCCTATTACACCAAAGCTGCTGCACTGTGTTTTGGTTGGTGGAGCAAAATTAAACCCTGAAATTACTTTGGGCTTTGGGCTTCCACTAAATAAATGAGGTATTTGAACCTTTCTTTTTATTATTATTTTTTATTTATTTCACACATAAATGGAATACAATCATCCTAACATCCACTAGAAACACTCACATTTCCATAAAGGCAAAAAGGGGGACAATTAATTAGCACACCTGCGCTTGTCAGCTTGATTGGATTAAAGTGGTTCATATGCACCCAAAAGAGATAATGCACAAAAGCGTTTGTTAAAGAGTCATTCAGGTATAAGGTAGTGCTCAGCACTCACAGGCCTGATTTTGGTGGCACAGACACAAATCTCACACACAATCACAGACCTCCGACACAAGAGCAGTAGTTAAGCGTGGAGCCGGCACAACCGTGCTATTTTGACATCGCATAAAACGTAGTACAGATGGCAGTACAAGCAGCAAGTGGATAGGGGAACATTTTAATAAGCTGGAGGTGTGAGGAGGGTGTGACCCAATAGTGGCTAATCAGAACATTTTCCCATGACCTTTCAGACTGCATTTTCCATTAGTGCTGTGGTGTAGCAGCATTCTACCAAAGCTGGATAATGTCAGCAACAAGATAAAATGAGGACAGCAATGTACCAAAGACAAGAAAGAGCGGGTTGTTGAATGTCTTACGCTAATAAAAGGAATAAAATAATGATTGTATTTAAGTTTCTTTGTTACACACATATGTATATTTGTATATAAAGCATATAAATGGACGTGTTAGTTTACACTGTCCATTTATATGCGGTTATTAATACGCTTATGCATGTTGTGTTGAAATAAAGATGTATTTGAAATAATTGTCTCTACTTGTTTTATGACAAGTATGTCTTACATGACATTAATAGCAATAACAATCAGACAACTCCAAAATGATGAATGCATTTTCACAGCTTAAGGTTTTCTTTTACTAGTTAGGAATGTATTTATTTATTTTAGTAATCGATTACTTAGCAGAGGTGTCATTTTGGTATCACAGCCTGTGTCAGCTGCCATACCCTGGATGCTGGCACATTCAAAATGGTACTCCCAACCAAAGCGCTATCATGTCTCAAACCGCCCACTCAGCTTTGACAGGATCCAAAACCCACTGTCACATGCAAACCGTCTGTGATGTTCCTAAGCTCTATACTCACTGTTCTCCCAATCAGACACCTGTCACATTAACCACCACGTTAAAGCACTGTACTTCAAAGTGTGCTTCAGAAAAGTGCATTCAATTATCAGTTGTGTCTGTCAAACGGATTAGTCACGCTGAATGATCTAGCCTGTCCTTTTAAAAATAACATCTGCTGTTCATTGTGGCTTTGAGCGCGAAACTGAGCTCCACAGGCTGGATTCGATCCTGGGTGTGACATCAGCCAATGATACGCGGCAGCCCTCAGTTGACTTTGTTCCATCTGGGACAGGGGAGGGCAGGTTGGCCAGGGTCCCCTCGCCCAATTGCTCTCAGGCACCTTGCATTTGTCAGGTGCCTGCGAGTTGCTCAGACGACGTCAGCAGAATAGCACCTAAGCTCCAATGAGCGCCCACTCTGCTGTGGTGCACTGTGTGACTGGCAGTGCGAAAAATAGCCATTGGCAGCATGTGAGTGTATCAGAGGATTGTATTCATCCCGTCTACAGTGCTCCTGCATGAAAGCAGAGGTTGTCATGGTGAAAGAAGCCTAACATAAAATTGGCAATTCCAAAATATGGTTTCATAAAGGGGAAAGCATTAAAATGCTGCATTGTGATGTTTTTTATTGGGGTAGAATATATTATGTTATTCTTGAGTGGGAATGGAAGTGGATGCGCTGATGATGACATAACTGCCAAAACTCTAATATGCATTTTTGAAACCTCCATGATTCTTCTGTATGGCCAGTACAGTATTTTTGTTCCTTGACTGTAAGTTTTATTTTATTTTATTTTATTCAATTTATTCTTTTGTTGTTTTTGATGTGTGCCAGACGGTGCAGTTGTGACACTCAAATTTCCTTCGGGATTAATAAAGTATTTCGTATTCTTATTCTTATTCTGAAGTGGCATTTGACATCAAATGGCCCTTTTCTTTTCTTAGTTACTGTTGCTTGTAAAGGTTAAAAGCTAATAAGCTGATGGCACAGAATTTGTGTCTCCTGTAATTAGGAGCTTTATGCTGTCACTATTTCATACCCTGTGTTCTTCTTCATATGATGAACCTCTTGTTAGAGATAATAGGTACAACACTGCCTGTTTAAGCATAGTGGCCGTAGATAAAACAATTTGCAGTAATAAGACACGCCCAGCTTTCCAAACTTTACTAAATCACCCGAGTCTTGCAGGCAACTCTCCTCCTCTGAAATGAAATTCTTTGGAGGTGTCCACCATGTTCTTCTTAGTCATCCACACTGAAGAGTAAATATGTACTCCGGTACTATGAAAGCCTTAAATGGGTGGCTGAAGTATTTGATAAACTGTGTGCACTTTAGTTATTTCACGACACGCTTAATTCTGGCGTATTGATCACTACTAGTTTTTGAATGGCTGATGTCTCTTGTTGCAGATATAAAGCAAGTCTGCTTGAACCTTAGCCATGCTGTACTTGGCTGTCAGACTATTTCACCACTGAAGACCATTTGCTAGGTTGATTACGGCTGGTTATGCAGACAATGAAACTAATCTGACATTGTAACAAGCCACTTAAGAGAGCTAATCTCCATATTTTTTCCTATTTCATGTCTGATTGGTGATAGGACTATAGTATGCATCTTTTTACATAAGCAATCAATGCTGTCATTGAAATTAACATTGTTAATTAAATGTTGACGTTCACCAGCAGATGCCTTTCCCACGTCTGTCAGAGTTTACCATTATTTTTAATGAAACACCATCTGTCAAATTACCCGGTAAGACACTGCATTGAGCTGTCCTTCTGGTCTCAGGTGATGTAAATACATGCACAGTGATGCCTATTCTGTTGAGCCCAAAACACCATTGCACCCAGCATATACACAATAAAATTCTAAATCATTTGACCACAACCCACCAACCTCCTACAGAGGACAAAATGCTATCCACATTGGGACTAAATTGCGGCGCTGGTAGCCTTTTTTTCCTATTGCATTTAAAGAAGATTACCAAAGACAACTGGGTCAAGAGTGTTTTCCAAATGTGCCAGCAAAGTTGGGCCACATGTGTTAAACAGACATTCCAATTTAAGGCAGTGCTCATGCGTTAAACAGCCATTCAGATTTAAACCAATGCTCAGTGCTCATGTGTTAAACAGTCATTCAGATTTAAGGTGGTGCTCATGCGTTAAACAGTCATTGAGATTTAAGGCAGCACTCAGATATTAAATAGTCACTGAGATTTAAGATCACATTGAGATCACATTGTCTGCATAAAACTGGATTAGCTCTTTAAAGGGCCTCTAGAATTGCCCTAACAAGAAATTTCAGTAATTTGCTTTACATATAAAATGGTAAGGGAAATAAATTGCAAATATTTTAAGAATAAAATCGTTATTTGTAAGCAAGTATTTGTATTGTTAATCTTAACTTGATTTTCAGATATTTGAAAAAAAAATCAGTAAGTATACATAAACAAAAGCCAGGGAAAGTGTTGTTGTTGGACATAGTAATCACACTAAAGCTGATTTCATGTAAATATACAGTTTACAAGATGAGTGACATTTTGTGAAGACTGATTTGATTATGTATGATTGACATTGTTAGTCTACTTATTGTCAGATGACAAGTGCACAAAAAATATCCCTTATGAGAGGCTTATGACACTTTAATTGAGATACTTAATGTCTCTGGAAGGTTAATGGAGGAGTTCAAGGTTTATGAAGTGAAACAATATTGTATTTTTCAGTGTGATCAGGTTTAATCTGATACTGACAAAGCACTGACAGAAACTATGATAGTGTCGTGCATATAGCAAGGTCAGGTTTACCCATAAGAACAACACACTATTTTTCTGGCTATATGAGTATTAGTCATTCATGACATCTTTATTCATTAATGATCCATTTGATGGCAGTAAGATGCCAGATGGCAATTAAAATGTTTTACTAGTCAGTGACAAAATGGCCAGGAATGCTGGAATACATCTGTTACTCTTTATAACCAACAGTCTCAAAAATGAAATTATAGAGTCTTATAGAGCAAAGGCCCAGTTGTATTGTTTTTTTTAGCACTATTTATCCCCATATTTATGATCATAAAACATCTTGCAACACGCTGCATACCACCAATGAGCTTGCATAAATTACATTTGTGTTCTTGTTTGTTGATGAAGCAAGTTTTCACACTTACCCAGGTGAGCTAAACGAGTTGCCATTCATGACTCGTTAGCACCAACTAAGAGTCCACACTGTTCTGCAAAGCTTTCCACTGTTTGCATGCAGTACTGTACATCCTACATTCAGTGTATCCTACACACTGTGTAATCAACACTCAGCCAATCACGCACGCGATGTATCTGGCACTCAGTCAACCATGTGTTCCGTGCTTCTTCCTCTATACAGTGCAACCTTTTATATTTAACAAGACATACGTCTGAATGTACAGTTTAAATTAATATTCTTGAGTAATATTCACAGCCATCTAATTGAACTTCCATTTATCCCTCACTTACGACGGTAGCATGGTAACTACAGAGAAAAAAAACAATACTAATCTGTGAAACGTCAGATGCTTTGTATTCATTTGTTACACTTTACAGTTTGGTGGTAGTTTCAGGAGCCAGTTTTTTTCTTTGCTGAAATACTCAGCTGTGGTCATGCACCAGTCATACAATTTAAAAGAAACAAGTATGCAGCAATCTCATCAGTTCTAGCAGTTGTGTTATACCTTAATGATGTATTTTCAGCATTTCTGGCCTCAGTGGTTCTGCACCATCTTGATTTGCTCAAAGGCAGTGAGATTTCTGCAATAATAAAGAAATATGTGTCAGTATAAGCACTGAAAAATTCAGACTATCACAAAATGCTCTACCAGAAATCTCTATATGGCCCTATGTTAACACACAATCTATTTGAGTAACTCCTTTCACTCATAAAACCAACAAGGAGGAATTTGAAAACACAAGAGATTGTGGATTTAACTAACTTTTAAACTCAGAATGCTACCTGTAAACAACAGGATGTGTAATTAAAACAATGTTGAATGTACAATGTTGTTTTTGGACCACCTTATGTCTGGTCTTTAATCCTTGCTTAGAACTATATTTGGCCTAATGTCACATACGCAGCTCATGTATTTTGTTTCTCTTACATCTGACATCATCAACATTCATAATGTGACATCATCAACATTCTAACATTATTCTAACAACATTCTGAAAACATCCTATGCTCTTTCATTCATTTTGAGCAGCAAGGACCTGTGCATATCTCTGCATTCAACTAATAAACTCAAGTGTAATACAAATGTCATGTGTCACTAGTTACAAATGATGCAGCACATTTGTTAAAAATCTTATGGCCAATGATTGAAATGACTGCCTGAATATTTAAGCTGCACACTTTGGCAAGATCATCCTTCTACTAACAGAGCTATTGTATTGCATCAGGGAGTCACTGATGGGGTAGCAATGCTTACTAATGACCATAGGTTTTTGCTCCTTGATGTTTATATGACACTCATGTTTTACTGTGAAATTTATCAGTTAAAGTTAAAGTTAAACTGATCAGTAAGAAAATGAGAAACTAAACTGAAATTAAAATTTAGTGAATTTTAGAACTAATAATGAGAATGCAATATGTTCCAATATTATAATAATTAAATTACAATAAATTAAATTCTAATTCTAACTTATATCTACAACACAAAATAATTGCATGGAAGCATTCATGGATATGGATATGGATATGGTGTGCAACATTTTTGGCCAGTGTAGAGCAGACAGATACAGTGCAGGAATGCTAAAATTTCCCTACTGTTTTCAGGGCCATAATGACAAATGACTCCCACAGACCACTACAAAGCAGGCAGTTTGGAAGTACACTGTCATGCACTGTCATGCATTACTGCCTTATCTCCAGTCCTTTGTTTTATACAGAATTTCAGCAATAGTTCAAACAGACATAAATGGGGTGGACTTCCTGTAAGGTTTTAAATCTTTTCTGAATCCGAAGAGGCCTTATCCACACAGTGACACTATGAAAATATGCCAAAGAATAAGAAAACCAGGACAGGCTACCACCTTCTCAATGGGGCATAATACAGTAGAATATAGACCATCACTTCATCCTGAATCTATGCTAGATTACATGCACTTAATCTAATAAAATAGAACTGAATTTTATTAACGCTACTCTTATGAAACATGTTCAATAAAGACATTTCAAACAAACTGAAATCTCAAATGGGTCTATGGAATTTATTACAGTATTTAGAAAATCAAAACCGATTATGATTCTCAGCAGAATGCATTCCAATGCTTAATTGTAGCTAATATGTCTATGTTAAGTATGTTAAAAGTGTGCTTATGTCTTTAACATTTTTTTACAAAGCCTAATGAAGTCAGTCCCATATTTTCTGGTGCAAAGCCTAATAAACTTGCTCTACATTCAAAGGAATGGGAGACCAAATTCTTTAATCCTATTATATTGAGCGATAAGTATATAAGGAGAAAATGTATGCAAATTTAATTATTATATATGCACAGGGTAAATGCAGTCAAGAAAAAAATAAAATAATGGTCCCATCGGAGTTAGTGGATGAAGACCTGGCAGTCACAGTGTTATTCTCGTACCAGAGCCATAAATCACTACTAGCTTTAGAGCAGTTGGTGTAAGTAAACAATGTTTTGCACTGAATGCATTCAATATGTTTGCATAGGACAACATTTCAGTGTATTAAATATTTCTGACTGTGCTCAAAAGGGTTTGAGCTTTGAAATGAGGCAATATGATATATAGCTGAATATTGATTTGAAGTGATTGTCCCTTCAATACTGGAATGTGACCTCTAGGGACTCAAATTAGTGTACTACAATTCTCTCCTTTTATCCAATCAGAACTGCTTGAGCAGTATGACCTGGATGCTAACCGAAACGACCTGAATGCTGACCATTGATTCCACCCGTCATTGCCACCCCCTTACAAATCATGTCTGTTCAGTATCCTATTCTTTCATTTCTACAGCTCCAAGTTCAACACCTGATAAAATATTTTTGAAGCCAGAGGTTTCATTATGATGAAAATAAGTCCCGTCCCAGATTTCACACGCCCGTTCTATTCAACATGTCAGAGACCTTCATCACTTTCCAAGCAGTGGAATTAAAATCACAAGTGATCAAACATAAATACTGGCATATATGAAATTAGATGAGCACTTCATTTTTATTTTTAAAGTGGGAAGTTGTCAGCTTTTAAACACAGAGATATTCTCAATAAACAGAAATTTTCACCAGCAACAAGAAATGTGCTAGAGCATAAACATTCTCACAAATGTACGAATGTCCAACAGCACAAAATAAATCAGAAAACAGCTGTATTCAGTGAAACGTTAATTAATTTCCCCTATAAATGACCCCCCCCCCCCAAACACACACACACACACACACACAGACGCCAGAGATCCAGAATATGTGCCAGGGAGTTGTATTTTATGTGTTTTATAGGTAGCATGGGTAGATTGTTTTGCATGTATTTTGCATTTATGAGACCATTAGTGGTATAAATTATGCAATCACTCCTGGTTTCAAGATGCAAGAATTTGAGCACATTCCTTGAAATGTTCACTTGAAGTCCCCAGTTTTTAACACTGATGGGTAATGATTCATGGAACAGTCTTTTGCAGGATTTTTATGTTTAATGCAAAACCCTGCTACTATTACTTTGCATGTCACCACAATAGTGCTTTAACTACACAACAAAACCTATTAAGCCTTGTGTTTCTGTTTTGATTTCCATGTGGTTAATCAGCCCCTGGCAATGCCTTAGGCTAAATCTCTTCCCTATGTCTGTACAGTGCACTGCCCTAAGTGTTTTGTATCTCACATGTCTCTTTTGTCTACATTTATTTCTCACATTTAGAGCAGTGTTTTTGTAGAAGATTTGCAATACTTCTACCCCTTAAAATCATGATATGCTGTTAATGGCAAGCAATATACTCTATCACTCCATGACTACACAAGAAACCATATCAGCGCTTTGTCTGCATAAATTGTACATAATTAGTTGGTGTTATCTTCCCTTTGCTTGTGTGAAACATAGCCTCCTAAAAGGAAATATTGTATGGTTCCCCATAAACATAAAATGAAAAATACATAAATTGATGAGAAATGCAGTACTTCATTGCCAAGGACAATCATTTATGTACACTGTGTAACACACAAATTGCCAAATTAGAAGAATAAAGCAAATACTATCCATTACTGCCACATAGAAGTTAAATATGAAAGATATTTTTAAACAGATACAAAGCTTCCGGTAATTGACTCATTCCAGTGAATGAACAAGTGCACAGTGTTTCGACCATGGTGCAGTCTTGAATGGTAACAGGTGTGAGTGTGTATATATTGAGTATATATAAAGTCCTTTAATAACTTATTATCAATTTTAAAATGCTGCTACCACTGTTTGTGTTGCATGGACATTGGCATTTTTCTCAGGGCCATCTGTGCAGGAGGGACCAGCAGAAACGGTATTGCATTTACGATGGATAAAACTAGGAGGGGCATATTGGTTTATGCTACAGTGCCACGCACCACCTCACCCCACTAAAGCTGCACTGTGAGATTGCCAGAACAACTGCGCGGACGCAAAGAGTTATGGGCTCGCATGGTAGGCTACCGAATGGGCCAGAGAATTAGAAGTAGATAAGGAAAGCCTAAGCCCCTTTGGTGCCTTTATCAGCCGTACCACCCCGGTGTTTCCTAAATTTATGGATTCCTCATCACTGAGGAAGGAGAAGCAGGGGGGTGGTGGTAGCTGGGGCCGGGGGTCCTCAGCTGAAGTTAAGTGACAGTGGCCAAGCATTTTTGTTCTTTTGTCACCCTACTGAAGAGTATATGGACATGTATCTAAGAAGAGACAGTGGGTACACCGGCCCTGCTGTGCGTGCCCTAGAGCGCAATGGGAAAGCAGTTTAACGGAAAGTACCACAGCAATGCAGTGTCATCATCTTAGTACAATTGCACCACATTGTAACTCTGCCAGAATTCAAAGGAGTTGCAATTCAGAGTTCACTGTATTTTTCCAGCCCAGTCCCATTCCTTTTATCAAACAGTAATACACACAAATATGCAGACATGCAAAGATGACATGAATCCAGGTTTGTTTTAAGAAAAATGGCATGCCCATGCTTGCTTTAGTTGTCCCAAATGTGAACATGTACAGACATCTATATCGCTGCAGAGGAGTTCCCTTTAGAACGTAACGTTACAAGGCAAGGTGAGTGATTTTCAAAGAAATGTGATGCTAAGGGAGTCGGGCTCTGTACCTGAGGGGGAAAGTGGGGCACGGCCAGAGATAGAAACTTGAACTCGGTGCAAGGGAAGGTCAGATATGTGGGATATGAGGTGAAATACAGGACGGGGAGAGCAAGTACTGATGAGTACTCTGGGGTATTAACCACACAGGTATCAGTATATCCCAAAACTGAGCTCATGGGGAAAGACGGTGGAAGCACGATTACAGGCTATTGAGAATGAGTCATTGTTGAAGGCTGCAAGCTAGGCTGTCTAGTGATCAAATAAATGCTGGGCATTCAATCATTTCTATGGAGTGGTGGGGTACCATCAACATCAAAATCATGATTTTCTGCAAAGCCGTATAATCTAGGGACACTGCTACTATAATACAGAGGAATTTGTTTGGTTCAGGGATAAAAAAGAAGAGACTGACTTAATAAACAAGGAAAATCACCTACATTTTTGCAAAAGTCATATTGTATCTGTTAGAAACCAGCATTTTGTAAATTGAAAATAAGTTTTCTTTCCCAACACTTTACACACACAGTAAGGATTCTTAGAGGCAACTGTTGTAAGTAGTCCATTACAAAATCATTTCAAGAGACTGTTTTATGACTGTTTTACATGCGCTTTGGTATCATTTTTCTCCAGGTTCAAGGTGAGAACAGATGTCCTTTACCTCACTGGAGCGACACACTGCATGGTGAGGAGGTCAAGCCATGGAAGAGTGAGGCCTGTTACTGAAAGCAGGCTGCGGGAGGAGCTTTCCGTGTGGCCAGTCAGGAGTAACTCTGGGGTCCTGGTGTTTCCATGGGCTGTGGAGGGAAAACACTTGGATTTAGTGTAACTCATGAAGAAGATAAATAGACTTACCAGATCTAGACTGGTCTTTCAGTACATTAAACTCATTGGAGCAGCGGAAATGCTCAATGGCAGAAATATGCAACAGGCAATGCAAGGTACATGAAATAGAAAGTACGCTTGCAAAATCTTTAAGCATCTTAATTTATATTTTAAGTTAAAATAAACATGTTTGTCCCTCCGGCCGACACATTATTACAAATTGCTGTATCAAAAGCACACATTCAGTAAGACATATCGAAGCTGAGCACCAAACTAGTGCACAACTGTTGCAACCATTCCTGTATAAAAGCCACAACAACGATCTGAAGGTGTCTGCATTCATACAGCCCGAGGCTTGCTATTAATTTGAACATGGTTTGGAGAGGTGACACATTTTTGAAGGATTCTGGCAGGAAGGGAAGGCAGAACATCTCATCTGAGTAGTTGCCTCACACATTCATCCAGGTACACAAGCTTATCCACCCATTCCTAAGTGTAACTAATTTAAATTTCATTAAGAAATTGAAAAGATAGCAGAGTGTAAACCTTGTGACTGTTGCAGATAAGCAGTTAACTGTCACAGTACTCCACTCCCATGTTATTCAAATTACATTTTAGCAGTATTTTAGCTCGTAGAGTTTTTTAGGATTGCCTTTAGGCGAATGTAAAACTTGAAGCGTCTTTCCCCAAATGTTATATTTAGAATTTATTTGATACCAGTTTAAATATACATACTGTAGCTCAATGCTGCAATCACATTTTTCTCAGGGAAGAAAAAGAAAATGCATTGTACCCATGGACGTCAAATGGTGCATTTAAAATGTTTGTAATTGTACAATTAAAAATTATTGTAATTGTACTGTCAGTTTGTTACATGCTTTGATAAACAACAGCTGTGGTCTGTAAGTCAGGCATTCTGACTGTGGTTATCTGGTGAATACTTTGATGAGAGGTACATTCTCAGTACCAACGCTTATTTTAAATCTTTAAATAATTACAGAAATGTAGTGGCAATCTTTGCAATTGTTGCATATCTACAGCTTAATTGTAAAGAAGAAAACCACAAAAAACAATCTACACCTTACATTCAAAAATATGTAAATATGATTTAATTTACAGATTCTAAAATAATGTAATACACTGAAAGTAATATAAGTGCTTCACATGTAGCTTGTCCTTGCTGTTGTAACCCTCCAATCACATTGCCTTACATGACACATCATACCAAGTGTCATATTTTAAGATAAATTGGAACAGTGGAAGCATTCCTTCAATATACCCAGTTAAGTTAATAAAGGTCATTTTAATCATGGAATACAATGACTCATAAGATTTGATTTCCCATGGCTGTAATTGTTAGACCAAACAATTTATCTAAGAAACACTGATCCACAATTTTGTTTTCTCATTCTTCCATTTTGTTTCTAAATCAAGTGCAAGTTGAGGCCAAAGGGAAAAATACATATGCATTTACATCATGCAAAAAAAAAAATGGTTTTAAACAGGGATGTGCAGATAGGGTTTGTATTTTTCAGTCTTCCTCCTGTAGGTCACAGTCACTGATGGCAGTCTCCATCCTTTTCACATCTGAAGTCAGACAGCTGAGCTTTACGTTTCCCTGCCACTCAAGGTTCCAACCGTCCTGCTGTTCTCAGGCTTTATTGCCTTGGCGTCAGATTCTTTTCACTGCGGATTTAAGTGCAGCATTTATCGACCCCCATCGGCTCAAGGGAAGCAACCTCAAGAGAAAAAAACGATCAACTTTTCTAATGCTTTCTCAGTTCGTTTTGCTTATTTACTCTGCTCTGCTCTGTCATCCTCTGTTGTATTTATAAAAATGGCAATCTATACACAAAGAATATGTATATTTATTGATTATTGCTACAGGCATAATAGCAAGCCTACAACAAGAATAACAACCTGGGCTGAATGTCCTGTTGTCATCGTTAAGCATCCTATATTCCTATGTTACAATAAATAATAAAGGCCATGTATGGTACAGTGTGTGCAGTATTTAGATCTGAAGACATGCATTTCAAGAAACCTGCACTTTCTTTCAATATTCAAAATGAGTGCGTGTTTTTTGTTCCTTAATATTCTTGGTATCACTGTCCTGATTCAGTTTAGAAGAAGTGTACTCTTCTTGACCCATGAGAGTATAGTCGATCCCTATTTGCAGAATTTTCAAACTCTTATCTATGTTCATTTTGCAGTGTTACACAAAACATCAATCCTCCAGTGAGGCTTATCTTTATGATCTGTTGTTTTTCAGGAATTCTTTCACGACAAACTGCAAATATAGTGAAAAATATTTGTCTATCTTTCTATCTGTCTGTCTTGAAACATACACACACACATATATACAGTATATATATAATATTCATAGAGGAGAATTAAAAATGTGAGTGAGTAATGATCTGGGGTTCAAGTGATTTTTGTGCTGACCAGTGTGAGCGGTTCCAAGTCAGCTGATGGTATGATACATATGTGTCTTATTGAACACTCAGTGATGCAGTCACATTATTCTGTTGGATATACAATGTAACACATTATACTGCTGTTATGTGTAAATGTGAAAGGGTTACATGTGAAGAGGGTATCTTTTTTGGTATTTTTATAGTAGCATACAAAGATAAGAGAATTTGTTTCAGGGTTTTAACTTTCAAAATCAATGGGTACATAGCAGTGCCATAGATATTGTAATGTTTTCAAAATTTTCACTTGGAAGCTTATCTTGAAATTACATCTCCTAGGGAACTCTTGGTCTAAAATTAGTCGTCATGCCGTTATTGTGGCCTGCAGTTCAACACCACCAGTTGATGAACTTTTTCTGTAAACAGAATGAAAATAACTCCTTTATCTAAATACCGAAAGACACCTCTGTGAAATATGGTTTAATATGGTCTTTAAATGGTCTTAATATGGTCTTAAATTATGGGTAGTATTTACTATTTAAGTTATTCATGTCAACAAAATACATGGACTATCTTTATAGTGGAGAAACTAGGGAACATATTTTGTTTGAAAAATGAAAATTGATAACTGCTTTCCCCTGGAGTAGACAAGGCAAACAAACTTCCACCACAGTGGTAGTATAATAGCTGAGTGAAGAAAAGTTATAAACACCAGTGTAACTTTGTCATCTGGTTCACCTGTTGGTTGTGGTGGTATGCTTAGTAGTGTGCTAAGTACCTATTCACTACAACGCTGACTGCACAACAGTTGTCTTAAATCCATTATTATTAATAGTATTGATACATTACACATTCTTGTATCTGGATCTGGGAAGTTTTCTCTGTTCTATTCCTGCTGCTCATCTCCTTGGCTGCTTCATTAATTTTACATATCCCACTATGGGAACATTGATTAGAAAAGGTATTTATATCACTTGAAAGTCATGATGAATATATGGGTGTGAGAGTGAAGCTTTATGCATCCCAAAATGGGTGGAGCTATCATGTCCTTTGATTGGCGTGCTGATTTGATACCAGCTACTTATCAAGCCAGTTTCATAGACATTGCAAGCATTTAAGCCTGTCGTTTTACTTATTCATCTTTCCCACAATGTTTGAGAAAATTAGATGTGGGGAAGCATTTACATACCCTAACTAGCTAACCTGTGAGCTGGATGCAAATCTATGTTATCTTTTTCAAACTGCTGGTTCTCCATGACAGGGTGAAATCTTCCATGTGCCACATGCCACAAATGCTTCTCATTATTGGATGATGGGATTTAAAGGCTGGGGCCTGTTAACTGTAGTCCAAACCCAGCCATTCATCTTTTTTGTGTAAATACTTTACCAATAATACACATGGTGAGTCATGTCATCCTAACGTCAGTGGCAAGGAGGGTGGAAAAAAATATGTGCCTGCATACTGTATAATGCCCGTAACACACATTTCACCTCCACCAGTGCATTTTTCAATGTAAGAACAGAGGCAGCTGGCTCTTTGATAGGTCATTTCCTCTTGCAATTTATTTAAAAATTCATGTCTTTACTATTGCAGACCAGGGAGAAAAAACTATGCTGCAACCACAGCACGTTGGTTTCAGGGAGAAGCCTTACTGAAGTGACTTTCTACTGTCCCTTCGTCTTACATTGCTCTCCCACATCTCAGTAACCAGTCACAGTATCTGTGACTCGACGCAATCGCTGCACACACAAAGTCCTCACTTCATTTGAGATTTTGAAGCTTGAGAGTTTAAATCTCTGATGTTCAGAGAGGTTGCCATTACCATGAACAAACGAAACGAGCAAAAACTCATCAATCACAGTGCCGCTGTTCTGTGGCTCTGAGTGTTTATATCAATTAACAATCTGTAGACTTTATGGGTATCATAAATTATGCCATCATGCCTGCCGGCTGCTGGTTGCCCATCCCTTCAAGAGGAAAGAAAAACAAAACAAATTAAGCCAGAACAATCATCCTCTATGTTAATATATGTGCCTGAAACTCAACAAATGGTACTGCTATGCCTCGATGGACGGATACCTTGTAGTTAAAACAACATTCCCCATCTGTCTGAAGAACCAATAGTTTTCTTTCATTAAATGATTTAACATTATTAAGAATTTACTTTAGGCAGAACTGTCCTCCTGAGAGAAATAAGAACAACTTTCACTTATGCCTGCTTACAGTTATTTTCATCTTTGGCCTAGGATTTTCAACAGAACAAGTATGAGCTTTGCCATACACACGTTTTTCCTTCTTAGCATTGATCTACATGCAATATTGATTTAAAACCTGCTGGACTGAGATATTAAACTAATTGGCTTTTATTTTACAAAATTAAACAATCCGGTATGTGTCCTTTAATTCTGTTATTCTGGTTGCTTGAAACACTGCACATACGGTATGTAACGAATGTTTTTCTGAGGAGCAGTGCTGTACGCTTGTAGTCAGGGAACTGTACTCTGAACCTAAAGCTTAAGAAGTTTCTCAAGTTTCCTCAAGTCAAATTTAAGTTACTTCAGGAAAAAAATAACCCTTGCTGTATACACTCCATGAAATGCTTGTCAGTTGAATTTCTCAACCCGGATCAACCTGGCCTGAGCATGGGAATATACAGTATCTCCAGGAAGCCTATGGTTTCACTACAATACTATTGCCAATGAAGGGTACCTTACTGATATGGATTAATCAGATGACTTTGGTATTAGTACTATTATTATTATTATTATTATTATTATTCTATTTTCATTAATTCATTTGATAAAATGGCAAACAAATACATCAATGCTTCTTAAAATGCCAGCTAAAAAAACAAGAAAACTAGTCATATTATTGGTGTGAGAGTGTTGCATTTGATGTCTGGCCGATTTATTAAGCTATAATGAAACCATTGAAGTCTCTAGTTAGCACGATGAAACTCTAAGATGACTGCAAAAGGCACAGTAATGACTGTAGCCGTGGTAGAAAATCACTTATATCTCTAGATATATTTTTGCCAGGATGGTAAAACTGGGGTCAATGGGAAGGTACAGAACCATACCCAATCTGATAAAAATGATGAAATCACTTACATTATTCACCTCCAGCATGTGGCATCTAGAGTATTTCTCTGTAGCAAAATGATGATTGGCAATAGAAAAAAAATACTGAATTTTAGCCATGTGGGCTCTTACACATTGATTACACAAAATCTCAGAACCACAACCATATTGACTAATCTGTCATACCTATGAGGCTGCCCATATTGGATATAGATTCAGAGGCGAGATGTTGGATACAGTAATAATTAATAACAGCTGCATTTTCACGGCTTGATTAAACATATAGTGTTCTTAAAATAACCACAGAAACTAAAGGTAAGAGACACTTTGAAGCAAAACATTTCTAAATGTATATAAATGTAAAAACTGTAAACTGAGAGTTTAAAGAAAGCGATAATCCAATCCATGTACTGTATGCCATTAGAAAAACAACATCTATGGAATTTGAATATTGACTGAATACTGACTTTATTTGTAATCAATAAACCTATCATGATTGACGCTCCAGAGAGCATTACATCACCTCAATAGTCAGAGGTGTTTGGGCCTTGGTGATGAGGCGATTTAACATGTTCACTGTCTAGCCTACTTAAAATCAAGAGAGAAATACAGAGAAGAGCAGCCACAGCACTTCTATCAAGAGAACAATACCTTCATGCCTTCAGTATGCTGGAGTCTGAACAACTACAGTATATAACTTCCATGAAACACCCCACTCGTGTTTTTCAAGGAGCTGCAAGCAGATTCAAAGATCCTGCAGAAGGAAGAAACCGCCCGCCCCCCCAACAACTCTGTCACAGAGTCATATTTCCACAGTTCAGGTAGAGATGTTTATCTTTTAAAAATATTACACTTAGTATGTAGTTGTAAGGCATCAGGGAATGTGCATATTTCCTAACTGAAAAATGGATTTTTGATTCGTTCAGATTTCACAAAATGCATGCTGTTTTTTTTTTTTTCATATCTGTCCGTCCTTCACACAGTCAGTTCAGAATAATACAGTTTAAATATAACAGCTCTTTTGATGGTCTTTGACAGTTAAAGCGGTGTGCAAAAACCATCACAGTTCTTTTGTTAACATTGTTAGCTGACCTGTATAAGGGCAGCTGTTAAGTAAATGAGTCGTGTAAAGTACACTTTGGCGATTACAGAAGAACAACTTGTACAGCGGCAGCCACAGGAGAAATGAGCGCTGAGTGCAACATCTGAACTTTCGTGCCACTTCACCTCACATCAGCCGTGTCATAATTATAGCACCACCATATGTGTCTGTGATCACACGGATTCACATAGGCTGCTTTTAATTGCACAAGGATTCTAACCTGATAGCGCTTTTCACCTTGAGAAGGATGGGGTTATGGTACCTTGAGGGTATGGCAAGGACCACTGGTCACATTAGGTCTGCATCAAGAGAAAGTGCTGTCTCTGTGATGTACGAACTGTGATGGCATTGAAAATGTGCTTATGAAAGCATTCACATTCGTGTAAGCACTGGTCTGCCTCCACAGCTGTGGATTAGATATTCCTGACTATTTAGGTTTTACGAAAGTCTATGCACATTCATTCAAATCTTATATGGCTGGAACCATAATTCATTCACCTGATGGGATGGCAAAGACATCTAACTCACTGTTTTGAACTTAGCTCATTTATATTATAATGTGTAATGGCTTCCCTTCATGCTTGTTGACTTTAAGGCATCAGACCTGTACTGGAGCAGTATGTTAAACAGCTGTGCTATAGCTTTATTCTCATCAGTCTTTCTGTCCTGCTTTGGTCATTGGTGGCCCATCCTGTTATGCAGAAATCTATCACACGAAAGTTTTTTTTTTTATTTTAAAGAGATGTGAGAGGTTCTGAGGCTCAGCCAACATACCATTCGCTTTGAGTGTAGACTGAACCCTGTAGCCCAGGTTCAAAACCAACCATGTTACTTGCTGACAATGACCACCATGCTCATCTCAACTCTCTCTCAAGGCCCTCTTCAATTTGTTAGGCACTTAGTTGCTTGGATGACATCAGTAGAGTAGTGCCTATCCTCCAATGGGCACCCACTCTGATATAGTGCACTGTATCATTTGTGAAGTGTCATCACACGTGAAGTGCAAAGTGCAGGCGAGTGTAATGGAGGATTGCGTAAATGCAGACGTTGTCAGGGTAAACTGAACCTAGTGCGTACAGTTGGAAGTTCAAAACATAGGGTTGTATAAATGAGGAAAAAGCATTAGAAAAGTGTGAGAGATATTCTACACAAAGTATTACATTACATTATGTGCATTTAGCAGACGGTCTTATCCACAGTGACTTCCAGCACAAGAAAACATAAGTGTATCCATTCAAGTTAGATGAGCAACAGTGTTGGACCAGGCTCACAACACTCCCAGACCAGTGAGTGTGAACATAACACCATTCAAGCCCTACCACAGGTTATCTTGTGCTAGTCGGATTAGGTAACACTATCCTTTGCCTGTCACTGTTCTCAAAGACACACAACAATCCTGAGGGACGCTTTAACTTTATACGGAAAGCGTGGTTTAATCTGCTACATGCAAATGATCGTATCATTGCACAAATGTGATTGCTGTTTCATTTGCGCCTTCATTAGCATTTATAATCACGGTAGATCACCAGATGTAATTTGATAAAATGGAAATGTGAATTCGTGTTCCATATTTATCAGAGAAAATGCGGGTTTAAAATGATTTTGATTTGAATGTTCGATGTGCACATGCAAGAACCCCTTCGCTGTTCATTTGCTTCATGCATAATGCAGTTGTGCACGTGTATTGCTTCAGTAGTTGAATGGGCTCTAGTTAAACTTCCAAAGTGCTTTTCTGCGTGACTGCACAAATTGGAAAAGAAATTGTTGCAAGGCAACAGGGATAGCCTCGGTGATTTCCTACTTGTGATTTCATACTCCAGTTTGTGTTGTGTGCAACAGGTGTCTCATTTTTTTTTTTTTTAACACATCCGACATTGCAGGGCATATCTGTGTGGATTATTTTATGAAGTGTGATTCACCCGCTCACAGCGCTCAGTTTAGGAGTACTGGCGGGGGGGCAAGTTGCTACGCCTCTGTGGCATGAAATTAATCAAATGGAAACTCAACTGGGCATGTCTGATCTTTCTCCGACTGAGCCCAAAGAATGCCTTGCTGGGCTGGCGAGAGGAAGCAGTTTTTTTTTACAGTGGTAGACCACTTAAAACCCACCAAAATATAAGAGACAAAAAAACAACATGTTCTTGAATCCTGCAATTTGGCTATGGAGTTTGGACAACTCTTTGCTGACATTGTTTTTTGTCTTTTTGTGTGAAGGCGCAAGAACCATCACCAGTCAAAACTGACATTCCCATTTGTTAAAAACTGTTTTATAAGAGGTGGTTTAAGACAACTGGTCGAGTGGCAGTACACAAACTACACAAAAACTGAGCTGAACTTATCTACCATTATTGTGTTATTATTATTATTCTAGATGCTGCCGCTTTAGGACTCTTGCAGCCATACTTTAACACCAAAACCACCAAGCAGCAATATTTCATGGATATTTTTAATGTAAGTTGTTAGTGTATATGAATCATTCACAACTGTCCCTCTAGTTTTCTCATAAATATTGCAAATAGTATCCAACTCAATTAGTCATACAATGTTCCTAAGCTACTGCACTTGAGTGAAAATTACAACCAGGTCTACCTCAGCAAAGCACCTGGCAACAAGGTGTGACAAAGTTGGTATTTTAATACTGATTTGACTACTTTCAGTGTGTACATATGTGCAGTGGGCTGCTAATGTTATTCATTCCATATACATGTGCGCAGTTTTCCTGCTTGAAATCCCATGCTGTCTCGTTATTTCAGAACTCATCACATCATCGCTTGGCATCTCTCTACAGCCCCCTGCCTCCAGACTCCTCTGAATTCCAGTGATTTTAGCTGCAATGTCCAGATCAGGGTCCGTTTGGAGAAGGGTGTTACAGATGGTACAAGTTTAAAAGTTTTGTTGGCAATTGGCTGGATTAAGGGGAATAATGCTATCACAGATGAAGGCATTAATAATAACACCATCATCATTTTCATACCCACATCTTCATGATATTAATTGTAGTCATCATCGTCATCATATTAACTAATAATTGTTCATTAGATGCTCTTCTCTTGAGACCATATTTCATAGCACTGTTTATATGACTTATTGTTTAATTACCATGCATTTGTTTCCCATCTTTGTTCAAACTTTGGCCCATTTATGTACAGGTTTGTTCACCAACAAACAGATTTAAGAATAAAAAAAGAACAGTCATTTCAATAAATCCAACAGCATTTTTAATTATCTCTGCATATTGTACAGCAAATATTGAGTGTGACTGTAATCATGGACACTGGTCAAATGCTGGTGAGAGAAAATGAAAATGAATCTACAATATGTGCTTGTTAGTGTGGTCCCTATCAAACATGTATAGATTGAGATGAATGTTACTATTAGGGTAAGCAACACAGGAACAATACCTAGAAGAGTAGAATGAGTGGGAGGACTTAGCTGCCTTGTATATGATAAAAGTGGTTTCTTTTCATTTACTGAAGGTGACAATGACTGCGACTGAAGTTTTAATTTAACGTCAATAAAGTCCAGTCCAGCTGCAAAAGCTTTGAAAGTCAGATTTAGGCGTGATGCCATACCATGTTAGCAGATTCACCAAATTCACACAGCACTTCCAGTAAAAAATAATCAATATTAATTTATTTGTTGCTGTTGAATAGTATTGTTAATACAGTCTAGTATTACCTCAATGTGCCCAGGTAAAGTGTGTTGGTATCATTACACAATTTTCCACAACACCATTTCAAAAAGTTGAGTGCTTTATTTTCTCTGTACCGATTCCAGAGGTCTTGACCGCTTGCGGCAGTGTGATAGGTAAGGTGAGAGACGGAAGAGCTGGCAGAAAATTGCTCATTTCAGCATTCAAGGCATGTAATCCAATAGGTTTTGTTTCACAGGGGTTCAAAATTATGCTCTTTTACTTATGGTAGATAATGTCTGTTATTAGGTGGATACTAGATATGCTAGGCTGCAAAACAAATTGTGGTGAATATTGACAATACTACATTGATGCCCTTCAACAGAGAATGGACTCTGAGAATGCTAAAAGGGTTCAGTGAAAACACATTTTCGTTGTTGACATAACTGCTACATTTTTGTGTGCAAATAAAAATCACAATACCAGCTTGCTCTGGACAAACATTTTCCCATCACAGTTGTATAAATCTGACTGATTAATTTACTTTCCTGTGTAATGTGATATGCAGTGTGTTTATGGAGGAAAGAAATATAAGAACAGGTACAGGCACATCAATGATATACTATTTATATGCTACAGCAACATAAATCCTTCAACGACTTGCTTAATACTGTTCTTTTTACTGAATTTACATTGGCATACAGCCCCACAGAGTATTATTTCCATTGACCTTATAATTTAAAAGGAAGAAAATCATCTGGTCACCCCAATATACAGGAAAATTATAGACCACAACTCATTACTCTCAGCCTCCAGCTCTCATCCTTGCCCTTTAAATGACAATCTCTCTGAGCATCTGAGCTTGCAAAGACTCCACTAAGACAAGAGAGACATTATTAACAAATCTGCAGATATGAAAAAGAGGTTCTCTGATAACGACTATAACAATTGCAGTTAAAAAGGGCATGTGAGAGAGCACCACATGCACGGCCCCAAACAATCCAGCCAAATAATCAGTGGCGTGAAAAATCCTCGCCTTTGGCTAACCGAATTAAAATGGTTCTAACTTGACAGCGGTCTGTA
The DNA here is from genome assembly GCF_013368585.1 of Megalops cyprinoides. Classification (NCBI taxonomy): domain Eukaryota; kingdom Metazoa; phylum Chordata; class Actinopteri; order Elopiformes; family Megalopidae; genus Megalops; species Megalops cyprinoides. The sequence continues at coordinate 10,781,143 of NC_050606.1, read as the reverse complement.
CTGTAACTCTAAGGCACCTGCAGTGAGAAACCCACAGTGGCTATGAGGAGCAGCAGAAGCACTGGAGAGCACCCCATTCACTAAATCCACCATCAGAAGGAATTTGCACAGCCCTCCACCAACCCACTGCTGTCCCCTGTAGGTCATTTGTGTTGTGAGAGGTGTTTTCAATGTAGTCCGTGCGGCGAAAGGGCTTTCAGCATCAGAACAGCCACGTGCCATCAGACCGGACAGACAGAGAATTACCCATCACTCTCAAATGCCTCACCCCCTCTGCACTGCGGAAGCAGTCATTTCAAGTGACAGAGTGGAGGCGCATCCCAATTTATGTAGGGAAAACAGATCATTATGCGCTCATGTATAGAACAGCTAATGCAGAATACTTAATGCATTCTGCTTTATTCATTCAGCCTTAAGTATGGAAGAGAGGACGTGCACACACATATTTCAGAGCACCGTCCCCGTGGGTTCAATCAGCACTTGCCGTGTACTTTGACAGTCAAATAAATGTGGCATTACAATGCAATGCAAACACATTTTTTTGCCATGTTAGGTGATCAGTAAATTCACCAAAGAGTGTTTTTGAAGCAAGAAAGCAACATTTGAATTGCACTGAGTCAAATGGTAAATTTCCATAACGAAAGGGACTTTGCATCTATATATCCACTTCCAACACAATCATACAGCAATCATACAGGAGGATTCATCTATGTCTTGGACACCATCCCTCTGACTGCCTTACAGAGGAGCTGGAGTAGTTACATATTTTTTAGCATTGATTCCTGCTTGCCATTATGCATATATTACAGATTAATTTGTGTGTATTCTTATTTCTTCTATATAGCAATACATCACAATGCAGCACAGCGGCAGCAATGCTTAGTGACTCTCTCATCACATGTCGGATCCAGGTTTGCACGCTGATTTAATTGTTCATGTAGTTCTGTCCATATGCAAACTGCTTCATCAAACTCCTTTTATACATGTCCTAAGTGTTATCTACAACACATACCTAAAATATGTTGATATGTAGAACTGTGGATATAGGAGCTGTGGATATAAAGATTTGCCTTTATTCCTTTTTATTGTGTTTGTCAAGTACATAGTTGCAACTGTTTGCTATTTATTCTATAAATATATAACAATATATTAAAAAGACCAGCAAGCTTTAAATTCTATTCGAGATAAGTGCTATGTAGACTGTCAGTAATTTCCATTAGCATATGGGTTGAAAATAACAATAAAAGTCAAACCTGCAAAGTCTACTCTGCAGTGCATTTTGTACTCAGTTTTTTTTTTTTTACTGTGCCTTCACACATTGTGTTAATTTGCCTCTTAATTTACATCTCTTTCTCATTTACTTTTCTAAAGCTGTGCTTTAATTAAATAAATGTGTTAATTTGCCACTAATTTTCTGCATCTTTTCTGTGCCTCCTTTGCACAAAAATATTTGTTTTTATTCCAGTTTTAACCTGATGTGGAGGTTTGAACATGAAGACCACATGGAATCACCAGATATGCCCTCTTTTTATTCTCTCTCTCTCTCTCTCTCCCCCCCCCCAATCTAAAATTCAAACAAGCTTTATTGGCATGAGGACACAGATGTACAGTATTGTTAAGAAATCTGGCAATATTTCACTGTAATATGGCAAAATTAACAATACTGTTAAATCTCCCAAAAGCAATTGATTACTAAAAGAGAAAACAAAACTGATTTAGAAGAAGAAGAAACATACATTCTACATTTTTAAAGGTTCTGGACAGATACTTTCTTCCCACCTTCCCACTGCCCCTCGGGCTTTGGCACTCAGATACATACCGTGCTGCAAAAGGCGCAGTCTCCCTTTTTCTGCAGACCTTCCCTCTCTTTCCCTCTTTTTCCCTTTGCTACCTTAACTCCCTGCATTACAGTATATTTCAGATTACAGAAGAATGCGCAACCTATTCCATTTCCTGGGTCATGGGAATCTTGAGGTCATCATTTTACCTCTGCATAAGCTCACATCTGGCAGAGATTCCCTTAATAGAGGAGAACATAGCCCTTTTTAGCTTTCTCATCTAGCTAACAAACTAATTCCCAGATGCATTATTTAATCTTCATAAAATAACACACACTGAGAATATTGAAGCAATTACAGTATATTCACATATTAATAATGCTCAGGAGTTTGACTTGATTGCTTTTGTTGTAAGTACTGCTCATGTGAATAGTCAACACTCACAGACTTAACCCATTTCTCTTAATTTCAGTCTGCTTCCCTCAGAATGCAATTGTTTGAACTGTACCCTGACCTCCGTCTAACAGCCACTTTGCAAGGGAGACATGGTCTAGTCAATTAAAATAAAATTCTTTTCTACATAGGGTCATTGATACATTGAAATAATGAAAATAGGATTCATGAACCCAAAAAAACATGGAAATATTGCCCAACATTATTTTTTGTGTGCGGATTCAACACATGAATTAATTGCTTATTGCTTGAAAATATCCTTTTGGAAGAAAGATATTGCATTTATTTATTTATTTAAATCATTTCATGTAATAATTCCACACATAACAGAGTCACACAAGGAGGGATATACCTCTATGTTATAAAAGTCTTAAGTCTGGATTTCTTATATTTGGATTATCAATACACTGTCTAGTTACTTGATTGCACAACACTTGTGCATTATGTTAACTAGTCTCTGTCAGGAGATATACTCCTCTACTATATACTCTCTGTCAGTGTTATACTCTATATTTTAATGCTTAAAATAAAAATTATTCATTTAGTGGTTTCCATAGGTCAGCACTAGGACGTCACATCTGAATATGAATATAGAAGGAAGTTCAGGAGGAATCAGCGCATGTTTCAAATTGGGCAGTGTTAGCTAACTTGGCAGATAATTGGTGATAGCATTTTCTGTGTATTGAGTCAGATGGCTTGTATTTGTCTCTTGATGCCTCCATCTATAGTAATGCCTGGAGTGTACTTGTATGTAGTTTATAGAGTACACAAGTAACCTTTGCTTCAAAATATGGGATGTCTTGAGAAGGCCAATGTAGGATCATGTTACGTTAGTTTGAATAAGATCTATCAGTCAAGGGAAATTTTCTGTCAGTTCAGGAGAATGTTAGCTATACTGTTTCTCCACCTTCTCTCCAGGATGTAATTTATTTTTGATACACATAAAACTATATCAATCATTTACCATTGTAGTGATTTGAAAACGGTGTGTTAAATATTCAGTTATTGTAGAGAAAAAAAAAGACATTCATGCCTGCCCCCCTTCATTACACCTCCAGATAATTACAAACTACAAAATCAATCAGCACACCTCTATTATATATGTATAGATAAACCATAAACTAGAAATATTAAATATGGTTGGTTTATGTGATACCAAAGAAGCACTGAATCTAAATGGACTTACATCTGATAATGTAATTCAGTATCAGACTGTTTCATTCATTTGCTTGCCTTATAAATAGAATCAATTTATTTTAAATGATTTAATAAGGCATGTAAATCTATTTTTTATTTTTAATAAGGCATGTAAATCTATTTCATTTCGGGTATCCACAAGTTTGCTTACTGATCTAAGCAAACCACTTTTGACTGGTAGTTTGGTGTACACTGTCTGTGTAAAATACACTGAAATAATCTGCAGTCAGTTGGGCTCATGTTATGAATGGACATCCCCGAAAGGAACATCAACAGCCTATTGTCTCCTCAAAGCAATCATTTTCATGCACTGCCAAAAGCATGAAGGACCTCTTATTTATAACCTTTGCTTTATCAGTGTGGGATACAAGATTCAAAATGCCAGTTGAGTTATCTTAAAATAACACGCCCACAAAGCAAAAGGAATGGAGGTCACAAAGCTTCCACTGAACTGCCATAAAATAACTACGCTGTTTCGGGTGAGAACAGTTTCACAGCTTCTACTGATAGATGTGTCATCCATCATCTTTTGTATAAACAATTTAATCCAAATGCATCCTGCCAAACTTCCCACAACATTATTGAGAGCGGCAGACAATTTAGGTGCTTCAGATTCTGCCAGAATGTAGGAAGAGACACTAATAAAACAAAACTTTTCTTTTGGAAAACTACAAACGTGCTTCTTGACCTTTTTTAGATATGGTGCTGCTTAGCATGAAACATCGATCTATTTGAAGCATCATAGACCCTCAAACAGAATAAAGAAGAAAATGAGCTTGTGAGACTGAAGAAAAAAAAAAAAAAGAAAAGCAGCCATCTGGAAAGAACAACAGAATACAGTAACACTCCATAATGCAGCACCACAGCCAGTTCTTAGATATGCATATCTCCGGGCTTGATTTCTCTAGGCACAAGCTACAGCAGATTCACAGCTTTCCACATAATGAGGAATACAGCAGAGGGACACAGGCACAGCAAGTTAATCACAGAGAAGCTGATAACACATTGTCACCGCACTAGGGGAAATGCTATTCTGACTATCAGAAATGAGTAATCTGTTGATGGAACGGCTCACCACACTCCAAAAAGCAGAATGACAGATAACCTTTAGGTACGTTTCCACCAATGCGGATAATTAATAGCAGGACGTCGCTAGTATGCCACCGTTCTGAATTGAATATATGCAACAGATACACTGAAAATCACATTCATGTTTGAAATAACGGACCAAGGGAATGAATGTGTGTGGCATAACATTTACCTTACAATCATAATAATCAAAAACAAAATAGGACATATAACTGGAGCGGCATATGGATGGACTGGTTTGTTCATCAAACTTCAATCCATGATTTTTGCCAGTTTATTTAGTTTTATGATTTGTGCTGACAAAAATTGTACATACATACATAAATGAATTTCTGAATGACATGTATGTGCATTGTTATGCCACCTATTAAAACAATCAGTGATATGAGACTACACACTCCTACTTCACCTGCAGTTTTCTCTCTGGGATCCCTATGATCAGTAATGACTGCTTGTACAATATTAGTAATAGAAGTACCACATGGATTGTTCATTAAATGTATTAATAAACACACACACAAAGATCAATATGTTCTCATAAGACTGTGTTCATTACATTGGTCCCGTTAAGTTTCAATTGATGATTCAGCTGAAATATTTCACTGAACTCCAAACTTATAGCTACAGTTGCTTCAATATTTTTTGCATCCAGTTTTATCTGGGGGGCAAAAAATGATTTTCATTTAGATAATGCATATAAAATGATTACTGTTAAGTGAGGCATGAAGTACGCTGCAAGGTGAGTTCCACTCTGTCCTAATGCATACCTTTCTCATTAGACTTCATTTGAGAAATGGGTTTCTGCATTGCGTACTTATCAAGTCCTCAGAAATAACACTTTTTTTTTCCCCCAAAACAGTAGTAATCTAAAAAGGCAGACTATGCACACAGTTGACAGCATTCCACAGATAATGTGTTTTGGGTTGTAGCATCAGGTAAACAAATCATTGTGTAAACCCCACAGCATAAATGTAGAATAAATGCAGGCCATTCACTTCAAAATACACATATACTTCAAAATCTCATTCATCCTAGCCCTTTATGACCAGAGCAGAAAAACGTTTAACTTGGGTGGGAATGCATTCAGTACGCATTGACCCACCCACAAAACAATAATGGATTTGTAGCTTAGAAGGGCACAAATAACCAAGAGGCATGACAAAAATCAGACCAAGATAGATGGTCTTGTAAGAGGAAGAAAGTCGTGTGGTGGCATACAAGACGTCATTGACTGTTATAGTAATTAAGGAAAAGATTAAGATTAAGATTAAGATTTAGTTAATTTTTAAATTGTATTCAATGAAATGGTCTTTTCGAGTGAACAGCATGTAAGATGAGTTCACTGATTGGCAAGAAAATTCTGCCCAGAAACCTACCAGCTAAATGCCTGATTTCACCCTTTTGTCTGACTTTCACCTCATTGGACAATTACCTGCATAGTAAAAATGTAGTCCATTAAATGTTTTGTATTTTTAAACTGATTGAATGCTTAAATATGTCTTTTGAGGATCCTCTCTGTTCAATTACTTCTATTTACCATCTTAACAAAGAGCAATTTCATCAGCTTCATTTGCTAATGCAGTGGAATTGTCATTGTGTACATGTGAGGAATGTGGTAAAGGAGGTCAGCCATTGGCTAACGAGACACTCTTGTTTAATTTAAAAACAGATGTGTTGGTACCACTTGTCAGCTGTTTTGCTGACACTCAATCAGAAATGCTTGAGTTTCGATCATGGTTGCAAATGGCTATTTAGAATTTTTTTTTTTTTTTTCCTCCTTCTTCTTCTCCTCCCTAGCTTAGCATTCTGATGTGTGTTGTATGCACATTAAAGCTGAAGTATCACCTGTTATTTTTAACATGGTCTGCTTCTACTTATCAGTATCTCTACGATTTATTTTCCTTATGTATAGCTAAAAAGGATGTTCGCTAGCATCAACGGTGCTACATAGGCAAAAAGGAATTGACTTGCAGGCGAACTGAAATATTAGTTTTCCTATTTTCTTCTAATTGAGCAGACATACTTGGTAGTCTTGAGCTAGGATACCTTTATCTGTGCACTAATCTTGAAGTATGAAAAATAATTAACCGCACTGTATATGTCAATTTGCAGCATTGAGGGGAAAGCATTCAGTGCTCACATTGTTGTGATCACACCTGCAGTACGTGCTTGTCCTGGCAGTTATTGTCTGTCATCTGTCATTAGTTGGGCACAGGTCTGAAAAAACACAAGGCTCTACATAGAAGGGTGTATAGTGCAAGCAGAAAAAGCACACAATAGCAATTACTTTCAATTAGTTTGTCTTGTCAAGTTTAAAAATAAGGTGTTGTACTTGTCAATGGTAGAAATTGTATGTGTATGTATATGGCAGCATTGTATCTTACAACAGTGAATTTAAATATGGTTTTATGTTTGATATTTACATTATGTAAAGGGTTTTTCCCCACATCAAATTGTGGAGTATTACTGTTATCGCATTATAACAGCTGAATGACCATAATTCCCTGAACAATGATCCCATGTGCAGATGACCCTATCTTTGAATCTTTTTCCCCACTGTGTAGCGGTAAAAAAACTGTGTAATTTTGCAATCAGACGTAAACACAATGGAAAAGATGACATTTGCCATCCATTAAAATGTTTACTTATATCTGAACAGTTGGACAGATTCCAAATTGTGCCCTGCTGTGACAATATTTCCCAGCTCAAGTGTACATAATATTCAGCATCCAAAGTTGAAAAATACATTCAACGTATCTTTTTTTATTGTAAACTACACACTTCTCCTAAAATGATAAAGTAATGAGATTCCCTCCGACTGACCAACCAATTTGTTATATCTGCTGTCTGTTACTTAATCTGCAGCTTAATCTGTTCCTTAATTAAATATCATAGGCCCTTGATTTCTGTGCTAAGGAGTTCATGCACATAATTCATGTATACAGTACCAAAAAGGGCAGTAGTAAAGGGAACTGTGCTTGCTGGCTTTTACAGTCCTTCTTAATTTTGTCCTGTAGATAATAGCACATCCCAGCGTAGATATACTGTTACATCTGAATCAAATGGTCTGATGATGAACTCATTCTCAAAGACTTTCCACAGTCAGCAACCCATTTTTCACAAAATTGTATGGGAGCTAACAGTCTTACAATCGAGCATACATCAATGCCTTACAGACTTGTGTAAGGCATTGATGTATGTCTTTCATTTTGTGTAATTGTCATTTGCCATAAAGAAACAAGCACTCTTTACATTTGCACTCATATTCCACAGTCCAGTTAAAAGGCACTTTAAAGATATTATTGGAAGTTGGATTTGGATAAAGAGATTATTTAATATCATACCCCATGTATTGGCTGCAGAGTAGGAGGGATATTAAAGGCATGACACTGTAATATGTAAATGTAAACTTTTTATAGAAGATGTCCAAGCTTTTATGATGCAAAGCATTCTTTCAAAACTGCATCGTCATGAATCTTGTTTTTGTTTTTGTTTTTTTTCCTTTTTCCCTTTTCATCAGCTCCCTCTCATGGGTTCATTGAATGAAAATAACAAAGATGGTTCTACGAACTGAAATGATCCCCAATGGGGAAATCTTTGTTGCCTTTTCGGGTTTCTTTTTTCACTTTGCCAGTTTCACTGGTTATTTTTATCACTTTGCCTTACACTCTCTGCCCCTCTCTCATCCCCAGTGCGATACTTTCACACGACAACAGTCATGAAGGCACAGAGTCGAGCAGAACATAACATTTTAGTTCATCTGAAAACATAACACACTTGAGAATTAGCCTACAGAACAGCAATGTCACATTCAGACTAACCCAAATAACTGCAAATTGTACACTTTCTCCACATTTCTCACCCTGACTTTGGAATCCTCAACTATATTTTCACACAAGTCCCGTTCACCACAGAAGAGCAAAGGCTGAATGAGGAAGAGGTACATCTGTCGTTGACATCATCTGAACAAATCATAAGTACCTGAAGAGTCACTAGAGGGGGCTAATGAGCAGTGTAATGAGGGGAACCATTCCAACGTGATCTCCCTTTCCCAATAGAGCAAAGCCAGTTAAGCCATCTTTCGGCTAACGTCACAGTAACATAGTGATACATGGTTCTCTCTCTTCACACACACACACACACACACATACATGTGTAATATATAATCGGGCATGACTATTTGCTCTGAATAGAATGATAACATATCATGTTGAAGTTTTCACTGATCGGTGGAAATTACATCAAAATATCCAATTAGCACCTGAGATGTACTTCTGTATTTGGTCAAGCACTTGACTATTCAATATAGCATTAAAAGACTCCTTGATTGCTAAAAATATGATAATCAAGTGGGTCTGCCAATGCCATTCAAAGAAACATTCACACTTACAAATCTTTCATTTTTGCAAGCCTGCTACAATGATAGGAAGTATACAGGTTTGGTAGAAGTGAAATCTCAGGGGGTTTAAAACCATAGAAAAGCATTCATGCACTGCACTTGAATAGGATATCCTTTGCAAAAAAAAGTGTGGTATGGAAACCATGATAAAACAATGGAAACCACAGTAGAAAGCCATTTGATTTTCAAAGCTGGCATACCGCAAAACACTGGCTCGATGCGTCATCATTGCATTTTTATTATATTTGCTTTTCATTACAATTTATATATAGTAAAGGGCTCTTTCTACACTGGAAATCTGTCATTCACTGCAAGACACCCCATCAACTTTGCCCCCCTAGTGGTGATATAGGCAAACTACCACAATCAGGATGGCAGCAGTAACTCACCACCTGAATAAGCGCCCTGAGTGACTAGTTAGCACTGTTTTAATGTCAGATGTTTTTTATGTTAATACTTTTTATATGTTAAAACCTGTCCTGCTTTGTTTTTGCATTCCGGAGCATTACCGCACTTCGGGATTTGCATACATGTGCTGTAGGTGTCATGGTCTTTGCAACGATAGCGCTGGAATGATGAGGCTGACTCACTTGGATCAGGATCCAGGTGGTTGTCCCTTTTTGTTTCTCAGTGTTATTGGTGCTGGCCTACTTGCAAGCGAGTCATGGGTGGAGTCGGAAAGTGCACTGCATCAACTTGTGCAATAAAAACTGAGGAGCTAAACACAGGAGAGAGAGAGAGAGGGGAGAACACTGCCATCGCTGATCACAGTAAACAGCCAGGGGTTGACAGACATAAAATGGAATCTTGTTTTTTGGCAAAGCCTCAGACTTGTACTGCAAGCAAAGTCCAGGCAGTTGTACCAGCGTTGGCAGACAACAGCATCCAGGATGACATCATAAGCTACAGCCCTGGTTGAGGGCAAAGCAGTGGGAAAGCAATCCTGCTCGTACTAGCTTGGCTCCAGCTCTACAGTGGCAATAGATCATTTTTGCTGGATTGTAGGAATTAGCTGCTTGCCAAGGTAGTTTTACTTGCCATTGCTTTGTTTGAACTTGGTGACATGATTATTGCACCTAGGAATTTCAGGGAGATTTTGCTTGATTGTCGATAGCACTGCATGTTAGGTGGATTAAGACAACTGAATGCGTTTATCTAACTGCTGTACTTTCCTATTGGCTCTTTTTTCTGTACGGAACTTTCTGGCATTCTGTAAGTTGCCCTGGATATGGGTATCTGCTAAACAAGTACTAGGGAAACTTAAACCTGAATAAATGAAAAAATGGGATCAATTTAATGACTAGCAATCTAAAATTAATAGGATATAATCACTATGAAGATTTGATGTATCTTTCATTTGGAAATTCCCCCTGTAAAATGATTTATTCATTACTTAAAGCATGACGTTTTTTGAGAACAAAGTTGTAGGATGATTATTGAACAAGTAATATTATTGAAGCTCTAATTTTATTTCACATTGGAGCACCTGTACTAAATGTACTCATTTAAGTATTCATATTTCATACTCTCCATCTTTGTCATACGATTGTACAATGTATCAGTTACATTTCATTTACAAATGAAAATGTCAAAACTTGTAACTGTAATTTCATGTTAGAATATTTGGAATAACACAATATAAAATTCTTTTTTTTCACCTATTTTCTTTGACATTCAGAAAGGTCAACATAACTAAATATATAAACACTTATAGACTGATTTATAGACTTATCGTGCACACAAAAGCTATTTGGCAAATAAATTAATTAATTTCGCCTAAACCTGAATGTATCTGATTTGGACAAAACTGAAATAAAATTACCTGAAACGTATATGGGGAAATTTTCCCATGAATCAGTATTTTCATCAATTCCAGCACTTCAGGCAAAATGTGTTTTGTTTGTTTCATTTCTTTCAATTAATTTTCCTGCAATGGGGATTTTAAGGCAGTCTCCTTCCTTTTGCCTCTCTTTGCATTTCTCTCTGCTCTGTGCCACATACTCACCCATTATAGGAAGATTACGTTAGCTACAGTACACTGCTTCCTTTCCAAGTAGCTGGGGATGTTGCCTAGGATTTAGTTTAATCACTTATATCCTCCACGTCAGGAAAGGAAAGTCATTGTTGACACAGCTCTGCCAATTTCAGTTCATCTTTGCAATCTGAATGCAAAGTGTTGTTCATTTGTTGTTGAAAATTAGTTGGTTGTCTGGCTAGTTAATGTCTGGTGACACGAAAAGGGGAGGGGATTGGTAGGCCTAAGGCAATGCGTGCTCTCAATACAGCTGTGTAAAGGTTTGGGCTTACATGAAACAAAGGGCAAACTAAGGATAAATTGGGTTGTATTCCATAGGAATCACTGGCCATATTCCAATGTACACTGAAGACCAACCTCTTCAGACTGATGACCCACCTCTTCAGACTGCATCTGGGTTCCACCTCAATCCCCCTAACACCTGCTACTTGTAGTACTTGCTGCTTATTTTGCGTGCAGTATTGCAATGTGTTTTGGTTTTTGTGACCTTGTGACTGTGATGTATGGAAGTATACTTGGCTTCCCTTGTCTAGTCAGGTTGCACAAGTTAACTTAGGGTAGTGCTTGAATAGTGTTTTGCTTACACTCACTGGTCTGCGGGTGTTAGCTCATTCAACTTTAAAGGATACACTTATGTTCTTTTGTGCTGGAAGTCCCTCTGGATAAGAGCGTCTGCTAAATGAATGCAGTGTAATGCAATGAATACTGTGTGTTGGTGTTATAGGATAAGAGACACTGTGGTCTAAAATGTTTGTTTTATCCTCTTCTAAAATGCGTATGTATATACATGATTTCTACATCTATAACTCCACCTTGTACACTGAAAGCATTTTTGTGACATACAGATCTAGAGTTTTCAGGCCTTCGTACTGCTTCTCAACTATAGAAAACGTGTTCATTATAACAGGACATTCATGCTTAAAAGGATGTAAATTAGCCTGAGGACAAATACAAGCAGATGTCTGCTATCTTTCATGTATTACTAAAAAGTCAATGGCAGCTCACCTACTGCCCTCGCTGTCAGTATGAATAAGTGACTTACAAAGGTGTATTGTATACAATCAATTAACCACATCAATCCACATTTTTGATCTCACCAGTACTGTGAAGGAACTATCCCTTGTTCAAAAATCTGTAACTTTTGCTGTTCCATCAATAAAGTACAGTTAAAGACAAACATTTAATCTCAGGACCAGTTGTGAATCTGTGTAACATTCAGCGCAATTAGTGACACATCCTACCGATGTTTAATCAGACACGATGCCTGATTTTCTCAGATGTTTTATTAAGAGTATATTAAGCAATGCCTTAGAAGCCAGCAAATAAAGTAATCAATATAGGTACTGTACTTCTGTAGAATATACCACTACTTCAGTGAGCTATTCCACGAACAAATAACCAAACAGCAACAAGGTACAGGTCGGCAAATATTACAACATACCTATACACCAAAAGTTTGGACCTTTTGGCGATTTTAGACAGGAATAATTGCAATGACCCAGATGGGTCATGATGGATGTGATTGCACTCAAGAGATGCAATTAATCAGATCAATGATATTTCATCCAAATAACTAATGAAACAAAGTGTACTGAATTGAAACCTGTTTCTAAACTTGTTTCTGGTTAGCATCTTCTTTTTGTCTTAGTAAACCTGTGTTAGCGTTAATTCTTTAACACAGATGGAGTTGCTGTACTGGTTTCTGCTGCTAGGAAAGTTAAAAAGGATCTCTCCTTCTGCTCAGCTGTGTCACCACATGTCCCATTCTGCAAATATACCCATCATTCATAACATTCAGTGTGTGTACGCACATCTGTGTACATTTGCTTGCCTTGGCTTTCACAGGTTCATCTTCATATCGTGCAAGGTACATCACAAAAAGACATCTATAACAAAAGTGGATACAAAAGGATAGAGAGTTTCTCATATGTACAAACCGAAAGTCAGTACATACATTTTGGGCAAAAATAGATCTGCCAAGACTGAATTCACACTGACATTCCAACAGAGACAAATCCACTGAGAGCAAGATGGGGAGATATCTGCATAATGCTACAGTGTCATCCATTTCCATTTCCATGTTTACTTATTCAAATCTTGTTGTCAGCAAGTCATCAGCATAGAGCAAATCTAAATATGAGCTCAGTGAAATGTCAGCTCTTTTGAAGAGCAGGATACAGAGTAAAAAAAAATGTATTGCATGGCTATAAATGTCATGAATGATTTATATGATCACATTTATAAGCAAGTATTCCTCTGAATTCCTCTGGTGCTGTTTAACCATATTAATCATTTTAAATCATTTTAAACTGTTTACATATTTAATCATTATTTGAAGTGCATAATGTGTCATCTAAGCCTAATTAAATTAGCAAAGTGAATGACAATGTGTTGGCTTGCATAATGCGGTTTAATTGACAATTCCATTCAACACATCTGTTCCACACATCTCTGTGTCACTCCTTTGATTTTCCGATCACTTGATCTATCTCGATAACAAATGAAATATCTAACAGAATCATCATCATAGTAAGTAGGACAATTGTGTATGTTCACTGTATTTGTGTCGTTACTTACATTTTTATTTTTGCTCATGCACAGCACCAGTCATTCACAGTAATTCTTTATATACACATCAAAGTATAAAAAAGTATATAAAAAACAATACGCCAAAAAATAATATCCACGCAAACAACAACAGGGATCTTATTGTTCAAAAATAACTTGGCAAGCTGACTATTAAAAACAGTTCTTAACTTCTCAACTTTAGGAAAAAAAAAATATTTATTTACTTATTTATTTATTTAAAATCTTACCGTGGCATGTTCTAAAGAGTAGCAGTGCGCGCGTGTGTGCGTGTGTGTGTGGAGCAGGGGAGGGGGAAATTGAATGATTTCTTAGAGCCTTCAACATAAGAGTTTTCAACAATCTTCTTGACATGCCAGTCAGACCTGATGGGGCAAGGAGTGAGGCAGGCAGCCATTTTCTGAATGCATCACCAGCAGTTCTTATCAGTGTGAAATAATAAAATTACAGGAGAGACATATAACTATCATCAAACCTCTTTGTAATCTATCCAGGCCTCTTACTTTTAAAGTAAGAAAAGGACAAAACCATTGTTTTTAAATGGGGGGAGGGAGGACAAGCAGTAGGTCACCATCTAGTCTGATGGAAGACTGTGGTTGAGAAAATTACGGATGGAATATGACAATTTGTTCATTTCACAGAGGTGTTTCCGTAAATCAAAAGCCATCGGTAGCAGTTTAGATCCTGCTGGATTATGCTCGGGGTGTTTTCACCGGTCAGGTTATTGATCCGCGACTCTCCAGGCTCAAATTTCAACATTGTTCCATCTCCAGAGAGTTTTCGCAAATAGCTTTGTGTTGTCTGCACACTGGTGATACTGTAAGCAGTGATCCTTTATCATCTCACTTATTGATTCTATGTAGATATAGTATTGAAGAGAATGGGGCAATTTCAGATGGAGCTCTGAAACACACTTGGGTTTTAGAGGAGGTGCTGGTGTCTTCACATACAGTTGGAGAGTATTGGATTTTCCTTAAAGTGATTGATATGATTTCTGTGAATTGCTATTTTTCTCTTCCAAAAATGTCTACTTGTACCATCAGAAAGGCCTGACCTACTGGTGAGAGACATAGGTAGTTTCAGCATTTAATCTTTCATTTGTCAAGATGCCCATATCTTACACTGACTCAAACTAGACAGCTTTAATGGCAATTTAATTTTTTAAATTCTTTTTTTTTTTGCAACAGAGCGGTGCTCTGTGTCACTGATAAAATAGCTTAGCTGTTAAATAATGTGGTTCAAATAAGATAGTGGCTTGTTAGACATAAGTGGTCCATGGAAACTGTATGAGATGAACACTGACGCAAACACAAATGTGTGAAAATATAATTTCCGATTTTGAAAGAAGTAACACTTTTGTAAGATGACATATCACCCATCCAACAACACCGAGATCATAAAATTCAATTACCCAATAGTTCAAGGTAGGAAAAAAAAAGACTGTTGATGCAGTGCAACAATAAACATTTGTATCCTGTCACATGTGATGGTAGCTCTATCAGTGAGTACGCCAGACATCTTGGAACATTTCCTGATGATGTTTCATTCAGAAGTTTAAAAGACTGGCTTGGGCTAAAAATGACATGTTTCCTGCCCACATGATTTCTAAAAGCTAAGTGCACTCAAGGCATTCCACCAATGGAAAGCTTCAGGAAAAGCAGATTCTCTTCCATGTTGGGCTGAAAATCTTTAAACAGGTGCACTTGAATGATTACCTGTCCCCATCACCCCCTGCTCTTGACAGGTGGGTTACTGTCTCAAAAATGATAATAATGGCTTGTACACTATTCAAGCGCACAACAACCCACAGTGATGGTTTGTCAGGAACTAATGAGGGTCTGAACACTCTGGAAATTGGGCTACTGCAGTGAAAATCAACTAATTTGAGTGCAGTCCAAAATGTTTTGCACCCTCAAATGAGTATGGTGTTGATACACGCATACAGTAGAAGGAGCTATTAACATGAACATCCATATATATAAAATATCCATTTTCTCATTCTTTCCATTCACATTAGGCACAGCACAGACATATCTAAAAATGAACAAACATGATTGGCCGAGGTACCACTGAGCAACCGTTAATCAAAGTCACTCATGTCATATATAGTTCGACATAATGGGGCCCACAGGGTTTGTGAGAATAGGCTGCAGCGCCCAGCCAGGAGGAGTTATTATTCACTCAACAGACAGCGGGGGGCCCTTTCCTTATCAGGGTCCGAATCACGCCAAGGATTTTGATGAGAATTTGACCAGGCTTGCATCCCAGCAGGATCGTTCCTGAAATCTCGCCTTATGATCTCCCACAGATCTTAAAGGATCTTACGTGATCCCGGACCATTTCTGCCAGGGCAGCTTTTCAGAGTTAAGCCAGCTGTCTGCCAAATCTTGGATATTCACTGAACAAAGTTATATAAAATACTTACTTTGTAAGGAATACCTGCTTGCCCCTCAAGGTGTATGAAATAAAACGTAGCAGCATTATATTTTTTGTTTTCTAAGCAGGTCTTTTGTCCAGGCCTGTTTACATTTTACTTTACTATTCCTCCATTTGTACAACTGGATAATTCAAGCTTTACTGTGCTCTGGAGTAGAAAAACAGCATAAGACATAGGATGTGAACCCACAGTGTGCTACATATAAATCTGGCTTCTAACCATTATATCACTGTCCCACGCAATAGTGGCCTTATAATATTATTTTAAGAACTACAGCAAAAATCTGTTCCTCTCCAAAACATCAAAACCATGGAAAAATATATTCTGGCTCTTTGCACTACTATGGACTTTAGGCTGAAGTCACACGCCGGGTTTCTGTTTTGGGCATACATCCCAGAGCAGTTGCTCCATGCCAATTTAGGAGCTGTATAAGACCGCAGCATCTGTTGGTCAATGTTTCAGTTTTGTCAACCCCCCCCCCCCCCCCCCCAACTCTGAGATGTGCTGGCTGTGGGACACCAAGCTCCAGGGTTCTGCCAGCCCCTCCGGTGACTGGTGCAAGCGAGATTACAGTGTGCATCTGAGGCACACGGGGCTGGAAGTTTTTCATAACGTTCAGCGGAGATTGTGTGACTCTCCCTGAAAAGCATCAAAATTCATCCCTGGCAACTACAGTATCCGGCTGCTCGGCGCACACGCTTCCCAAATTAGCATTCATGTCATCGTTAAAGGCACTTGCAGGGGACTGTCAGGGAATTCAAAGCAGATAGGCCGCTTCATGACAGATCGGCCCTAAATGCCTGGATGTGTGCATCTGTGTTTCATACACTTCTTAAGCATTTAAATCTGTGAGTACCTGTTGATGGGACCACAGTGGCTGTATTTATTCCATTGTACACTGAAATGTGTCAAGGTGAAATGTGTGTTTTGAAATAATATAAATGCAGATTTCACTAATCTCAAAGGCATTTGTAAATTGTCTGTATGAATATCTGAAAGCTACAAATGAAGCTGCCAGTGTACACTGTATACTTGTTTATTCTTTGCTAGCCACAGCTTTCTTACACATATTTTTTTGCAAGTGCATGAACTATTCAATTAAAGGTGATACTGACACTTACAATTAAATTAAGAACTAAGTATTGCTGAGACATATTGGAAAATGCACTAAAAAACAACCATGCATGACCTAAAACAAAGGAACAACTTACTCTTTCAGATGAAATCATTTATCATGTCAGTTTTGATGTGTTGTTTCTTTGTTTCCATGGCAACAGATGCCAAAACCCATTTTCAATCTCAAAATGACAAACAAACCAGGAAGTGTATGATATTGACATTATAAGGGGCCTAATCAATAACATTTAAGTATGACTTTATAAAGCTACACTGTAACTGCACATGAATACATTATTTTTCCACAAATTGAGAGATGGAGGACAACATGTTAAGAAACGCTAATTACTAGAATACTTCTTCTCCTGTCATGTAGTTCAACAAAACAGAAAAAGATATTCTCTTTTCCAAGCTTGCAGTGTCAAAGAGATGTATGCACTGAGAAATTAATCACCATTCAATCAAATTAATCACCCCCTTATTTGTTCTTTTATATAATTCTGAAATAAATATGTACACATATTAACTGAATAAAATAATGTATATTTGATCAATAACCTGTTCAAAATACCATCTTACTATAAAATTTAATATTTCAGTTATTCAGTTTTAAAGGACTCACTTATCTGGGCTATTCCTTTTATGTCCTTGACTGGTTTTATAATTGGGTTGGGGGTTACTATCCAGTGTCATTGTGATTATTTATGTAGGAAACCCACAATGGACCTATAACTGCTACCACTGCTATTTTACTATTGGGTATGACCTGCCAAACTGTATCATGGTGGATGACATAACTGCCAGCCTGATGTAAAATAGACATTTTGGATTTATAAGTCAGTTCAATTTTATTTTTTCCATTACTGTTACTGTGTTTTTATTTGGAAACTTTCAGAAATCATTTCTATTTTTGTTTGCAAGAGTGTAAAGGCAATAATGCTTCATTATCAACAGTGAATTCAGAGAATATTATTCCGTATTATGACTGCTACCTGTTCGCTAGTCTTAATTATGTCTCATGCTTTGAAGATCCCTCCTCCCTCTCCTTAAATGTGTCCCACAGTTACTTGTCGTAATATCAATGTGTGGAAAGCTCGTTTTGCATGAGAAGCGGTGGGACTACCTCAGGACTCGTCTTGGGTTTGTCAGGGGAGCAGATCTCTTGTCAAGCTCAGGGTTCAGCGGCGGCAGAAACGGATCGCGTGTGACAGCCCGGGGCGGGGACACGCTTCCGGCTGATTTTTCTCTGCTCCAGTTGCATGATGTCTGATGACAGAGGTCAGTGTGGAGTAACCGCCGGCTAACACAGCCGAGCCCCCTCCCTCTGGCACTCGGCGAACTTTGAACCAGCGTATGGAGGAGTGCGACAAAGCACCTGTCCTTCCTTGCAAAAGTCATTTCATTATTTAAAAGCAATAATAAAATTGTGTTTATGACACAATTTTACTATTGCAATTTTATTATTTATTAACAGCGGACACATTTAAGGAGAGGGAGGAAGGATATTCAAAGCATGTGACATAATTAAGAATGGCGAATAATGATAATGCTGGAATCTGAACCTGTGGAAAGCTCCCAAACCTGTTGAATAAGGCCTGGTGTGATGTGCGCTTTATTTCATATTTAAATTGCTCTCAGTGCACAGATGAGTGATGAAATTGTGATGCTAAGTGTATGTATTAATCTCAAGAAATCAGGAGACGGCAGGCTGTCTCAGTGTATTCACTGGCACTCATAAAGAAGGTAAGCAATGGGGTATGTTTATTGCACAGTATAATGCTACCTCTATTGATTTTCAAATGAGCTTTCTGCCATGCAAAACTGAAACACATAATTAACCCGGATTTATTATAAGATTATGCTAATATCTCATCCAACCGCATTAGTATGTCCGTTTTATATCTGCAACGTGCCAATTTTGATACCCTTTAGATTTTGAGTACGCTAAAATAGGTTTCCTCATAATGATTGGTTTAAAAGAACTACATAATTCATGTTTCAATCCATACAATTTAATGCTTGTTCTTCTGTCTGTGGAAAATAAGACATTTACATGGCTTCAGATATATTAGGTGTCTTCAGGCATATGTCTGTAATTGGTCTACCCAGACATAAAGGAAACACATAACTTTCACAAGCTGTCTAAAGGTAACACATAAATCAACAATTTGTTTTCTTTTTAACTGCTTTTTATGGTTTCTGTGTCTACATGGTCCCATGTGAGGCAGTGTGATGTAAGCAAACAGGCCTACAGACCTCAACTTCATTTGAGACTTTACTTTCAAAAACAAAACGTTACAAGCATTACAGTTAGCATGTTTTTTCACAGTCAAAAAAGTTGTGTTGCTGGAGGGACTAACTCCAACTGAGCAAAGCAGTGGTGACATCATAAGGCAATGAAGAAATTCACTTAAAGGGGAGGTATCCATAGTATGCCTATACAAAATACCATTCTTAGAAAATATACCAGTTTCACCCCAGTATGAATTGTGCTTTGTTATTGGACTGTATATCAATATGGAGACACGAGATTGCCACAATGAAAATGTTTTTGTGGCTTATGACTCTTACCGGCTTGTAAAAGCAAAATGCAATATGTCACAATCAAGAATAAGTATTGATACTTGACATGTTGTGGCTAGCTCGTTTCACAAGCTGGAAGAATTGCACAGTGGCTGGCTAGAATTGCATGAAAATGGTATTTTAATGTGTTTTGTATTTTCCTTGTTGTCTTAATGGCTTGCATGTACATTGAAGTAATGAATTTGTATATATTGGCAGATCTCTACTCCTATCTATGAAAGTTTGGCAGAAAACAAAATGTGTTCTCCGCCAACACAACTGTTCTGTTGTCTGCACAATTTTTCCATTTTGCAAATTGATCTTTTTTTTTTTTTTTGTCCATGTCAAAACCTTTTTGAAATGTTTGCCAATTCCTGGCCCATCAACAAACTAAGGATAATTTTGCCCACCCCCTAGTCCACACTTAGCCATTATGTGGGGAAAAATTGTTCTGGGCTACTACTGAGATTTGAATCTAGTCACATTCAATGAACTGCTTAATAGGTGAAGTTGCCATCAGCCACCTGAATGCGTTGCTCTCCACATAATGCATTGGTTTATATTAGCAAGTGAACACAAGCTAGCTCTAGCTATTAGGCAGTCTATGAAGCTTCACGTGCCCATGACTTTTTTTTTTCTTTCGGTCAAATTAATGTATTGTAACAAATGTTTTTAGAAAATGATAAATGGTAAATGATAAATGTCATGCTGCACCTCGTTAAATGTCACAGTGTATCCCTCATTCTTGTTTTTTTCCCCTTCACTGCAGTGGTGTCAAATTATTGACACGCTTCCAACTTTTCACAGCAATAGCTCTAAACCATTATTGACTGTCAGGTCTCTGCCCTGTAATGAGATGGGGAGGTGATGTCCCCCGAGACTGCAGCAGTGATTGTACATACTGCCATGGAAAATACAGAAATCCCATGCTGGGGGGGGGGGCTCTTTGACTCCATCCCTGCCTTTTGGGAATATTAAGAATATTTTGGTTCATTCTCATAAGAAGTCATTTTGGGTCTGTATTCACAAAAGTGCTATGTTGAAACTTTCACTCATGTGTGGATAATTCTGTGAATGAAATGATTCATACTCACATTTTGGGACTTAAGTGCATTTTCTTGCTGCAGAGGGTTGTCATGGGGATTTGTGCCTTTTAGCTGTTTTAGGAGTATGCTTAAGTCTTGGAAATGGCCGCTGAAGGTCATGGAAGAAGAATATTGAGTTTGCAGTTTCCTAATACATACAGGTCCACAACAACAGGGAGAAGGACATGTAGTCTGTAACAAATTTTGTTCTGATTAGTTAAATATTACATACTGAGATAACCCTAGACTATTTTGTAACAGGAAACATGGAGCTGTTTATTAGTGATTTAAAACTTAATGTACAAAACAAATATGGACTCAATGTATGCTGAATCAATATGGCAACAGGGTCACTGGCCCCTTGTCACCAAGTTATTTGAAGACATTAGTCTGTGCTGTGATTTTCCTTACTTGTGCCACTGACTTGGTATGTATAAGCTTTGCTGTTTGGATTTTATTAACACAAAGTATCATTGCTTCTCTCACTCAGTCCTGGTATACAGAGTGTACTGAGAGAGAAGACCACAATGGGGGGGGGGGGGGGGGGGGGGGGGGTTTGGTGTTGTGTTTACAATTAACTTTAAAAGTTATCATCTCTGTTCCATCATGAAGAGTGTCCATGAATACTGCATTGTGATATTTTCATTGGTTTGTGGCTGACTCCAGTGAAAATAAATTACTCTTAGCAGTAATTTATTTTCACTGGAGTCAGCCACAAACCATGTGGTTTCTACAAATGTCAACAATATGTCATTTTTTTAGGTGATGAGTTTGATTATATGTGCGTGTATGAGAACATTTGTGAGCAGATTATGTAATTTATAGAACATTTTTCTCTTAAAAAGCATTAACTTCTGTGCCCATATGAAGATATGCTACACATTTCTTCCGCCATTTGCAACCTTGCTCTTATATTAGGGAGTACATACCAGAATACAGTACCAGGATATTTATCATTGTGATCATTAAGGAAAAGTCTTTTGTTTCTTCAAGTGCAGAAAGAGAGGGCATATCTGGTTGGTGTGTGTGTGTGCGTGTGTGTGTAAGGACTATGCTGAGTTCAAGCGCTGCACCACCATACTGAAATGCCAGAGAAAGTTGCCATGGCAATAAAAATGGAAGATAGAAGCTGAGAATGTAAATGAAGCTGCTATTAACTTGTCCTGTGGATCTTGAAAAGGCAAATTTCTCATATCAAGCCTGAATGCTATGACCAGCTACCCAACTTCTGATTTCAGACACAATTTTGTCATTTCACAATGAAAAGACCTAGATCTGATCTGAATTTTCCAGTATTAAATGCTGAAGTTGATTATGTTTTTTATATGCCCGAAATGAGGCAGTAAATATCTTTTCACTATAAAGATCAATGTGATCATATTAATTGCATGGCTGTACAACTATAGAAAATGTGTAAGAACTCTACTTTTCACAGATCTTCAGTTTTTCCATTCCAAAATCATCCATAATTGGACAAGGTCAAGATGAGCTATTAGAGGGTACATTCATATAACATGAATGCATTTAATGGAAATAAATGTTCATATAATTTAGATTTTTTTTGTAGCAATATAACATTACTATGGCTGATGAATTCAAACACAGAATTGACCTCATAATGAATCGTGTTTTTTCCTGTTTCAAATAGAAAATGCCACAAGAGCTGTGAGCAATCAGGAGTTATTGGTACCAGAGGTTGTTCTCTTTATTACAGCACTAATTTAGGTCTTTGAGCATTGTAGATTTTGGAGCTTGAAAGTAATCCCTGTCCAGTCAAGCACAAAATCAGAAAAGGAGAACTTGAGCTCTCAAACTCCAAGGGAAAAAAAAAAACCTCATCTGTAAAAAGAAGAATAATGTGCAGTTTGAGAAAATGGTCACAAATTCCAAAATGAGGACATTTTTAGCACGGGAAAAAAATCTCAACGGTGCATCTGATGTAGAACAATTAAAACTATTTTGATGATGGTGCTGTAAACACTCACACCAGGAGGCTTTTGACAAAAGGTTAAAGGTAAAATGTTACAAAGAAGAATGTTAGTGGTCAAAGCCTGCTTTATGCAATCACTGATTCTGAAAGAAAACTATTCTTCCTAGGTGGTCGATACATTTGCACGCTGCTCTTGCTCCGGAATGCCTTGTTGCCATGTCTATGTGACCTGCAGTTTGCAGTTTTGGTTAGTATTATTTCAGAGTAGCTTTCTACATCATAGAAAAATGGGAACTATGTACATTTCCACAAGTCTTTTTAAACACTGTCATGAGGGATTTGTTTTAAAAAGTAAAAATTTCCATTATTAACTCACACAAAGCAGAGTATCTTCTTGTCCTTTTTTACTGTGCTTGGCACTGCAACATGTTAGTGCAATCTGTCTTGCTCTTAGTATATTGTAACACGAGTAACAGCATAATCTTACAATTCCACTTTATAATTCTGAAGCATAAATTTCCCATTAAATTGACGTGCTAGGGGCAATAAGGAGGTAGTGAAACTTCATTTAGTATCTTGAACCTTTGTATAAATATCTGCAGGACTTAATTTTAAAGGATGCTTATGGATGACACATCACCACCTGGGTGGAATTATAAGGAGTCCCAGCTCTCTACCCTTGAAGGGATTCTGTCAAAGCAGAGTGCAGTGAGAATATCAATAACCTAATCAAAGTGATCACATGGTCCCTGGGAAGACAAAATGTCAGCCGCAGTTCCTTTTTTGTCACCAAGAAACAGTACATAATTGGTTCCTTGTTTTTATAAATGTATATTTTTAGCATTATATGTCTTGCTTCTTGCTTCAAATCAAATTTAAAAATGCATAAAAATGCACGGTATGAATAAGTAGGTATGATTACACTATTTAGTCATACAGCATGCAGCATACTTAGTAACATTCTGTAAATGTAGTCTGTAAGGTTGAACATACGTTCTTGTTGTTTTTGTACATTTTTTTAAAGCTTACATTAAAATGCTCGAGCCAAATAAAACTTTCAGATATTTATCCAAACATCTCCCTATGCTATACAACATTTTATGGTATTGCATAATGTATTACTCCCAAAATGAAGATGTGTTCTATGCCACTGCATGTGTAATTTCATTAATAGGGCATGCATATATAATAATATAGGTCAAAGGCCATTGCATTATAATGTGTAACCCAAAGATTTTAATTAGATTGTCTGACACTTTTTTACCTTTCCATCATTGTGGGAACAAAATTACACACATTATGCCACTAACTGGCAACCCGGTCGTATGAAAACCAGACAGTCTCTCTGAATAATGCAGACAAACATCCACTTCATTTTCACTGCACAAAAGTATTACAGACCACTAGACTACAGCTTGCCTGTAAAAGTTATGGCTATGAATCGCACATCCTAGAGCAATGTTTCAGCACACAGATGCGGTTACCTAGGACAACCAAAAACTGGCACCCAGCCACAGCCAAATTAGTGGGGAATTACATGGCCCACAGGCTAGAATGGTTGCTATGGGCTAGGTCCTTAAACTATCACTCTCATTTTGACTTTCCTTACTAATGATTTCCCTTCAAATTTTTTCTTAAATCAACATACTCAGCTGGATCCAGATGTCAGCAACTTGAAAGATGATTGACTTCTCACCAGCTGCTTCTCAGAGGGAAAAAATTGTCAAACATGGAAACAATTTTACAGCCATCTCTGGACAAGGCATAGCAATGAGCTGTAATATACCAGAGTCCACTATCACAGCTGGCAAGACTAGTTTGTCCAACATGTTTGTCCTACTCCACAGTAACTGAACTAAATTCCAGAACTCCCCTATGGAGTCACTGAGAACTCTACAAGGAATTACGATCAGCCTGAAAGACAGATTCAGCACTCTCTTCATCGGTATGCTAGAGGGACTAGAAAAGAGACCCATTCAGATTCATTAGGAGAGCCATAAAATAATCGGTTCCAACAATGTCAGATTAAATTGTGATTGAGAGAGTCTGTAATGGGTGTACGAGCCACAACTCACTAACTACGAACTTTCAAAACCTTGAGTCTTCCTATATAAGCTTCTTGGGCATGCAGACTGCCAATCTTTGCTGAAGGAAAGCCAAAAGTCTGCATCTATAAGCGTTTTGGCTAGATATGAAATCTGTTCCTTTCCAGACTTCAATTCTGTCATCTCTTCGAAGTTGCACTGAGAATCATTTTTAATATTCATGTTTAATGCTTTGGTATAGCGTGAGAATGTTAAAGGTTTGAATGTGTCAGCTAAATGTTCATTCAGTCTCAAGAGAAATGAAACCAAGCAAATACAATGAAAATGGCTGTATCTGCAGAAGAAAGTGGGCAACACATTTTTCCAAGCTGTGGAAAGCTGTTATGTTGTTGCTTTGACCTCTGCAGGAAACAACATCCAGGGTGTGTTAAAACTTTTAGACACATTTTTATAGCATAGAGTTAGGTGCTGACAATTTCAAGAGTATGAAAAACTGAAGACATCCATTTGTATATGCTCTGACATCTTCCAAACCTGGCTTTTAAAATCCCTTTACAAAATCATGATAGGTTTGAGAATTGAGTGATGTTTGGTGCTGATATGAATGCTGACATGAGTCTAAATATGAAGACATAAACATATAAGGCCGCTGCTCCAGAGGTTTTGAGACAACATGTAACTGATTCTGTTTTTAGATATATGGCTCTTCCTTAAATGCTACATTTAGAAAATGACCAGTCCCCAGTTCCACCAATTCCCAGTCAGGGTAAAGTACTACCATAGAATTGATGCTATTTTCATTTCAGGCTGTAGCCTATTAAAGTCTGATATCAAACTTCATGTCAAACTGTCTTTTTTCTCAAATTAAATGTTGCTTCAAACTTTGCTGTTCCCTTACCTAATGCTAAGATGGCTTTAGATAACAACAGTAGTCTTTCCAGTAGTTCTGATAGTCAGTCATCTGGTTGCAGCAATCTACCTCTGTGTATATCAATGGCAATTGCAAAAGTAGCATTGTGTTACTTTAGCTATAAACACATGCCAACAGCTTCATAATGTATGGTAATCCCTTATATTTATTAGAGTCTATTAAAATTTAATCAATTTTATTCATCATTTCATTTTGTTTCATTATTATTGTTAGTAGTAGTGGTGGTATTTCCACTTAAACTACTACTTGATGCCTCTTCTTCCCTTGATAGGTTATTGGGACAGACAGCAGAAAATAATTTTGACATGATATAGTGCTCATGGAACATTGCAAGCAGGAGTTACCTTTACTTCATTTATTTATTTATTTATATATTTTTTTCAATTCACTTGTTTCACTTCCATTTTATGTCTGTCTCGACCCTAATATTCAGGTCGCTTGCCACTCATTAGAGGAACGCACGGTGTCTTCATATCGACTCCAAGACGAAGTCTACTCTGCCATATCACATTTCAATCTGAAACGCCTTTGATTACATTCTGGCCCTATAATAACACACCTCATTAAACCTTGGCAGCTGGCTGAAAAGACGTATGAACCCTAAAAAGTCACGGCACAAACATCCCCCGTTTTCCACTGTTGTAAGACAGTGGAAAACTAGACAGATCCCCTTTTTCCTGTCTACAATGGAGTATGGGTGAATGCATAATTTGGAAGGTGTTTTTCAGTAAGAATCGCCTCTCAAGATACACATTTCAAGATAAATGATCACAATTCAGTTTGCAATGCCAAGTTTTTCTTTTGTGTTTATCCTCTTACCAGCACTACTTTACTTTGCCTTAGCACTCACTGTGGGGTTTTCCTACTTTTCCTAAAATTATTGATCACATAAGGGCTGTTTTCTATTATGTGTATATCTTAAAACATTACTTCTCTTTAAATATCTTGGAAAATATATTTAAACAATGTGAATAATGACAATGGTATTGGCACTGGTGTGGTTCAATGCTATTTGTTGTAATTTTCTCCATAGAACAAAATTAACACCCTGCAGGCAAGTCTGACTGAAACCTAAGCCAAGTCCTTTATGCCCTCTGGGCTACACAGGAACTTCTCTACACTTTTTTTGACCCATTTGTAAGCAGCCATATTGTGGATATGGGTGTCCAATGTAATCTAATCTTCAGTCAATATGCCTTGCTCTTGTCCTGTTCTTTTCTTTTATGCTACATCAGAAGTAGATTTGGTTGACAGGGTCTACAACTAAAAAGGGATGCTTGCTCTCTGCTGGCTTCCTCTGCCCTCCTCCATCATAGGATTCTTGCTTTTTTGGATATAATATATATAGAATGGTCAAATTCTCATGTGTTAGGTGCCAAGGAAAGAACTGTGGAGGTCTGAGTTGCTAGTGCTTGTGCAGTGAGATCCCTGATAGGATAATAACCTTGTCAATCATAATTTAATGTATGAGGCCATGGAGGAATTCTACCTTGGTGTTAAATTGGGGTTGGGTTTAGTAATGTTGTTGCTTGAAAGAAAATCTATGAAAAAGAAAATGTTCTTAAACAGTAAATTAAGTGCAGCTTGTTAATAAATAAAGTAATCACTACATGAGCACTGTTTGAACAAAACAGAAAAGCAAATTCCTTCTATCTATAAACTAGAAGGGCAGTATTTAAAATGCATATACAATGTGAAGCCTCTTACAGACCACAATTATATTTCTCCACACTATCAATTGGCGCAAAAATTTACATGCTGTATGTAGCATGTAAATTATTTTAGTTACAGGATGCAGAAAATTGGTCCCTTTAGAGAAGGGATTTGTACATAATTCACAAAATCACACAAGTCATTTCAAATTGTGCTCTTGAACATAGGCCTAGCTTTCCTTTTTTATGTAGATGAAAGATGAAATTAATGCAGCACTGCCTCCTATTTTCACATGCTGTCAGACACATGTTGTACTGAACACATCTATATTCTGGAGATACAAACTGATAAAATAGTATGTGTTTCTTAAATGAATGTCCATTATGCACCCAACAGGTTCTGACTAAAATAAACCAATAAAATAAAGTAATCTTTAACATGCATGATGATGATTCAATAGGAGGATATGATATCAGGAGTGAAAACAATCAGTGCAAGTCATTTACATGCTCTCACCATAGTGCAAACATTTAGTCAGGTAAAATGGCTGAGGTATACACTTAAAAATAAAGTTTCTTAAAGAATAGCACAGTGTAGCAGTGATTGGGCAAATACTTCCCTCCATTCAACAAAATGTATATTGATTACTCAGCTTCTGTATCCTAGCTGTGTCAGAAAAAAAACAGGACAGGTTTTGACAATAACTAATTATGTGACAAAGTTGTAATTTGAACACAAATGAGTTCTCAATACCTATTTATTGAGCTGGTTCTCCCAAGAAGTTCAGAGGAGATAAAGTGGGATATGCCATTCTTATTAAGATAAGATGATATTGCTGATCAATAAAGGCAATGAATCTGGAGAGGACAGAGGTAACTACTGCTCACATACTTTATGGCCTGTCCAATACAGGCTTTGGCGCGAATACATTACATTCTGAAAGGCAGGGGCCATTTGGAAGGCAGTGTTGCCGTGCCTTACATTTCCCATATTTAGAAGAAGAAAAAAAAAGAAAAGGAATGAGCTGTCTAGGTATTTTTTCTATAAAAGGGAGGCTCAAATACTTTAAATGGGAGAAGCAGAAATGAGTGATATATAATGAGCAAGAATCACATATCAGGCTGTGAATAAAGACGCCAAGTGCAAACAAATGAGCACCTTAGGGGGAAATTAGGACCTGCAGATTGTATTGTTGCCGAGGCTACACACACCCAAAGCAGTCACTGCAGGGCACAGCAGCTATGCACGTGTCTGACCTTTTGAATATGAGGCCAGTGAGTAAGTGTGCTGCAAACCTTACTCTAATAATTGCACCAAGCACCGTGCTGGCTCATATGAATAGCTAAATAGTTTGTAATGGGGTTACAGTGTGTCATTGTGGAACAAGCCAGGGGCATTGGCCTAAGGCGCTGCTGTAAAAGACACACTGACCTCATCATTTCTGAGCCACACTGCTCTGGAAAACACCATATTCATTGTATTTGTAGGTCTCTACTCAATTTGACTGTAGAGCGCTTTATTATCTAAGGACGTAATCTAGTCTAGGCAGGTGTTTCATATTCTCACTCCTTTAATTTCAGAGACTGCTGAACTTATAATGCTTCGCAAATAACTACAAAGGTAACTTTTTCTCCATTCAAAGTGAAACAAAGGACATCACAGAGACAAGTTCAGTCTTGATGGTGACTTTGGGAATTGTTTTCACCATAGATAAAAGAATGTACTCCTGCATATGTGACAAAAAATGCAACACACATTGTGATTCTGCTAACCACGTGTCAGTTCTCAAACGCATGCATTAGGACATCCAACTTCCTCCTAGGACATCCAACTTCCTATCAAACCTTAACATTCCTTCTACTTTTTAGTCCTCCCATCTCACCCCCCAATTGATAACAATGTATTACCTCACAGTTTACCTCACCTTTTTTGGTTGGTTAGTCACGGCACACAGACCGAAGCTGTATATGTAATATGTGACATAACCTTGTGAGTAGATTGAGTAACTTCACTAACTATTATGTCAGGCAGAGACGTCTGGCTCCCGAGTGGCTCAGTCTGTAAAAGTGCTTGATGTTCAAGTGTGAGGCTGAGCTCTTCATCATTAGGTGACTGGGCCCACAGTGATGGAACATAATTGGCTTTGTTCTGCTGGGGTGTAGTGGAAGGTAGGTCAGCCCAGGGGCTTATCAGATCATCGGCAATGTCCACTTGAATGAAGTCTCTTCCTCTGACTCATGCCTGCACAAGCTTGGCATAGGAACCGCAGTGGAACATAGAAGCTGTGGTGAAATCACATATTTTGGATGAAGGCATAAGTTCGTCTTACCCCTTGGTGTGGACTACAGCTACAGTGTGGCTTTGACGACACAATTGGGCATTCCAAAAGGGTAGAAAAATGGGGAAAAATCATTGGGCTTTCCAAATATATACATATATAAAGATGTTTACGTCAGGCAGAAATATAACAAATAGCAAAACTACAAATAGCTATAGATTTTGCACCCAATCCTCTTCATATTGAGCAATGCAGTATTTCATGCAGCAGTAAGATAGCAGGGCAGCTTCAAGCTTTCATTTGGATGGGGAGGTTTATTTGACAAGTATGTCTACAGTATGTTCATTCATACAAACACAAGTTTGCTTGATGAAATATACAAGATAGCATATTTGCAAGGATAACATGGGATTATGCGGGTATTATGTGGGATTTACACCAAATATGATTTCCCTAAAAAAAAGTTACAGGAAAGTTCCCACCACATCGTTCAAGTTTGTAATGTGGGCATTCTCTTCTGGCATCAGTCATTTTGAGGAACACAGGAGACACACTTTGAATTTCACAAACCTTCTGCACAACATGCAACTGATACATGTAATATGAATATTACATAGTTGTCAGATTCATCTATAGGCTATGCCATCAAGGGGCAAGTATAAAAATTAAAGTAACGTATTCTTAACACCATTATAAGTGAATTATCAATACATTGAATTGCTAACTTGCTAGTTTGAAATGTAAACTAAGTAAATTATGTAAACCAATTAGAAATCTGGAACATAACTAGTTCAGCAAATTGGTTAGAGCTGTTCTAGCCAAGTGCATTATGAGCAGTCTGAATATGGCAAGATATAAATGATATTAGTTAACATAACAGTTACTGTTACTGCTAACATTAATATGGAATCTAGTAAAATGTCAGGGAACTCCACAATGCCACTGATCTTTGTTCATGCTGTATTTTGTTGCGATTAAGGTCTCTGTACATGCATAAAGGCATAAGTCTTGCTTCAGTGTGGCAGTGTTGTTTTTGGTGTAGATCCCATGTTATGGTATGAACTCTGTTTCTGGATAGATATGTTTACATACATTATATAAATATGTACTAGCAAGATATATATTTCTGTTAAGTATAATAATACTCAGACCCATTTCAGAAATCCTCATCACAGAACAGATCATAGCAAAGTAAGGCCACTAATCCCATAGACACAATGTTTTAGCCGGGGGTCATGTTTCTGAGCACAGTGTTACCCCAGCCTGTCTCTTGTCAAATATCACAATTTTGTATTGTAAATTGGCTGCATTTGTATAAATGCCATAAACCTGTGTCATCATGAATATGATCATCATAAATAAGGACTGTTTGTGTCTAATTAAAGTACAAAAAACAATTATTATCATTACCCCCCCCCAAAAAAAAAAAAAAAATAATAATGCATTTACGATACTGCAGCTTCCAGGGCAGTGTATTTCTTTCTCATGTTAAACAGGAATCAAGGATGTGCACACCCCAAAGCTTAAATATAGCAAATGGCTATATAGGCTATATGGCTAAATAGAGCGTGGATTAAAATTTAATTCCACAGTCAGTGCCTAGTTCCAGCTTTGAAGTAACTAACAATGAGAAACAAACAATGTTATCTTTTGCTGACACTGGAGAAGTGCAGGCCTGGTTTATTTCTGTGTGTGTGTGTTACTGGAAGGCCTGAGTTCATTAGCTTGCCACCACACTTCACACACTTCACAATGAAAAAAAGGCTAAAGAAAGCACTTCCCACACACAGCTTGATACACCACTGTCCTTAGTCATTCAGATATAGTATGGGCGATCTCACCTTCACTCAGTGACTCACCGAAAAGAGTACTGATGAAGTGGTCATGCTTGTCTGGGGAAAAGGGGTAGATTAAAACCTTCATCCTGATTCAAACACAAATATGAAACCCCAGTCTAAAGATTAGTATGGATTTTGGTAACCATATTTGTCCACGATTTAAAAAAAAAAAAAAAAAACAGCACTTGTGGTTTGTGCTTGAGTTCTGTTTTGATTCAGTCTGGCCCAGGAAGGTGACATTTTCCACACGTCACGTTATTTAACGGTATAGCTTGCCAGAATACATGACACCTCCAAATGGATCACAGTGGAAGAGGCCTCTGGGATCGGCGCACTGATCTTGGCATTACACCAGAGGCATCTTATTCTGCATCTAACGCCAATCAGGCTGTTTGGAGGCACACATGGATTTTGCTAAGCGAGGAGAGCCAGCGGCCCCACTACAAAGGAACACAAGGCTACTGCATCACTAGACGGGGACCTCGCAGAAAGCGCAGCATCCACAAGGTCCTGTCCTCCTGGTTCCACTTGGAGTTATACAATATGATCAAAGACTCTGGCATTGATGGACATTCTAATAACCAAGGTATGAAAGCAATTATCAGGCACCTGAAAAGGGTAAGCACTGAACAATGCCCATGACCCTGTCCAGTCTTCCCGGCACTAAATAGCAAGATTCAAGACACTTTTACCTGTGGAGGTTTAGGCTGATCTTTCTATGCCTGTATCATACACAGGATAACTTAGAACAGACATGTATTGTGAAAGACATGCATATCATCTTACTATAATATGTACATGAAATCAGGTAATAAAACTCAGGGGATACAGATTTCAAATATGTTTGATAGTTTTCCAGAATATTAATGCTACCTTCAGTCTACCTACAGTGAAGCTAAAAGCATTTAGTCACAAAAACAAAAAGTGATACACTTCAATGCATGCTAGTTTCATTCTGCCAATGTCTTATTTTCATTTTTGTCTTTGAATAGACAGTATAAAGAAACCCTTTGGGGAGCATAATATCCACATTCTTGTTGAAGGTCCATTAGTTATCTATCCACTTGGGCAATGGGGCACATGATCTAATTTTTAATTTACTATTTTCTGCTTTTGTACCTCTTCTGATGAATAATTACTAAAAATATGACACTCGTGTTCAAGAACTCAACATAATATTAACTATCATTAAGAAAATTCAACCATTTTCATCGGTACACAGCTAGCTAGACAGTTAGCTAGTTATCCTCCTTTCTTAGCATTAGCTATGTCAAATTATCCATTACTACACAATTAAATTTTGCACCTATATGAGTGAGATCTGCTCGTACTGCCACTATAAAACCATTTTTTTAACAGCTGACACACTTTGTACGGGTGATAATTCTGTGTCACCATGACAACAACAAATCATTGACTGAGAGGTCACATTCAAACTGAACCTCACCTGAAATGACTTTCCATGACCATAAATATAATTCCATGAACATAACAAAACCTAAATCCTTAACTTGAATACATATCATTACATGCTTTGCCTATTCCTACCAATATGTGCCCTAATTTAACCCTTAAAAAAAGGTGTTGCTTTGCCTCGCCATGATTCTGTACTGCTCTGATCAGCAGCAGAACAAGTGGGTTGCCAGTGCAGGCATCCAGCAGAGAGATCAGGGGCGGGAAAATGACTCACTAATTAGCTTATCATTGGGCCGGTTCCTTGACTCCTGCTTCAAAGATCTGTTTTCGAACTATACTGATGAGATGTGAGGAGGTCAGGTGTCACCTCATGAATGTGTTACCATTCTAATTTGCATAGATGAAACCATTAGCGAGGCCCTTGCCAGGGCTCGGAAAATAGAGACAGTCCTCTACATGAGGTAAATTTAGCTACTGTTGTGTACTCATTTGTTCTTGCGAACCTGAGCAATTATGTGAGCATTTTGCCATAGTTATAACCCCCAGGAGCTACTGCTTAAAGCTAAACTCAAGAACTCCTATCCAATTGCTTTAAAGTTAGTGGGAAGGTGTTCGATTCCTTCTCTACAAGAGCTTTGCACTTCTTCACAGTTCACCATACTGTCACAAACGCACCGTAGTGTTTCCGTGTGGGTAGTACATATACATATATTAAATATTTCGAGCTTGCTTGCACTTCACTTGTTTAATGTGCAGCATCGTGTTCCTAAGTTGTCTGACTGCAGTGGTTAATCTATCTGGCAGACTGGGAACCTATTTTGCCTATAAAATGCATATTCATGTTTTTATGAATAATGAAACTAACAATTCTTTGACAAAGCAGTTATTGTGATATGGAAAGTGTTTAATAGTCTGCAGTCATTTAACTAAATATGAAAAGGTTGTCACCTCGTGGAAAAAAGTATTACTTAATCTTCTCAACATGTGTAGCTGTTGAATAACAGTTGTAAACATGAGTACTGTGCTTTGTTGTCATGCAGAGATTCCAGCTGTGATGCCGTGCTGCTCCCTAAATAACTTGTCATGTTTTTTATCAATTGATTTGACATGTGCAGAATGGATCTAAGTAAAGCATTACACAAAGTGTGGGGTTTTTGTTGAGCATTTTGGAGACAACCATCAGGGTCATTTCAATGGGCGCAAGGCAATGCATATTAGATTAATAATGGTTAAAAAGTAACATATTAAAATAGTTTTCTTTCAAATTACTGCATTCAGCATAAAATGCGCTTGAGTCTTTACTGTGATGTATGGCATTTTCTGGATGGATGGGGTATTATTATTTATTTGGCAGATGCTAGCATCAATAAAACGCTCAAGGCCATCATGATACGAGATACATTAAATCCGTATGACAGGAAGATATACACAGTAGTGAGAATCAAGCTGATAGTAGCGCTAACGTGCAAGCATAAAATTAAAACAAGGTTGTTTCAACGCACAAATGGTGCCTAAAAATGATACTGAAGACCAACACCGCCATTTCATATCAATGGGCACATGTACCTTAATAATGCATGAGGTTATATTACTTTGTTCAGATTTGCCAAACAATAATTTAGCAAACCATAAACAAAAAAACGACATACACTACATTTCACTGGAAGAAAATGAAATGAACATAAAGGTTTTCAACATATTATATACAGACTACAGCAGACTAAATTATATTTACAATTCTCTTTTCAAAGAATCTTGTGTAAAATCAGCCTGTAGACCTTGCCCAGAGAATGGCAGTGAAATTGAGACTGTAGATTAAGACACATCTGCCAGCTAATTTGGAGGACTCGCGTCAGTTTACCAGATGTCATGATGAAATTAGAAGATAACTTGAGGTGCACTGTAAAGTTCTTGTGAAATGAACATTGAGGGGGCCGTGTGCAAAATGAATTTTTAATGAGGAGGAAGACACCCTGCTGTGTGATTTTCATAAGGAAGCAAAATGTGTAGCCGAGTATTAAAAAATTCAACATTCAAAAAAGTATATGTGTCTCTATATTCAACATCAATATTATACTATACATAATATATTAGAGATAATAACCATCTAGTTGATCACAACATGTCAAATAAAACATGTCTTACCAAATGATTTGTAATTAAAGGAAACTGTCCTTTAACGTAGTGTTTATCTGTCTTTAAACACAGGTGTCAAAGTATATATAAACATGTGAGTGAAATTATTGTTTATTAATTTGTTATTAAATTGTTTATTAATCATTATTATTAATGATTGAAATGTCTTCTGGTTCTATTCCATTCTAGGTGTCAACCAGCTGTCATACTGTAGTGGTTACAAGTTAATTACATCTGGAGATTAATAGGTTTATAAGTAAGATGGTTAAAAATGACCTCCTTTGTCCCTTCTCAAAACTGCAATATATGTACACACTATAAACATTTTACCCTGATGTTAATTGTAAATAAGAACACTACTACAGGTTAAGTGGAGGTGAACTTTTTAAAGTTATGCTTGAAATGGTAAATATAGAAGGCTAAACTCACAAAATCCAAAATGCTAAACTCTTGTACCCAATACAACATTATTTATCAACCAATAATTTTGTCCATTGTCCAGTCAGTTACGTTTGTGTCCATAATTGGAACACAATCCATTTACAAGACTATTGTAGCATAGACTAGTAGTAGTAGTCGATGCATTACTTTAAGTTGTCTTTTTTTTTTAATTATTTGTCAAGATAGTAGTAATAATATCTACTCGACCAAAGTTAACATCTGATATTTTAACAAAATGCTGGGTAATTTGCACTGTGTAAATAAATAAATAAAGATAGTTCTCTGAGTTTAACATGTCTGTGTGGAGTGACTGGTCAAGTGGTCATCCTCCTTGTTTGTCAGCAATGGCTGCCTTGCACTAGAGTTTTACATTAGCATTTCAGTTTCAGACTTATTTTTTTTTCAAAGTCCTGTCCACATGATTCGGTTAAACAACTGGGCACTGCTTTTTCCCGGTGCATTAAGACCATAAAATCTGAAACCAGAGTATATGAAAGTGACCGATATGCCATGAATACAGTGTCTGTAGTTTTACTTTGAAAAGTTTTCAAAGCAAGTTATAATATATATACACAACATATTATTTTAGAGATTTCCCCGTGGTATAAACCACAACAAGCCATCCAGATACATGCCTGGGGTAAAAATACATATTCATGAATAACCTTAAAATTTCAGGAAATGTGTGCCATTGTAATTTTTACATTTGTATACAATCCATTCACATTCAATGCAAAATAACTGTCCTGAAACAGAATGCACAGTGCCTGTCAGAGTGTCAGTGCAGCAGATAATGGGACCTCCATTATTTGTGCAGGACAGCTAATGAACCTAACTTGCACAGTCCTACTTCTAGTAGTTAGCCATACATTAACACCAAATCCACCAGACCCACATCAAGGCTTTCCTTGTTACCTACAACGTTTAACACAGAAAACCTCACTATAAATCAGTAAGTCAGACGGTCACCCCACATTCCTTCCAATCCT
This sequence comes from Megalops cyprinoides, assembly GCF_013368585.1. Lineage (NCBI taxonomy): Eukaryota > Metazoa > Chordata > Actinopteri > Elopiformes > Megalopidae > Megalops > Megalops cyprinoides. Next base: position 10,744,749 of record NC_050606.1, on the reverse strand, counting down.
GGCTTGCACTAACCTCACCCCTCACTCACTGGAATGGTTTCAACTCATTTAATAAAGCGTTTTGCTCTTCAAATCCCATAACTTGCCGGGATGTGACACCCACACCAGCCATTTGAAGTACAGGAAGAAAGGTGCTTCATTAGGCAGGACTTGAAAGGACCTGCATAAATCCTTGTGCACACATTTGAGGATTTGTATAATTCAGTAAGCGGTTCAGTTTAAGGAACAGTAAAGTAAAGGAACATTATTTATTATAATATTATAATAAATAATTGTTATTTTGTTATTTCTACACCAGCAATGTCTCACAGTGAGGGACACTACCAGTGAGGGATTATTACCATCAATGCTAGTGAGTATGAGTGTCTAAACTGAATTTCCTTTGTTTCAGTTCATTTCATAATTTCACTTTATAGGTCTGATACACCTGTCAGTGATGTCTCATTCTGCTTTTCAAGTCATACTAGATATTAAAGGAGAAAATATTCAGATATGGAAATCCTCCATTTATTTATGTATTTATTGTGTCTGAATCAGATGATGCTGTATATAACTGTGACAACAGCAATCAACATGAACATTAATTCATTGTAAGCTGAATAATAATGAGCAGGTGGGGTCATGGAATGTAGACTACTGTGAGATATTCATAATGTTGAGCATAATGCAGAAAGATCAAAAGACCTAATAAGAACACATCTTTCTTACATTTGAGTTGAAATGGGCTGCCATGACTTGCAAACCTTTTCACCATTTGAAAAAAAAAAAATCAGATTTCTCCAGTACCTCTTGAAACGTGCATAGCATACCATTGCATATCTTATCTTGTCAGATGTGTAAGTTTTGGCTGAATGCAGAATGCTTCCGTCACCAAAGTCCTCCACACTCTGTCATAAAGACATATCATTGCAGTACTTATTAGTTCTTCCCTTTATAACAACTGAATGGTATGCATTGATCTGTATGCCAGAACTATTAAGGCCAAGAGGCAGAGGTAATTTAGTGACTGCCGCTTTTATGGGCACACAACCTGATCTTAATCACTGGTGTGGCAAAACTGAACACACCTTTGATTGTGCCAAATGTACTCCATCAGAAGTCCATTATTACGCCACCGGGAGTCCTCTGCGAGTACAGCTCTGCAGCTCAAGTTCATCAAAGGTGGCCGCAGTAACTTTTCCTTAATGGAGTTAGAGAATAGCATTTGTGTTGGTGAATCCATTTTACAATGTGATGACAAAGGAATACCTATAAATAAATACAAATATGTAATCCACAGGAATAGTGGTCAAGATGATAGAACAGACAGCTATGTACTATCTTTATGCACAACAGTGATTCATTTATTTCATAAAGCATTTTAAAGATCAGTAAAATAACTGCTAAGCTAAAAATACAGCAACTGCAACTTTTCCGGTCGCTCGCCATGCTGGTTCATATGTGACAAAGCACTGGCATAAGAAGCTCCCATTGACTGGAATGCACACAATAAAACTGCACAAGATTCCAAGCTGCTTAGAGATACTGCCATAAATGAGAGCTGAGCCAAGTGAATTAGGATTTGGCTAATAGAGAGAGGCTGGCAGTGTCAGGGATACATTAATTTCCAAGAGATAGGTGTTACTGTGAAGAATTTTGAACACACCATCAGAACAATTAAAATACTAAGAGGAATGATGACTAAGGGAAGTGATTTGTCCCACAAATGACACAGTTTTCTGTTGGCAGAGGCCTGTTTCCCTGTTTCACCAGCTATTTACAAAGAATTATTTCAGCAGTAAGCAGCGCTGCATGGATTCAAGTGACCAAGTGTGGGTTTTCTCACATAATAATAGGTTTTCCATACAGAGGGGTGGGACAACATGCCTACATCTAGCGACATGCAGTCATGACCCGAGACCCATGTGCAACCTCCTTTTTTGTCTCCACTGATGACGCAGTCAGCAGCAGCCAGGATTAACAGTCTTCATTCTCTAAATGATAATTCTTACGCAAAGTGTTTATTAATAATGGCAGAGCTTATCATGTATGTTTCACTATTGAAAGGAAAAGTAGTGTTTCCTTTCCATACATTAGTGTCAGGAAAGAACTGCAATCTGCAAAAAGTAGTGTATCAGTAAGAAAATGTGTTGGCTTTTGTCAGGAAGTAAAAAAAAACTAGTATGACAGCTTCTTTAACATCTTCTTTAAAAATAATAATTGTTTAAAGATTGTCATGAATCTATGCATTCCTCTCCTTTATTTTTACAGGCACAAATCTACACACCAACATTAGGTATGGAAAATTACAAATGCATCAGGGGTTGTACAATGAATCAAAGCTACAGCTAATCTCATCTTTAATGCATGCAAATACCATTGTGCATGCTTAGCAAATTGTATCAACGATTTAGCACTCTGTTGCAGTTTTTGCAAGTCTTAAAACACCCACAGACATTTGTTACACATCAGAGCCTGAACGTTCAAAAATCAACGGAAATGAAAAATCTTCAGCAGTCAGACCATTCAAAGCTGTACAATGATAGACATGCATAAACAATCCCACAGTATGACATTATAGCATATGTACAGCATTAAATACAATTTTCAATTTTAATCTAAATGTCACCCTTCAGACTGTATGTATGATTCACATCAATCATGAAAACATAGAGGAAATGTTGAAACTTCAGATAAAAATACATATAAACATTGTCTTAAAGACACATGAGATACTACGCAAATGAAAACAGCTGATTAAAGAAAGTGCTTAATTAAGTGTGTGCTAATTGGTTTACTTTCATTTCTCCATTTATGTGCTATACATTATCAAAATGGTCAACTACTTATCGCTATTATTTTATCACTTTAAGGCCCTAAATGTTCCCTCTTTCCAAGCTATACAATTCTCACTGAATAGCAAATAACAGGAAACACAGCTCTGTTCTCATATTCATTTTTTGATAATGTAGTTTCATTCTGATGTAATTTGCAGGTTCAACCTTTCCAGCTTGAGGGAGGAATCTCAGGTAGGAAAAGTACAGACAAGAAACCTCAAGCAGTCCTATTTTGTTCCGTAAGACATTGTCTTGCCCTTCACAAAAAAAAAAAAAAAACCTTCTTGTTCTTGTTCTGAAATGCCAGTATTCCAATACAATGAGGACAAAATCTAATATTCTGAATAGCCAGCCAGACTTCAGACCTTAGACTAGTTTTGGCACATGTTACAGCTCTGAATCTTTCAGCTTTGTGGGACCGTGTTTTTGTTACTGTACCATTAGTGTTATCCAAAACGTCAAATTTTACACACTAATAAATGAATCCTTTGACTGATCATGCCCCAATTAAGTTCATTACCACCTCCAGTCTCTGGATACATTCAAAATTCAGCTGAAGGATGTCTGCATTTGTTGTACTAGCAAACCGTATAACAGCCACAGTTGTGGGTTCATAATTCACGTCCTTGATGACAAATTCTAAATCTGTAAGCATGACTCCTTATTTTGCAGTTACAGCTTCACCGCACAGTGTGTGCATTCTGCTCAAAGACCTGAGCACTTGAACATTTGCTGTGAAGCGGAATAATACAGTGCATAAATATGCAGGACTATGTGCCCAGGCACAACCATGTGTCATTCTCAGATGCACAGCCATAAGAAAAATAAAAATAAATATAATCCTATAAATAGACCGCTCCTTGATTTAACATAGGATGCATGGTATGGCTCCTCAAGTCATTAAATGATGAAACATCTGGGATATATCATTCCCCTGACACGTTTACCAAAATTCAGGTTTGGTCAAATGACATTTCTCTGAAATGCTTCCATCATATATAACAAAATTATCAACACATTGTTGAGTTTGGCCTGGTGCCAGTTCCTTTACTGATATATTAATTCAAGCACCTTTTAGATACTTAGGTAAAAAATAGGTATTTTCATGGCTACATCTGCAAAAAAAAAATGTATTCATGCTCGTAATGCAGAGGGCCAAATGTCAAACAGAAGCATTTTTGTGGAGCTGACTGCAGAAGCTCTTTATTCAGGGGAATATATTTTGTGCCGAGAGTAGAAATAAGATTGATCTTTTAATGTACAAAGTGGGTAATATTTTCATTTGGCTTGAAATTCTATCTACTTGCTGGTACTCCCAGCTATGTATACTCCCTGTCATTTCTCATTATATGGAAAATGTGCTCTATTTTCCATTTCCATCTGATGATTGTAAGCAAAGCCTCTGAACCTGATGGATTATTACTACTTTGCAACACAGAAGAGAGACCTGTCTCTGGGGGAGAGAAAGGGACGGAAGATCTAACTTCCTTTCTGTAGGGCAAATCGGCAAACTCCCCAAAGCCAGAGACTCTTGCCAATGATGTTTGACACTTGGCTAACAAAGGGTTGGTGTGTGACAAGGGAGTGGGGAGTTCAAGGGGGGGGGGGGGGGGTGGCAGCCACAGTACATTAAATTATCAATGATATGTCAACACCTTTTTATCCCACTGGATCTGAAAACTGCAGCTCATCAACCAGTCAGCCAGCTGCATCTTATGCCCCGCATCGCTGTAGCGCTTTGATTGGTCCTCAAATAATATGCAGAGAAATGTGCACATTGACTTTAGTCACAATCTAAAAGATGCAACAAAAGCCATGTGGGTTTTATGTCTAATCTACTGTACTGCCTTCCTCCCCACACAAACACACAAACACACACACACACACACACACACACAAATTAAATTAATACAAATCAGAGATTGGTGCAAAATGTCAATTAAAAGATTTTCAATTACAGTTTTCAATTACATGAGTAACTATTCCAGCTAACTATTTCGAGCTATTCCTTCTGCTGAATATATAGCTGCTGATGAATGTAACCAGAACTCTACCTGGTTACTGTACCATAAAGGAATATCTCAGCTTCGTAAAGATCTTTTTTTTTTGTTTGTTTTTAGAAAAATACAGCCTGACTTCCAGCGCAACAGTGCTGAGACACTGCAGCACTGACAGTCGACTTCAAGGGCAGGGGAGGAGAAGGGAGAGATAAGGTGAGGAAATTGAGTGTTTACTGTGGAGAAAAGAAGGGAATCTGGGTGACAAATATTCTTTCGAATAATCCATTCTTTCTGAAGGTAAACCTGCTGTAATTCACATGTCTTGTTATTGGATTTTTATGGTAGCTATTTTAAATGTTATCATCACTATATATGACTATCACTATTGTTACTATTAGTTTCAGTTTAGATGGTGATATAAGTGAAATACATAGACAGCCATGGAATGTGTAATCTGTAATGTGGCACATTGTGCTTTTCATATCTGCAACTGTGCACCTCAATAAGCTAGCTACTTACCATACCAGTACAGTAATACATTTTACCAGTGCATATTGATATTTTGGATTAATATTGGTGTCTTCATTCCACTCTGTAAAATGGCATAATTATATATGGATTAAGACTGTGGTTTTAAAGCTGTGATCACCAGCGTTTTAAAGGTAACAATGTGAAACTTCCACTCTTTCAAGCTTACAAATGTGCAATAATGTAGTTCATTTTAAAAATGGAGAAAGATATGCATCCTTTAGGTAGCTAATTCCACAAAAGTCCACTAATATGATCATTCTTGAGAGCATGACCACAGACTGATCTGTGTGGCCACTGACGTCATCAAGTCTTAACTTCTGACATAACTACCTGTTATCTGTGTCAAAGTTCATGTCTAATGATCAAAAGTATGTTTCCTGCCATTAACTGCCAGACTGACAATAAAAACTATAACATATCTTATAATCTGTCCTCCATATGGAGGTGATCTTTGATGTGGGTCTCCGTTTATGATTTATAAATGTATATTTTTCTATGACTTATTATTGTTTCTGACTGTTGCTCTTTTCTCCAATTTTACTACAGACATTAGGTTTTTCTGAAATATTATGAAATTCTCCTTGTAGGTTTGTTGACCATAGGTAGGGTAGACTAATGCGAACCAAAATTATGATACAGTTGCCCAAATGAAAAGAGCATTCATCAAGAGCATAAAATGCGGAATGCCCACACTATGATCACATAATACTGTTCTAACTGTTGTGTTTGAGGAGTTAGATCGGCTGCTATGATTCTTCAGGACCTGGCAGTATGACAAATCCAGTTCCTTAATATAATGATCAGTTGTACTGATAATCAGCTCATTAAGCGACTTCTTCCCCAGCAAGGAACCGTTATCATGTTAAACCGATGTACAGATGAGCAAAGCTCAACAAACGAAGAGAGCGACACACATAGAGGGAAAGAGAAAATTTCATAAATTGCACTGGGTAAACTAGCGATCTGCAGCGGACCTCTAGGGTTATGCTTCTTCAAATTACACTCCAAGAGATGGTCGTCATACAGCCATTGAAATTAATTGGATGTCTGGCGCGTTTTAGTAGGACTCTCCAAGTAATTTCCCTGCTTTCATAGTAGGCTCACAGTGCGAAACGTCAAGTACTCTAACTAGGAGCTGGTGTATAAGTAACGAACAAGTAATAAATGTTCTTGAATCTTAATCGCTTTGGTCTTAGATTGAATCGCCCTTTATGTTGGCAAGTGGGTAATGCTGAGGGAGTATCCTTCTAGGATCAAAGAGTACCCGAATTAGTGAGATAGCATTACCAGTATTGCTTCGTAATTAAAGTAATGGCATCGACGCTTTCCCAATCGTATGGTTGAAAAAAAAAAGTCTGCAGACGCGAAAGGCTTCAAATTATAACATTGTGGCGTTAGCCTACTTACCGGAGGGTTTGGACGACTGCCATAACTCATTATCTACTATTGATTTCAGCTTGCTTTTATGTATCCACGCCAAAGCTTTTGCTTTTCCCCGCTTCGTGTTTCCTCTTAACTGTACACTGTACTACGTAACTAAATACGGTGTAAACGCTGATAACCGCAGCCAACACGGAAAGGCACAATTCAGCAGATGTCCTGTATTTATTAACGCTTCTTCAATTGTAATTCAAATTGATACCAGCGTAAAGCTAATATACGACTACCCCAAAACCCCGTGGTTTGTGCATTCCTCAATCTAAACTATTGGCGTCATATAAAGCAGCACCATTATCATTTGAAATCTTCAGGTTCTTGCAGTATTTGAAAATACATTCTCGACTTCTCGACGCTGTTTACCCCAAACTATCCATCTGTTAAACACATTGTATAGGGTTACTGCTATATGTGCAGCCTGTATTCGTAATCACTGTGGATTAGGGTATTTAAAACTAGATAAAATAATCTTACCTGGTATTCTCGTAACAGGTGGAAATGAAATATAGGTCCCACTCGCCCCCCTTTCATCAATCCTTTCAATCCAACTTCTTGAAATCGTTGTTTATTCAGATTATGGGTTCTAAAAATACCTGTAAAATCAGAGCGGATCCTTCAGCCACTAACCGTCCACACAGCCTCCGTGAATGAAGGGCAAAATACGAATTGTTCAAATGCCACAAACTAAAACGAGAAGAAGCTTTTGTTCTAGTTGTATGAATTCCTTTAACGGATACGATACAGGCTTTTCCCCACAGTCAACATCCAGTACAATCCACGCGGAATTCAGCTTCACATTTTCTCTGCTCTCGGAGCGAGTAGTCGCTGTCTGTTCCTGGTGGTGCTGGAATGACCGAATGAAAAACTGAGCTGATATACGAGACCCGCTGAAAATCACTCGCAATTTTTTTCCCCCACACTCTCATCCAAACCGATTTTCTTGTCGTTTTCGGTGCATATAATCGTTTACTGTTTCAAGAGCTTTTCGCAAACTACACGACTCACGCAAAATGAAAACCGGGGTTTCAAAAGAGCTTTGTGACGACAATTATCTGCATGATTTTCACTGCAGCGTGAGTTCATTTAGCTGAGAGACCCACGAACGAGTCCCAAGCCGCATCTAGAGGGGCAAAGGACGCTTTGCTTAACGAGTTCCGCCCTGAAACTATTGTAAATCAAAACGGTTAAATAATTCCAAGTGAAATGTGACAACATCTGAGGATAATATTCTGTATGTTCAAAATATGAACACGAACGGCACCACAAAATATTCGGAAAATAAGATGGTTCTATAAAGCGTGCTATTCGCACTATTGTGATGAATGTTGTCGTTTCAAAATATGACAGCAATCCTGCGTCAATTCAGCATAATATCCATGAATGTCATTATTTTTATCGTAACAATAAAGTCAAGAAAGAAGTTATCAACTGCATTATTAGTATTCAGATAAGGTAAGAGAGTGGTTGCCCTGCCTTTGACGTATCCTGCAGCGCTGTTGCACTTTGGCTGTGGCCGTCAGAGTGATCTGCCAGTTGCAGTTCCATTTTGTTCGCAATTATTGTATTGTATGCTGTTTCGCTAAACAGTCCGTTTTTGTCATTGTGCGTTTATATCTGTCACGCAGCTCACAAATTGGGGAACTATGCTGTTGCTTTTCTTCGTCAAATCGTGTTCAACCTGAGCTCTACGCTCGCTGTTATGTTCTGGCAGTTTGACTTGGAAAAAAAAAAACGTTGTTGTTTTGTAGTAGTTTTGCATTTTTGTGCTTAAAGTTCCAGGGTGTAATATATCACTGAACCAATGTCGAAGGCGGCGATTGGGAGCTCCAAGAGAAACCCACACATTTGCGTAATTCGTGAGCGAATACACAAGTTAGGATACACAAGGAGAGTACAGCTATATGGATATTAGAAATTTAACTTTTTTTCTTTTTGCAAACACGCATATTTTGTAAAATTATAGTACAGTAACTTAACGTCTGGCAGCGGACTCGTTAAATTCACATCAGTGATCTTAGTAACAATCTTAAAGGCGTTATTCTGCTTAGAGACAGGAATATCGTTACATCGTATATTTTCTTTAGTGTGGACCATTCCTTTTTGCTTGACGCATTTTTTAATGAAACACTAATGAAAAATATTGGCTATCATCAACGAAAAACAGACATGATCCCGGGTATTTTCGTTTAAATCGACTTTAATTTCATTTAATTTCATCGCCTATTGTCCATCGACAAGTTTAATTCGCTTTGAAAAACAATTCCATGTGATGTATATGTGTATGTTTTGTAATGTTATATAATGCAGTACTTCTGAGACCTCCTGACCTGAAATTAATAATGATTTACTGATATTCAGAACCTGAAAGCGGTACCATTTTCCTGCCTCGTGAATTGCAGCCTGGCTCGTTTCTTTCCGTCTGTCGACCTTTTCTTCAAGGAGACTGAAAGAAATCCCCCTCAACAGTTTACACATACTCATCAATACGATTACAGGATAACAATTTCTAACAAATGATTTTTAGGTTCCCCTGGGAATGCTGGGAACTTGAATATGTATTTAGTTGTTTGAGATACCGAAAATTGTGTGCGTCCCTTAGGATTGAGAAGCATAATATGGCATAACAATGACTCCTAATGGTATTAACAAAAGTTTCTTATAGGAATTTATTGAATACTCATGGGAATATCTCTCTCTCTCTCTCTCTCTCTCTCTCTCTCTCTCTCTCTCTCTCTCTCTCTCTCTCTCTCTCTCTCTCTCTCTCTCTCTCTCTCTCTCTCTCTCTCTTTCTGTGTGTGTGTGTGGTGCACACACCCATGCATTGTAGGAGGAAGTATAGCATGACATTAATGTAAAATGTGATATGTTTACATGGAGCAGGCAAATGGTCATTGACCACCACAAACCACAATTTGGAGATGTTATAAAGGAATTACAAAAATCTGGACCAGATCTGGATCTGGATCTGCTACCACTTTGCACTGTAATGTAAGCGTATCTTGACACCATTGGCTGTGAGACAAGAAGTTCAGGAGGCAGTTGTAAATCCACAGCCAATAGTTTGAAATTCCCACAACAAACAGGATCCTCAAAATACAAAGTGTCATTCAAGATACAAAAGTACCATTCACCATTACCTACACAAAGCGGGTATTTTTGATCAAATCGCAAGGAAGATGCCTTTCCTGAAAGCAAGCCACTAAGGCAACTTGGATGAGACAAACTACATCTGAATTACAATTGGAAGCACATTTTATAAACAGATGCAGTGAAATTTGACTTTTTGGGCATTATGCGTGACATAAAGGTTGTGGTCCAAAGTAAAGATATCAGTTCACAAACAAAAATCAAAACATCCAAAAGACCCTGTTTCATAGGATCAGATAGTGGTTGATTTAAAATTAGTATTTAAAATATTATGGGCATTATAATCTAATTCTGAAACTGTACAAAGAGTTTGTTTACTAGCTTAAAAGCTTTGTTTTCTCACTTTGTTAATGTGTTGGTTCTCACACACTTCACATTGTAACAACCCTATGTTACCTCTCCAATCTCTAGTGTAGTGTGTAGCAATTGAGCTTCCTCTCCTCTGACTAACTCTGCAGTTTCTGGAAGCCACCTTTTGCATAATTCCCAATGGACATTAAGGGGGCTTCACTTTCCACAGGACAATATCCTTTGTAGAATGTTATAAACATCGCAACTATGACACAGGACCAGATAGCCTAGGTTCTGGCATTAGCAGCAGAGGAGAGACTTTCCCCACTGAGGGCAAATGGACCTGTTCTGACGCACAGACCGGTAATGATAAATGCCTCTACGACCGGCTGGGGAGCAGCGCAGGAAAGCAGGGGCCCGGCGGGCAGCAGCGCAGAGCACATTGTGCTGGATCTCATAACCATCCGCTTGGCCCTCGTCCACTGCTTTCCCCTCCTGCGGGGCCAGCATGTGCTCGACAGGGCAGACGGCATGGCGGCAAGGGGTTACGTAAGAGACTCCGAGGTCTCCTCGTCTCTGCAAGGTGGCTGGCAACCTGCTAGTGTTGGCTTACTCGCGGCTGGCCAGGGTAGGAGAGCTGCACCTGCTCAGGCATGTGAACAAAGTTGCGGCCCTACTCTCCTGGGGAAGCCTTTTTCCAGAGGAGTGACATCCACATCCTGAAGCAGCCTGATTTATCTGTGATTATTTTTGGACGATAGGTGCTAATCTTTTGGCCCATGGGGTATCAGGTCAGTGTCCGCATCAGGTCAGTGTTCTCCTTAAAATAGAATCAGGTCCCAGGGCAGGGACATGCCAGCCCATAATTCTCTCGAATTCTCCTCCACGTCTTTCCCTTTTTGTCTGACGCTGCAAACTGTGCTACTGAAAATGTAGCAAGAGAACATCAGTATTATCCTAGCAATGCTGCATAGTGTGATGGTGTTGTATTCTAACCTCCAGGAGCTTTTGGACTGTAGTAGCCAAAGCTTCAGGTCAGGTTTTTCTGCAATTACGATTCTGCAGCATGCTCCAGCTACATCTTTGATGGTAGGCTGTCCTCGTAAATGGAGGATTTCTGGTCGTCATATGAAAGTATACAGGGAAACCTTATGTCCTACTTCTTTAATTCTCCCATTAATGGAGTTCTGTAGTCTGTGTAAGCAGGGTATTTGAATTTGATCAATGTCTCATTTCATATCCAGATTTTTTAAAAATAAATTTCTCAATATTGGAAAAAAAATCTTGAAATGAATATTCTGAATATGTCAGTATTCAGACTATTCAAGTAGGCCTATTTCCTATATTTGATTTGTTCTTTTTACCATCAGTCTCAGTAAGATGCATAATAAATCAATATGCAGTACCACAAACTGTAAACAACAATGACATTGGAATTAGAACTAAATCATTCTAATAATAAATCAATGTAACTTTAATAGCAGGACTGAAGCACTTTGTTATGACACACACAAGTAAGAGAGAAATAAGCTGTCCTACACAGTTCATGTACAGTAGCTAGCTAACTAGCTTGCAAGCTACCTTGGCAAATTGAGTGTTTAACACTGGCACCATGTTGACATTAGAAGGTCAACAGGAAGCATGTGACTGTGTTGTTTAATCCCAAATCTCACAGTATATACATTAGTAATATGTATAGCTAGAATAACTATTAAACAATCAGTTGATTTAATACTCACCAAAAAAACTTTTATTTCACTTTTTGTTGGATGGTCATAGAGAATAGTGAGTCCCTCACTAGTGGGGAATTAACTTATTCATGACAAGTCCCAGTTTGACCCTCTGTTGAATGAAGTCATTTACTGCACCAGTAAATCCACGGTCTATCACTTAGTCTGTCAAATTCTCCTTTTCTTGAGTTTCTCATTCCTTGTAGATTGGTTTAGATGTTTGGAGTGACGTGCCTCACCTTTCTCATGATGCGGCTCACTGTTTTGCATTTAATCTATTTTTAATATGAGATCCATTTTACATTCAAATTCTGTGTGATATGAACCTTTGTTTCGTTGTTACTGCATGTTCTATTTTGGTACAGATATTCATTCAGGCATAATGACAAGATTTGCTGAAATTTTTGAACAACAGTACTGACAGGCAAGTGACATCTCCTTCACTGTCTTTCACCTCCTTTAAAAACGTATGATCTGATACCTTGTTTCTCCCGTTTATTTGCAATAATACTGCAGACTACTTGGTGTACTACTTAGTAAGTGTTTTGTAGTAAGTGTCTCAGTAATAGTAATTTTCAATTTTAATGGTCAGAGGGATCAATTATTTGACTTGGTGATAAACTACAATTTGAAGAGCACGACACAGACTATTGTGTTGCTCTCAGTCAGCTTTTAAGTGTATATTTTAACCTTTCAATTGGTCCATAAAAGAAATTTAGGTATTTTACAAGCAATTGTAATGCAAATACATTATTTGTGTAAATCTCATCACTCTTGTGGATGATTACAATAAAACACACACATTTAATGTTTGATTTGAATTACAAGTAATAGTAAGAATGACATGGGTGATATTTGATCTAGCTGCCTGCATAGCTGTTCAAACTTTCCAACAAGTTTATCTTGATACAGTATATAGATAACATGATGGGTATGGGAGGAACACAGAAAGCATGCTTGTCAGAGTAACAGAGAAATGTAAATTTGAGGGAGTGCGCCTGGATTTTGAGAATACTGAGAATGCCTGTATCAGATGGGCAAAGTGTGTTATATAGGGTATAGATGGGGAAGAAGGCTCAGGATGTAAAGAGATTTTATAGATTACTTTCTAATGGCCAGAGGGCAACAATCGTGGTCAAATATGAGCAATGTTTGGGAGGTGGGGGAAAAGAAACATTGAGATGTTTTTTTTTTTATGTAGCACTCACTGGTCAATTTAAGAGATTAGCAACACCCACATGTTTCTGACCACTGTGGAAAAGATGATTACATGGTTCCCAATACAGAGTCTGAAGCAGGGAGACGTACTTTCATGTAGCAGCTGTGACGAGCCAAGCAAGGCGATCTCTGTTTTGCTGCAGTTTAGCTTGACAAAATACTAATTCATCTCATTTCATTTTATTACTTTTCACTTCAGAGGGAAAGGACATGAAAGGAGCAGCAGCATAACTTCTATCTGGGGGAGTCATGATATATGTGTAGGTGTCTTTGGTATAGTGCTGATTTTGATATAATACTATCACAAGATGTAGCCTGGGGGCAACATATTAATGTAGAGGAAAATAGGTCCCAGAAATACACATTTTGAAATGCACCTTTTCTCATCAAATGTTAGTTACCCTTTATTAAAGCACTGAATTCAGAGCTGTCCCATCAGTTACACAAATACACCCAGGACTTCATCCATGATATTGGGAAAAAATACAATGTTGTCTTTATAATCCCAGTGAATTTCCACGATGCTTACAATGCAGTTACAAATCAATGTCATCAGAGTGTTATTTTCTTCTCCAGTAACGTGATATGAAAACCCACACCAAACTGGTGTTGTTTACAATGTCACTTCTTGTCAAGCAAATGTTAGTTGGATAAATGTATAATTTCTTAGTCAAAAGCAAATGTTTCAGTGTCTTTAAAAAGCTTAAAGGGAACACACCCAGTACTTCAATGTATTTTGGCAAAGATGTATTCAAGAGCAAATTTGTTTGATGATTTTATCATAATTGGGGGCGGCAACTCTCTCAATAGGCAATATTGCTCTTCTTTTTCCTCTTTCAGCAATTTCCTCCTCTTCCTCTTTTGCTGATTTTAAAATGTTTATGATAAATTGCAGGACAAACAGCTACACAACTTGTTTATTAATTTTTTTCTTTAAGTTAGTCATGCAACCATTAGTGGCCATGTCTGAGTTCACAAAAGAACTTGGCAGCATCCTAGAAGGCTGAGAGAACACATATTATCCCAAAAGGTCACTTAGGTAAATTTATATAAGCTGTTGTACACATAGAGCATTGCACATTTTAAATAACATATGTGAACTATCTTTACAAGCATTACAGGATATGATGGTTCCTTGCAATGATACCTGAAACACATAACCTACTCCTTTACATGAACCATGCATACAGTTGGCACGAGTGGACTGGAAGTTAGACAGACTGCAATAAGGTGGAATTGTATTGTAAAAGGAGGCCTGTGCAATCGATAGATCCTATGAGACGCCAAAGTCGTGTAAACTATGGCAGGATATGTTTAGTGTAGTGAAAAGCCCTCAAGCTAGATTCAAGGTGTTCTGGGCCCCCGATGTAAATAACTCATTGCTCAGTCACGGGTAGAGTGCTGGCAAGGATAGCCCAGAGACAGCTAAAAAATCCAACCTCCCCATGAAACTGTGTATGAATCTTCTAGCCCAGCACTCTGTTGTAGATGTTTATCTCTTCTGGTCTGGAAAATCGATAAAACAGATCACATCTATATATTTGGATTCTGTGGACAAATGTCCAGTGATTTCAGTTTAACACTGAAGTAGAAGCTGTATTTTATTAATTCCTTTGTATTTTTGTTGCATATTGGTAATCCGTATTGACATACTGACATATGAGTCTACACATGAGTTTCATCTATATTTGAGATTGAGTACCTTCAGATTATTTTCTATTATTGGTATTTTATTTCTGTTGTTTTGTATGTATATGTATACATATTTTATCTCCTACTCCTCAAGACTTGTCTCCTTTAAAAAATAAAAAACATTCTCTGGTTTTGTCTCTTCACCCTTTGTTTGACTTTTTGGCATTCCATTTGACTTTCAATCTCAGGCGTTTTATTTCTTTTTCATGAGACTCTTTTTTATGTCTTTGCTGTGTCTGCCAGCCTACCTGTGTCAGTCTTAATTATCATCATATTTTTCATTTTCTCTCATCTCTCTCACAGTTGTTCTCTAGCAAGACCTGACCCCCTTCAAATTGTCTGTACTCAAATGTCTAAATACTCTTCAATGTCCCAAGCGCCTTCTTTCTCGTGTCATGATGACATGAAAATGATTAAACTGCAGTCTTAATGTCAAAAAGGCCAAGAAGACATTTTTGTGTGCAACAGTGAAGTCACTTCTCAGTCATCATCTGCTGAATCAATCTGTTACTGAGGTTAGTCTTTGGGGCATCTCATGGAAAAAAAAAAATTCCTCTCAGTCATAGCAGGCAAGATGGCCAGAGCCGGTAAAATATTAAACGGTGTTTGTACTTGGTTACACATTCAGGCAGCCTCTCCCATCATGTTAAATTTAGGCCTTCGATGGTAGCTTTAATCACATTACTGTCACTGGTTTTGATATCTGTTTTGGAGAGGGCATCTGGCAGTATGCTCAGCTGCACTCCGAAGCGTTTAATGTTAAAGTCAAAGCCGCATAGCGTCGGAGCTCGTCAGTGCAGTATTCTCTTGTATCTGCAGGTGCTGCAGATGCAGCCTCTGTGAGGTACAGTAAGTTTTGTCCCACAAATTGTTGAGCCTTATCCATTGCCCTTATGGAGTCTCTATCAGAGGTTCCACATACTTCATTTCAAACAGATCCTCTACTTAAGCAAGACAGCTCTCATTGAAATTGTCTTGCTCATCAAATCAAATCAAATCAAATCATCAAATCCTTTCTATCAGAGCCAGGCTTGTGGCTCATTCTAGACATCTTGGAAGTCATTATCAGTTAGGTTTTGTCTGAAGTTAGTCCCTTCTGTATTTTCAGATACAGCACTTTGAACACATTTTTGCTCATCAGCAAACATATGAAACAATCTGAGGATAATATAGCCTCTATTGAGTGTAAACATTATGTGGAAATAGGTTTTCACACATCCAGAGATCAAGTCACTGTTGATTGGAAGCAGGAGTTAGAGTTAGCATTGCTTTCATTATTATGGCATAGCCATATGAAAAGTTGAAATGGCTAAAATATGTAAAACTAATGCCAGCATCCTCCAACCAAGCTTCATCAGGGAATATCCCTATCACTTTTTAAATGGTGTCTATGCCACCGCTCCCAAGTAACTCAGTGCTTAAGCGGCTTGCTTTGAAAATAAGCTGAGGTCTACAGCCCAAGTTCAGTTCCAGCCATGTCATCAGCTGACAGTGACCACAAGCCTACATCAGAAGAACAAACTGACTTCATTTTACTGGGGAAAAGGCTGGGTGTGTCAGCAAGGGTTGCTTGTCTCACAACTGTAAGGCACCCTGTAATTCATCAGGAGTCTGCAAGCTGCTCAGATGATGTTGGCAGAGTAGCGTCTCTCCTCCAGTGAGTGCTCTCTCTGCTTCAGTGCCCTGTGTGATTTGTATTGCAAAAAATACACTTGCATGCAGTCAATGGCCATCAGAGGACTGTATTTGTCTCATTTATCGATAATGAATTGCTCCTTTATCATTAAACAAGAATGGGTGGCGGTTTCATATGTTTAAGCATTTATATATAAATAGTTTGTATATCATTCAGAATGTAGACATATATGGTAAGACAATTTGAGATAGAAACTCATCCACAAAATCAATTCACATTTCATCTCTCGCTTGGCATGCTAATTGTGTAGATGTGATTATCTAAATGAAAAAATGAAATGGTCTGAATATGTTTGTTGCCAAAGTTTACGAATCCAGAAAGTTTGTCTTTAATAGTTTTTTTCTGTCTTCTCCTTCAGTGGTCTTTCTTAATAATTCACTGCCTTAAGCTTTTGTCAAGATGGGATAAATTTAGTGAGTTTCTTCACAATGTCTTCCCGTGGGATCAGATTGCCTCACTCTTGCAGACATCATTTTTTGTTCAGTTTGTCTTAAAACAGCTGTGTGTTTACTTGTCACATAATGTGTGGTGTCTCTCATACTGATCATGAAGATGGCCTGAAGGCCCTGGGACACTTTGTACAAGAGAGACTAATTAAGTCTATCACAGGAGATCTTAAGAACATGGTTTCTGCCCATTTCTGCTTGTGTTTTGACCATGGCTACAGAAATGTGTTATTATTAGTAGTAAGTATAAATATTTCTGCAAGAATATTTGTTACAATAATCATGAGAAGAAGAAGTCCAAAGTCATCCCACAGAAATGCCCAAAAACCAAACACAGGCTAATAATTTGTGATGCTGACTTGCTGATAGGCCTACTCATACATCAAGACATTGATAAGGTCATTTAGACTAGCAAACAAACAGGATTCATGATTAGTCACAAAAGAACAATTCACCTTTTGGGAGTCTCAGAAAAGCAGACAGTAACATTCATAATAACCAGTTCTTCTGGAACTGATCACCAATTACTTCAGATGGGTTGTTGGGTGTCCAAGCTGCTGTTTTGGGTATGGCAAAAGTGAATCCATGTTTTTCATGTCATATGGGCACTAGCTGGCTACTCCCTAAAAAACTTGGAAAATAGAAAATTGCTAAGCAGCCATTTAAGTGACTCTCACAGTGTACGCAGTAAGCAGACAATCAACTCATACAATGTATGGCAGAAGTCGATGGGTTCATCTTTAATTATCTTTGTGAAAAATCTTATTTCTTACTCAAAGGTTTTTTTTAAATAAATTTAGTCTGATACTTTGGTGTTGCATATTTTTAACATTTTGAAATATACAATTTTATAACATATTTCTGGACATGTTATGGGGTAGCTAAGCCTTTTCTTGGGGTAGCTATAGCACCCCATAACACCCCTCTCCCACCATCCTGTTCCCTGTTACCATCATGGATACACCTTCTCCACCATAGTACAAGCTGCAAGTCAAGCTACACTTTTCACATACATGACCAACTACTCCACTGATTACAATACATTACATTCATTTACTAGAAGCTCTTATCCACAGCACCTTCCAGCACTATAGAAGATAAGTGTATCCATTCAAGTTGAATGAGCAACAGTGTCAGACCACGATAACAACACTTCCAGGCCAGTGAGTTTGAGCATAACACTATTCAAGCACTATTCAAGCACTAACCTAAGTTGACTTGTGCAACCTGACTAGCCGAGGGAAGCCAAGTATACTACCATACATCAGTCACGTGATCACAGAATCCAAAATGCATCGTGATACTACACATAAAAGAAACAGCAAGTGCTACAAGTAGCAGGTGTTAAGGGGTGGAGACTGAAGTGGAACCAAGATGCAATCTGAGTCCACTTCAGTCTTCAGTCTATGTCAGAAGATGGCCAATGTGTCTGCTATTCTGACCCCCGTGGGGAGTTCATTCCACCAGTGAGGGACCAGTGCAGATAGGGATTGTGTTTGAGAGGAGTGACCCCGTCAGGGTGGAACAGTCATTTGCCCAATAGTTGGAGAAAATAGTGATCTTGGTGGATCATTGGGTTTTAAGACCGATTGTAACAGCTGATATCTGTGGCAGTATGCAGATTGCCAATATGCCTTGTATGTTTCATAATACCAAGAACCAGCCCGGTGTTCCGAGAGATGCTGACTTACAGGAAATGGAAACAGATTGAGTTTAAACCCCTGTTTAGCCCAACTAGTCTCTAAGCATCTGGCATTACCTGCTTCCTCCTGTACCTGTAGAAAGGCTAATTAGAGTGGCAGGTGCAGGTTTCAGGCCAGAGCAGTGCAACATAAATGATAAATTTTATTTTTACCAGGTACAGCAACCTAGAGGAGTCATGATCTGTGCATGCACAATTTTATTTTGTAAAAATAGCAATAAAAACAGATAACAAATAAAACAGAATAATATCTGTTCACACCTATAGTTTTACAGTCTGTTAGGTGTACTGTTTGTTTCAACTCAAAAACTCCAAACGTTTTGCCTTCTGAAAGTGGTTAATTGATACTTGCCACTATTTGACACTTTCCTTTTTTCATTTTTCATTTCATTTCAAGTTTATCATCACCAACTCCAAATGCAGCTAGTCTTCTTCACTTGACTTCATCTGGTATTTTGGAATTCAAGGAATTAGAATTTAAGAGAGAAAGAGAGATTTTTAACAGAACTAATGTTGAGAGGAATTGGAAGTGTGACTGTCACTGGGGTGGAATCGAGTCAGAATTGAACAAATTGATCTGGAGAGGAAATTTATTTGGAGGGATTTATGTAGAGAGACAATTTGATTGGAGTTGGATTAGGAGAACTGACCCCACCTTTGTTATTAGTATTCTAACTCAATATCACTTCATACTGGTGCAAATTGCCTGGAGACATTCTGCTAATATGTTCTGTTGGCGTTCCACACATGTTGTAATGCATAAAGCACAGCAGAACAGATCTGCAGGTTTACCTGAAAGCCATAAATAGTGCTTGCTACTTTAAAACACTGTCCTCTGCAGTTCTCAATGGAGCAGAACACCTTTAACTACTTGCAATATCAAGCAATCAATCAAAATATATTTTTCATAGCATATTTTTACAATTGCCTTGTCACAAAGCACTGGATGAAGCATGTTTTCTAGACATAATTGAAAAAGCAGACAACCCAAGTCAGCTGGGGAAAAACTGAAAGATTTTCTCATCCCAGGCAAAGGCAGTTGGGAGACACTGCTGGATAACAGGGTAATAGATGTGAAGTCTATTAAATAAATTATCTCTGTAAATATATAAATACAAATAATTCATGTTGACAAGATGTTTTGAGAAATGTTCACTTCTAGCACTGCAACCTCTAGACAGTCAAAGTAGGATCTGAATACATTACATGTGAAAAGCTGTTTAACTTTGTACAAAAATGCATTGAGATTTTTGTGAACTTTTCAATTGATGGACCTTTTTTATTAATAAATAGAAATAGATTCCAGATTTCTCCAAGGCCACGAAAATCAAATACTAACAACTGTAATAACCATATAATTAACAGTATTATCTTCAGTATTCAAGTATAAAATGTAAACTGCTCTACTATTGTGCCAGTCTGAAAATTGATCCATGAAAAAATGTATGTTTTTGCAAAGTCATTAAACCTTTAACAAATATCCATGATCTGCTTTATAGTCTTTTTCCTCTACATTTCATCTAAACATTTATTTACCCTCACGCCTGCCTAAACCAAATCCCATATTTGGCACCATCACAGTGGCATTCATGTGTTTTTTTTTTTTTTTCCAAGTACACATTTCCTATCAGAAGCATGTACTTGAATCATTGTCATTTAGCTGGGTGACCTCATTTTGAACATGGTCCATTGCAGATTAAAGTATTTTATATAAAATCAATATCTGTTTTACTCTGCCACTGTCAGAGTGTAAGCCCCCTCAAGAGCCAATAAACCCAACAGCCGTCCTCTTTCAGACCTGAGACTATTGATGAAAAAGTCACATTTGTCAAAAAGTATCTTCCATGTTTGTCTGAATGTTTCTTGCCCTGTAGAAGGATCTGGTAATGGGAGATGTATTATTACACACGTAAGATACATCTATAAACATTTTGTTGACTTAAATATTTTAAATAATGAGTTCTAATTATTTTTTATTTTGCAGTGTTGCATAGTGGTAAGAAGCAGGAGTTGTTACCAAAAGGTTGCCAGTTTGAGCACTGCTGTTGTATTCTTGGGCAAGGTACTTAACCCCCAATTGCCTCAGTAAATATCCAGCTGTATAAATGGATAACATGTAAAAAGAGTGTCTGCTAAATGCCAATAATGTCATATAATGTAATGTAATATTTTAATGTTCTCGAGTTGGTACACTATGTCTGTTACCGCTTAATATCAAGCCTTAACTATAGTAGATATTCTTTAACCATTCATTTAATTTTACTTACAGGTTCTACACACAAAATTACATGCTTTCCAATCTCTTGTAGATGTACCATAATGCTATATTTTGTATGCCTTGTATTAATCTGAGACACTGTGCATTATACAGATGGCTAAACAAAATTTCATACCATTAAAAAGAGTACCACAATGCCAGTCCCTTTGAGCAAACAGCACTTGAAAGAATAAAGTGAATGATGTAAAATTGTATGTTTCTTAAAAGCCATGGTTTTTGAGGTACAAAGGAAGGTACAAAGGAACCATATTATCATTAGAAAGTGTTCAGAACTATACAAATGGCCGGGATTTATCCATTACAACTATTGGATTTTATGTTATTGGAGAACTGAATACCAGGTAATGGACTTATGTGGTTAAACAGCATAGTCAAGTTTTGAAAGACCAGGAAAAACTCACTGTTTTCCATAGGATATACAGTAAATGTGTTCACTGTTAAGCATATTAACCCAAATGTTTAGCCAACTTGAGTGACTACATGGAACATTAGAGTCTCAATATACTGTACACACAGGGACCTAAGTGAGCTGAAATAACAAAAAATGCTTTTTATATTTTCAGGCAGAAAACAAGTGACTGGCTTTACATTTGTGCAAATACCGAGATTAAGCAGAATATTCAAAAGGAAGTGGCTGTATGCCTGTAAAATGGGACGTGACCAAGAGGTTTAGAAAAGCGTATTTTCACTCATCCGTGTAAAAAAACAGGCATAAATGTATCAATCACACAGAACGTCCTCGGTATGCATGAAACATTGACTATACAAGCGCTTATAAAGGTGACACGTGCAACAGGAGGCAATTAGACATCTGGAGGCTACATTAGAAATGAATAAAATATAATTGTAACCTTGTGTGAGCTATATCTAGTGCACAATTAAATAGGACAACCTACCTGCCATTTGGGCAGAAGTGGTAGCTGGGTTTCATGGCCAGGAACAAGGAGACATTAACAGCAAGGTGCCTGTATAATATTGACCGTGGTATCAGTATGCCTGGAGGGCAGTGATAAATGACTATTTTTTCGCTCATTCATACCACATTGGAGACAAGCGGGCTTATCCAGACGCCCTGTCAAATTTACAACTGTGATGAGACTCAGCTTCAAATGGATAAGCTCAGGCTCAAGGTGGTTGCTGAGTCAGAGAGGAAAACACTTGTACGTGGGCCCCAGGAACACAAACACATATCCGTGTTGCGTTAATGACATGGGGAGGATGTCACCATTTATCATCACTGTCATGGGCTTCCCAGGAGGCCTTTAAAAGATGCCCATTATAAAAAGCCTCCGGGCTACACTGATAAGGACCTTTTTAGGATGTGGTCTGGGGCCGTTTCCTCGGGCGTGAAGTCAAGAGCTGCCCCCTGCGTTTAATCTGTGACGAGACAAGCCGCCCCTGGACCTGGAGCTCATTGAAATGGGATGGAGAGAGAGGAAGGAGGAAGTCTTTAAATGGAGAATCTGCAAAACCTTCCCCAAGAATTTGTACTTTGTTCCCCAAAGTGGAACGCTCATATCAGCAGTGTGTGGGTCAGGGGATTTTAGAAAGAGCTTGTGTTTTCACCGGAGGCCATTGACTGGGCTAAGGTGATGCCCAGCTCCCGGCGAGGATGGCTCTTCTTAGTCTAGCACCACCAGCATCAATGCCGCCAGTGATGCCAGCTCCACTGCTGTTACCTTTCTAGCTCCTCTGCATCCCGCTGGCTGCTGCACAACTTATTCCGCCTCACCTGTCTGACATTTTGACTGACGTGCCATACTAGAGGAGGGCTACTGGGTGTCTAAATGTTTCCCATGGTCTCCACATCCACCGCCACCACTAGCCCTCTGTAAGTCCACTGCCACAGACAGCCATACCCCTACTGTTGACTCCTCTTCTCTCTCCTCCTCCTCTGCCTCACTTACACAGTCTTCCATCGTACAGATGGATGCCTACTGAGGCTGTCTGAGTTAAGCACCAACAGTACGACAACAGCGACCCACCTGTTAAACCAGCAGCCTGTAGGATGTACAGTAGGTTGTACTTCTTGCCACCGCACTGACAATAAACAAGAGGAGAGTGAGGTGTGTCAAGAATGTAAGGACAAGGACTCCAACATTCTGTGGGCGCAGGGACAGTGATGCCAACAGTCGCCAACAGTAGCCTGCAATGTGTGCACTGGGTTTCTCTCAGAATATGAACAGTTGGATAGGGAAGATGACGGGGCAGAGTTTTAAATTCCGCCGTTTTCCCCCCTCCTCTTCATCAAGATTAATAAGGACTTGCGCTTATTTTTTTTTCATATCATCACTTTAAACTGGTAGTTTTTAATCACTGAAATTGACTGTGTTTAAAATTTAAAAACATTTAAAATTACAGTACAATCTTCTTATAAGAAATACTGATATGAGAACCGCATATAGTGATCAAAAACACTGGGACAAAATGATTCCTGTAAAGTAGTGATGCTATGTAAAAACTCTGCTTGTAAGAATCAAGCAATCCTCTTATAAGAATCAGTTTTGGCTTGCTTACAACAGTAGTCGATGGAGTGAAAAGTAGCATAATCAGTGAAAAATGCAGCTGGAATTTGTATACAGTGTATCTCATCTATAATTACTAAAGCACCTAGCATGTAAAATATTTTGAGAAAAAAAGTACAGTGAAGTTCCCAGACTCCAACTGACAGCGTAGGATGGGAGAAAGACACCTCCTAAAGATTAAAAACCCTGTCTTTTTGAGTGTTGCAATAGTCTTAACCAATAAAAAATGCAGCTGAGAAACTGAACATTCCACAGACTTTGCTGTCTAAGATTGCATATAATAATCAATAAGGCGGCATCACATTTTAAAAACAAATGCAAACCAGGGCAGCACCATAGCACCAATTATCATGGAGACACTCAAACTTAATTAACGTGAACGTTTTAATTCAGCTAAGGGCATTGACTGCACTATGGCATGGTAGCTGGCACAGTGCCAGCAATTTGCGTAGTGGCATTGAAATAATGTGAGCCATGTTATTTTTATTTTACTCAATAAAAGATTGCATACAAATATCAAACTCTTGAAATATGATTTGTTTCACGTTTGAATACGTAAGCAAAGGACAGAAGAAGCAATTGTTGTTTAAATGTCCTTTCTTCACTTTGATATGGAACTCTTAAGAATCACCAGCTTATATGAGTCAAATAATCTTGGATAGATGTGATTATTATAAGCGGAGTTCGCTGAGTTTTTATGATCTTGATGTTCTTGACATTCTTGACAATTAATTGACAATTAAATCTTGATGTTCTTGACATTCTTGACAATTAACTGACAATTAAATTAGCTACTTTATTTATATTCAGTTGTTGTCTCACTCTATTGATCACATCCTAGCATTTAAGCAGACATTACTGTAATACAGACCATTGAGTAAAGATGTATTACAGTGAAGATGTATGAACACCTTGCTTACAACCACTGAATATTAATCATTACTTAGAACAAATAAAATGGGAGTGCAGTTCTGTTCTGTTATTATCAGTACCACTGTTCATCAACATTATACTGACCTACAATGAATTGAAACCAAACCAGTTGAGGTACCTCTTGACAATGCTTTAATTTACACTGACATCATTCTTAAATTCTGTTTTTCTCCATCGTGATACATTATCTCATCTTACTCCCAAGACCATTTGGGGGGTTGGTCTGTGACAGTCATTTGTGATGGTTTGAGAGATGTTCAGAGATGTGTCTGGGGCAGTTCCTCTGCTCCTTTTCATGACATGACCACCAGTTTCCCCTCTTTGGAGGGTTTATTTGACCCATCTCTCCTCAGTGAGTGTGAAGTGAAATAACCCTTATTCCTGAGAGTGTGCCTTTTCTTACTGACATAATAAGAGCTTATTGACACTCATTGTAATTAAAATTGAAAAACATATCACCCCTGTGATAAGGAAAACCGAATCTCAGAAACTGAGCAGGTGTGCTGAGCTAGAGGAGGGTTGCCATGAAAAGTTAGAAAGCAAAATTGACTCCAGGCACTGCCTCCCTTCAAGCCCGTATTTAGTGAAACTCATTTTTGCAAGAGAGCACATGAGCAGGAGAGAGTATCTCAATGGATAAAACCTGTATTTTTTATGGATACATGCCTCCTCTGCTGCTCACATTACCGCCATATGGCTTCCTATGGGGAGGGTGTTCAATGGGCCAATAAATATGAACGTCTGGTAATTGGGTAGATGATTATGAGCATATTGGAGAGCAGCTATGATGAATCTCCACAGAAAAAAAACACTTTCAGCATACAGAAATAGAAAGTTATCCATATGTACGAAACAGACAAAAAATAGGTCTGCAATGACAAGGATTCATATCAAAATGCACTCATGTTACATATTTTTAAGGATTCAACCCTTAAGGTCATTGCAGTTATTTCTTTTGGGAAGCCCCAGAAGGGCCTAAACCAGAGATGTATAGGTATGGGTATGCCCTTCCAAATCATGAAACAGTATACGCACCATTGAAACATCTTGCTCCTGCCATCACAGGCTGTGCACAAATACACCATACCATTTGCACTGAACAAATGTGCACTTAGCAAAACTATAAGGTGCCCTTTTTTCCTCCATTTTGAAGGCTGTTGTGGCTCCTTTGGTGGCCTGTAATCCTCCATTTCCTTCCCTTTGTGGACGTTAAGAGTAGTAATTTGACTTCATTACAGTGATCTGCAGTGAGAGCACCAGTTTGCAGGGAAGAACAAACACCGGAATTCAGATGGAGGAGTATTGAACATTCAGCTACCGAGCTGCAATTCCAGGAGACTGTTCCACGGTGATGACATCCAGAGAGCTACTCTTTTCGACCTTATATGGTGCATGGCATTGCACTGCATTTACAACAGTCAGCAGCTACTCTTCTCTATTGAATGGATTACACAGCTTATATTTACACAGCTTACATGTAGTCACTTTCTACAGCGAAAGACAGCAAAATAAGCTTAAACTGAAGTGTGTGTTTTAAGCTGTTATCTTGCATGCAGACATTACATTGTCGTGAAAGTAAAACCATGAAGCCAGAATATTGATTGTTTCTTTGCACAATGACCTTTACAGCAGATACTGTACGCTGACTTGCTGATTTGTTTCAAAGCTTGAAACAATCAATCACACCTAATGTTCTATGTGCTGATTGTGTCACTGCTGCATGTGTGACGAAAATAGAACATTCACACATGACGTACATAATTAAGTGGTATGAGCAAGCAACTCAATCCGATATTTATTGTAGTATTATATATTAATATTCTGTCCTTGGTGTCAGCATTTGAAAAAATGTTTGTCGACCGATGCTGACATGTTAAAAAAAATTGCAACAGTACAATATAGTGTGGGTCTGTTACATATAAGGAACTGTATTATGATAGTGCTTTTA
The DNA here is from genome assembly GCF_013368585.1 of Megalops cyprinoides. Taxonomy (NCBI): domain Eukaryota; kingdom Metazoa; phylum Chordata; class Actinopteri; order Elopiformes; family Megalopidae; genus Megalops; species Megalops cyprinoides. The sequence continues at coordinate 10,718,359 of NC_050606.1, read as the reverse complement.
TTAAAATACCCGTGAAATATTTTATCTTGCTATGAAACTCTTTTATTTGTAAAATGCCTAAGAGCAAGTGGTATATCTTTACATTTACCCTCTCCCTCAGATGCAGGCACCTGTTTGTTTGAGGAGGAGGTAGGGGTCCTGAACTCCACCAGTCTGCAGGCGGCTGCAGTGAGAACTGGGTATCTCTGAGATGGCTTATCTTAGGGATGACAGGGGATGGAAATCGACTGAGGAGATTAGACTAAGAACCGTTGTCAGGTAGGTGTGTGTGTGTGTGTGTGTGTGTGTGTGTGTGCACGTACTGCAGGGTCTTTTCGGTGGACGTATTGTGTGTGTGGCCCTCACTGCGTGCTGGAGGAAGCATTTGAAATGTAAGCCTTCACACAGCTGAGGTCAAGAGGGCCAGGCCCTCTCTCCTGTCCTTAATGTTACTGCAGCTGTGGGGGAGTGGTAGCAGGATGAGGAGCTGAGGATGCTTCATGAACTGAAAAAAGACACTACGGAAAAATGTGACATTTGTGAGCCTGAGTCACAGTTTTTAAACTCAGTTCTGTCTTTGTCCTCAAGAGGTCTCCTGTGTAAGAGACCTATAGAGAAAACGAACTGAGGACCACCTGGTGAGGGTTATACATGGAGCTACACAGTACCTATGAAAAGACTCCTGGCACAGTTGAATCCCTCTGTAGGGAAGGGATGTCCTTTCTTTCATCAGGCAGAACCACTGACTCATGTTTTTGCACAATATAGATGATTGCAAAGGTTTTTCAATTAATCAAGAGCAGTCTGAGATTTAGGGGGAGGAGCTGTCTTTGCCAATGTTTATTTTTGGACCAAGCTATTTTTAAGGACAATCCCCCCGAATTTCTTGCTTGGTCAGACTAAGCCGGCAGTTTGGCTGACGCACAGAAGTGAAATCCAGGGAAGTGGGTCTGTCATTACCTCTGTAGCTGTGTCCCCTCTCCCTTGGGTTTCTTGCGCTTTGTGTCTCTGAGAATTTCATAACACCCACCTGGGTATACAGAAACTGTTTAACTGATAATGGGATAGCGGGTCTAATGAAATGATACATCAGAGATAAAATGTTCAATACATTACATTACGTTCCATTACGTTACATTACATTCATTTAGCAGACACTCTTACCCAGAGTGACTTCCAGCGCAGCAGAACATAGGTACTTTAATCGACCTCAGAGAAGGTATTATAAATAAATAAATAAATAAATAAATATTAGCCTTTTTTATTCTAGTGGTGTGTTGTCTGCAACCTTTTAAAAGAAATATGATTCCTGCCACCTGATTGGCTGTGCTGGGGGGCAGGCAGTAGCACTGCTGCAAAAGTTGAAATATTTGAAATGTTGCATCTGCTCTAAGATCATGTACCCCTCTGCCTGGCTCTGTACATCAACTATCCGCAGACAGTGAGTGGCATTGTATGAGGCTGGTCATCAGTGTCCCAGGGGGGTAAGAGGCGCTACGTCGTGTCCTTAGAGAATCGCAAAAGCAGGTTTCTTACACCACAGACTTTCTGCCTACACCGGATATGTAGCTACAGTAATCATCACAGATGCACTGTGATTCTATTGCATTATTTTAATTACACCAAGAAGAATGAGCACAATTAAAGTTTGAAGTTTTTTAAAAATTTAAAAATTTTAAAGTTTTAAAAAAAGTTTGAAACAATAATTAATTCTTTGCCTGCATTTGGGGATAAGACTTCTACTGTACTGTTTCTCATCATTACATTACGCATTTTTTCTCTCTGACCTACAGGCCATTATAGTAGCCTAGTAATTGCGGAGCAGGGTGGTATTCAGCATATAGTCCAGTTTATCATGTATGCCTGTCAAATGTCCTTGGGGAGTCATATTCCTGACTTGTCACTGAAAAACAATGGCCTAACAGTGGTGGTCATTATAGATTGGGCATTTAAATATCAACCGGAAAAATACAATTAGCGCAAAGAGGAGCGAGTAAGGGATGCAATCACTCTGATTATATGCATCATTTGTGCACCATCAGACAGCCCACAGAGGCCTTGATGGGCCACACACAATGGTGCCTAGATGCCATTTTCCTATGATCCTGTAGGAAATACACTTTACCGGGATGGCAGTGACAGCCCCTGGGGCCAGTGGGGGGGGGTGGTGCAGGTATCATGTATAAGTCACAAACTTCCGTGAGTCACCTCTCCGAACACGATGGAGTTGAGTATGGTTTCCCCTCTCTACCCCTTCCTTTTATCCAGCTTATCTGTCAGGTACACCTCCGCTTATCACCTGCTTTGGTCTTTCCCTCCGTCTGCCTTGACTGTAGGCAAGCCTCTTGGTGTGTGTGTGTTTTTTCTGTCTACTGCAGACACTAGTAAGGTGGATTCTTCCCTTTTTGTAATGTTCATGAGCACAGACTAATACATTTGTAATTATTTATTCAATTAGCAGATGCTTTTATCCTGAGAAACTTGCAATGCCTTCACTTACAAAGCATAATTTCCATCATATCGAGTTCAAATGATTCAGCATTTAGCTCTAGCAGTGTTATATTTGTATGCAAAAGCAACCTCACCTTAAATGTTATCACCACTCTGTGATGATAGATAGCATAACCTGGGTACAATGTCATACAAATTGATTTCTTACCTGCGGTAAACTGCAGTTTTATTTGCAATTTCTATCTAACCATCCCCAGAGGACACAGACTTGCTTGTATTTTTTGAAATGTTGGACAATTAGATATAAGACCATACAGGCCTTAGGGAAAATTGAGCATTCTCTCTATCACATTTCCAGGACCTTAAATAATTTTTCAGAGTCTGGAACTCTATTCCATGGTAAATTGCCCCCTTGTAAGGGTCTGTTTGAGATTTCAAGTGCATGGCAAGGATGAACCCAGCACTTCACTAACCAGAGACTACACAGTCATGGTACATGCTTATGCTATTACACAAACATTCCTGCAGGTACACCATGCTACACTTCTAGAATCCAGCAGCAACATCTAAATTCATGTCCATACAAAGTGGTGAAAAACCCAACAATTAAACCTAACAATTAAAGCTGTCATGACATTTACTTTGAACAAATGATGGAAATTGCATGGAAAAAAGCAATACAACTAAATCTGTTGATCTAGAACATTTCCCAATCATTAAGAAAGGAAACTCTTCCAACTGCTGATAATTGGAATTAACATCCCACTGCAACACTCACTGGTGAGTACCACACTCACCCCTTTCCAAACCAGCAAGAGCAGCCCTCAATTACAGTGTTTCCTTCCTCCAGAAGATTTACGTCCAACATGCAAGGAATCTGCCCGTTTCCAGACATAGCTCTGTCTGTGTGGGCCCTGGTCCTCCTGTCTCGCCTGCTCCAGCTCAGCACTGATGGGTCTCCTCACCAATGCTATCTGACCCCTGTAAATCACCCAGAACTCGGCTGTTAATCAGTGTCCTCACCCCTCACACTGCTACCATCCTCCTCACTTCTCGTCCATGGCCATTGAATTTAGCCTGCCGCTGTGTAGCACTCCAGCATACCTCTCATTCCCCCTCCACTCCTTTACCACTTCCCATCTGTCTGGTCCTCCCCTTCATAGCCCTGTGGCTAAAATCATTGTATCTATTTTTATGTTATTTGAAATAGGATTTGTATTTTATGCGTTACTCTGCTCTTGTATCTACAAATTCTCCTCATATTGCCCTTATAAGAACACGTGGCGAATGAGAAGACAGCATAATAATGAAATAAATGAAATACAGCAACTATCTATTTCAGCCAAATTCCCGCACTACAACCTCATACCATTTAAGAGACAAGATATTGTAATTTTTTATGTTGTCCAAGTTAGTAATATTTCAAAGGTAAAGTGTTACAGGCTAACTTTTGCAATTAGAGGAACAGATGATAAAAAGATTTTCTGCTCCCCTAGTGATTAATTAGAGACATTTGTCATATTTTTCTAAAATTTATGCACTTGGTTCCCAAATGCATATTCCACACCATGTCACACTTTGACAAATTAGCATTCTTTATCAGGTATGAAAAGGACTGTGATAGAACTACCTCTGGTTTTAAAGTGAAATTTGTTTATTTTTTTTTTTCTCATCCAACAGATGCTGTGGTATAAGGTGGGTAGTGAGGCAGAGCAGGTTTGTTAAATGGTGATTGATTCCTGTCCCAAAAGGAAAGGCAGATTTCCCAGGGGGGGGAATGCTTGAATGATTATTCCATGTTTTTTTCTCATCATATTTCACTACATTCATATTGTACAGTCATCAACATATTGGTGTTTGCTAGATTAATTCAAGAGTAGTGTGAATGGGAAATAGGACATCAAGAAGGAGGTGTGTCTAAGTACAGTGAAGCTAGTAACTGGCCATCTGGATATGTTACCATTTATCTTGTAACTAAGGTGAACTGAATGATTGACACTTGTGGCTCTGTGGCTCTGATTCCAATGGAGAGATTTAGACTGTTAAGTGATCATATGTTTTTAGGAGCACATTTCTTAAAGTAAATCAAAAAGGTATCAGCCAATGTAGTTTTGAGGTATTAGCAAGGAGACGTCCTTTGAAGACCAATTAACTTGACCAATAGAGATGTAGGCCTTTCAAAATATACCTGGACGCGTTCTATTTTCCTTCACACAGACTATTGTCATTGGTCCAGAGTCACCATTTGTGCTGTTCATCATTCAAGGGCACGCTCTGTGAAAAGAGAAAAGCCACACGCCACCACTTATAATTACTTTTGTCTGTTTATGCAAGCCTAATCAATATCTTAGCCATTAAGTCTTTTGCTCTTACAATAACCACGGTGATAAAAGAGTGCATGGACAAGATAATTATTAAGTAGACCTGACTTGGTGCATTGACCTCTAAGTTGGATTTAACAGGAAAGATTGCTGAGATAACACTGCAGGTGCCAATTGTAGGTGACACATTTTTCTCCGCTACGCTGTTGCCATCACTTCTGTGTTAATGAAGAATAAAGTGCTATAGCAGAAACCTATTTTGAGTGATTATCATTTTGGAGGGAAACATGTTCTTGCTGGGGTTCTTGCTTTTTGTATAATATACAGATATAAGTAACAATATAAAATATAACCAAGAATAATATTGTTCATGGTGACTCTAAATTGTATGGTGATCATACAGCAACTCTGACTTGTAGTCAATTTATTTGGCTTTTATGCTGTATTCTGCTTTCACTTCCATACTGATTTTTCACAAATATTTAATGAGAAGCATTCCCTTGCAGATACAAAACAAAATGAAACTGAGCTTTTATATGACTTAAGCCAGTGTGACAACTTTTGGTTTTAGCAGCCTGTGCAACTCGCAGAGCTTTCTGTATTAGTGATCAGGATTAATTATCATTAATAAAAAAAATAAAAAAAACAAGTTCTTGGAGGACTTCTGCATGGATGCTACAAATTAGACCTTCTTGGATATGTTCTGAGGCCTGGCACATTCAGGCACTTACCTTGCAGTGTGGAGAGGAGTGAAAGGAGAGCATTTTGATTAACATATTAACTCAAGGGTGTAACAGACTGTCAGCCAGACTCTGCCTGCATAGGATGGAGATAATAGCATAGTTATACGGTCTGATCTTGTGAAGAGGGAGAGGGCGGAGGGAGAGATTGTCACTGCATCCGTGTCTTGATCCATGATTGTGTCCCCTTCAATTTCTTATTCATTGAATCCCGTTTTATATGGGGTTTAGGTTTTTAATGATAACAAATGTGCTGAGGGATTATTCGACTGATCATTTAGTTTCTTGTGAACCTGTCTACAGCTGCAAGCGGTGTTATGCCGGTTTATGCCTCCAGACTGCACAACAGGCATGTATGTTACATAATTGTTTGGAGATAACTGAAATTGTCAGTACTGATAAAACTTTAAGATCCATGTGAATATTATTGACTAAGGGTGGAGTCAGTACTATAATAATAAATAAAAACTATTCTGTATTGCTTGCATGGGTCACTTCTCTACAGCCTTGAACCCACAGAAAGTTGCAATTCATCTGTTGTTTGTAGGTGAAAGTAAAAACTTCCCATAAGTTAAGTACAAAGGTAAGAACATTGACTATATCATAGATGAAGTCAGGATATTGTCACTTTCATTAAGTCAAGAAAGTAAATCTCAGGGAAGAAATCTATTACAGATGTGTGTTATTATTGCTGTTATAGCAAGGATTAAAAAAAAACTTTAATGTATGTATGGAGCTTATCTATCATATCAGAAGGGTATTTTTTGTCACTGACCTTGTCAGAAATGTTATCACTCAAATATGGAGATGAACATAACCATAGCCTCTGTGCTACAACAGTGAAGGTGATAGGTGATCTAATCCGGTCTGAGATTTCAGCTAAAAGGAGGACAATTTTATACACAATTCATGGTTTATGAAATGAATACCCTATTGCTGAGTTGTGGAAATTGCAGTTCTTGAAATTTATTGTAGCTAGCTAGCTCACATTAAAGAGCTTACATATTGTAAGCTAGCTATGGCATTTTCTGCCTAAACATATAGCTTCTTGTTCCAGACAAAAGAAATATAGAATATTATATGAGTCGTATATGCTTAACATATGCCTTACTTTTTCCTGAAATCAGATTTACCAAAAATACTGGTGTCATGTACACATTGCTTACACGATGAAAAGCTTACATGTGGTGTACCGCATACGATTTTAACAAGAACTTAATGTTGGACAGCTATTCTTCAAAAGAGAGCCGTAGTTCATTGCAGGGTACACTTTTTCTGGATGTGTTCAGAGTTCTGCAAAAAATAAAAACCGCCGAAGGGAGCTGAAGTGAAATTAATAATGCAAGACAGGGATACCAATTCAAATTTCATTCCAATACAAAGGCTGTTTTGTTTTTCCATCTCCAAATTCAACACTGGAAGTTTAACTTGATTCAAAAGTCTAATGCCATTTCAGAACTGACCCAGTCCAGTAATCAGCCTTCTGGCTGTGTAATTAACAACACTCACCAATGTTTCATCAAGGATTGTAACTGATAACAAATTAAACGAATGCCTCTTGCATATAAGCTCTTAAAATAATTGTTCTGAAAGATTGAGTTCTATACCTGAATAGTGTACTGTTAGTCAAAAAAGTTGCATGGTTTCCATGGCAGCACCAGTCATCATTGTAGAAAACTTGCTGTTTACAGTTGAAATTTAGGAATCGTCTAAAGTCTTTTGTATTGTAGACAGCCTGTTTTTATGGGGTATCTAGGTTTAAAATCATCACGTAAAATCATTTGCACCTTTCTTTTTAGCTCAGGTGCCAGCCAAAAAGAGTTATCAGAAGCAGAAAAATCATATTTTTAAAACAATACACACCATCTTCAAAACAGGATACCCAGGACACTGGAGTGGGAGAGCATCATGGATAACCCAAAATCACAAATAATAGTTGAATTCTGGTGTAAATATGTTTGTTGTTGTTAGGGCACTATTTTTTCCCCATCTATGTGATGATTATCGAGCAAGCAGCATGAGAGAGATCGTTGTATTCATTAAAGGGGACATAGAGCATCAGGAGACTATATAAGTGAAAAACACAGTCATTGAGGCAAAAGAAGACCAATTCTTGGAAATCACTCGAGTGGAAGCAGTAAGAGCGAGCCAACATTATATTGTGCGGGGGGGGGGGGGGACCGGAGGAGAGGTAGAAGAGGTGATGTGATGTGTGACGGAGAGGGAAGATACGATTGGTGGGCTCATATCGGGGGAGGAAGCATGCGAATCAAAGAATGGAAAAAAATTACTTTATGATTTCCTTTGAGGGTTGTAGGGAGAAGCCATGGGAAAGAAGTGAGAGGGCCGAGATAATGACCCTTCAACAGAGGCTCAAAGTGCTCGAATGTAAAGAGCACTAAACTGAGAGAAACCCTCTCCACAGCAGCTCCTGTGGGTTCGGCAAGGACAGCGCATTTCAAGGGTCAGCAAGAGCTGGAGTGTCGAGCATTGTGGCCATCTATTCCTCAACAGTCTTTAGCACCAGAAAGCATCGGAGTTTCATCATGACGCCCACATAATGATGTCACTGCGTGAAATGCTGTGACGCACAAATCATCTGTTCAACTGTCAATCATCTGTTGAGGGAGCGGAGGGGGTGTGGCTTGGCTCCAAAGTAGTAGAGCTCTGCTCAGCATGAATTAAAGCAACACAGAGCCACAAAGAATAGCACAGATGTGCTGTGTGTTGGTGGGGGGGGGGGGTGACATTTTTATTTCATTCATTCCACAGTGTCCCTAAAGTGATCTCGGAAAAGCGCTAGATTAGTTGCTAGGCAGTACCATGGAAAGGAAAGGCACCGACCGGGTCTGAAAACTCCTAAATCTAGTGACAGATGCGCCAAGCTGGCAACACTGCAACTGAATATCAAAGCAATTTCAGATGAAGAACAATTCAGAAGGAATAAAGAGAAAAGGAAAGGAAAGGAAACTGTTAACTTAGCAGTCCATATTGAGTAAGACCAAAAGAGGAGGTGAGATTAATTAGAAAATACTGAGGGGAAAAAAAATTTAAAAAGCTATTAGAAATTAGTTGGTTCCTAACCAGTCAAAATTATTTAATTGTTTAATTCCTTTACATGTTGTATAACTTCATTATGTTCTCTTTGTCTTAATCCAAAAAGATTCACTGACACTTAAATGCTAAATCTGTCAATATGCAGATATGTATACAAAGGCATACAATGTACTTATGTACATTTCATGCCAAAATCTCCCTGAAAAATGGGGATACCAAAGCTATACACTGTTGAAGGATGCTTTCAGTTTTCTTCTGAATAGGATTATTTACAGTAAAAGTAGAAAATCAACAAATTCCCTTTTTTGTAGCTTTTCTTGAAACAAAAGTCATACATGCAATAGAACTGCAATTCCTGACCTTCCCCAGTGTAGTCCAGAGGATGACATGTGTATGCTGCTGTAGTTTTCATTCTGACTGAAATTATAATTCCCCGAATGTTAAGATGGTAACTGATCAGCAGAGTGAATTAGCCATTTATCATATTGATCTGTCCCGCAAGGCCACAGGGATAGATATGTATGCCACGCAGAATGAGTATCCAATATTTACTCAAGGGTCTGAAAATCAATTGGATCACTTCTCAGATAACTAATGCATTGATTTTCCAAAACACTCCTGTGAAATGTGGACTACATTAAGTAAAATGTAATCGATTAATTTATTGAGCTGTTGATTGATCTGCCTAGATTATAGTGGAGTCCCAAGTGTTGAATGTATGAACAAATGGTTACTGGAACATCTGTTTGTAGGACACAGATGGTTAAGATACAAAACATATGTTAATATGAACATGCATTGCATAAAATCAGTTGCAAATCTTGCAAGCACTTAAATGCAATTTTTTATAACTTACACCAATGAAGAGGTCATTGGATTAAATCCAATGTACACAGGGCTCCCCAGGACTGAGTTTAGCAGTAGTTTATCTTTCATGCCTTTCATGCCAATCTTTTTAAGTACATGAAGTCCACGTGTCCTGCAAGATGATAAAATATAATGATCACACACTGTAATAAAGTTTGCCTTGCAACTGACAGTTCAAGAAGCTATCCAATCATTTTTTTTCGGTGGATGGGTCTGGCCTGCCATGGTTCAGTAACCTGGCAAAGAAGGCAGTGCCCAACTATTAACTGTAAAACTTTCCAACTGTGATTTATTTGTATATTTATTTATTTTTTTTTTTTGTGGAAGGGAATGTGTTACCAGAAGATACGACAGACAGAGGGGCCTCTGTGCTTTCTGCCCATCCAGTTCCTATTTTATGAATTCCAAATAGGAAAACTCACTCATTTTACCATTTTAGACATTTATCGCAAGCAATAAAATGCTAAAAACATCTGTGAGCTCTTCAGTGAGACTCTCTTAGTTTCATCTTTTCTTTCTGAGTTTATTGTGCTAAGTTTGTATGTTTGGTATCAGTCACCGCCACTGCAGTGTACTATACTAGCATTTCTAGCATTGGACTTCAATTGTATGAACTCCTTGCTAAACAAACAAATACCAATAAAATAACATAATCTACAGTGTGAGAAATTGCTTGCTTCTTAAAAGTATTAAGATTTTAGTTTTTAAATTGTTTTTTTTTTTTCATTGATGACAAAAATGTAAAAGTAATGACAAATGGCTGGAAAGTTTGTGCACTCAAGTTTGTGAGTCTGCATCATTGCATGTCTTAAAGCAAGGCAGCAGATCGATTTTGCAATTTCCAAATTATAAAGGGAGAGAGAGCAATGCCAGGTTACTGGTGGATCTAGAGATGGTGTCAGGAAAGGAGAGAGCCATCATAAATTTATTGCTGGTGCCATTTTCCAGAAGGACCTTTGAGGAGAAACTGGAAATATTTATCAAAGGCAGGCCAATGCCAGACTCTCTGAAATTCACCAGCAAAGGAAGAGGTTTGTTGCTCACTTCCAGGTCACAAATTATGACGGATAGCTCACTGTCAGCACATGTGCTAAGAAACTGCTCGGTAAGGACACTATTCCCCTGTGAGCAAACTGACTTGCACTGTAAACCTAATTTTGGTTTTAAATAATAAAAAATGGTAATTATTTTTAGGTATCATTTTGTGCTAATTATTGGGAAAAAAAATCATTACAGTATGTTCAATTTTAACACAGAATAGAAATTCCTAAACAAATAAATATTTAATTGTTTAAATTGTTAAACATGCAGTACAACAAAAACAGAAGGTTTTTATGTGGCAATTCAGATGATCAGTGATCTGATCATCTGAATTGCCACTGCTTCTTTTGGGTAGCTACCTTGCCAGCTATAACACAAAATATGTTCTATTATACAAATGTCAAATAAATTACTGTCACTCAGATAATGTAGCCTGTTTTGCTACATTATAAGTGCACAATGTTTTTCATTAGAAAAAGTTGTAACATTATGTAGAGTTATTTCATTATTGGTTGTAAAAGTTTCAAAGGTTTCAAAGACTGAGCTGTTTGGAAACATTTTGATGTCTGAGAATAAGAAAATCAGGTCATAGCAGTAGCTATAGAATTATATAAAATGTATTTTTTCCTTATGATGTCTAGGTCCTGTGTCACTGTATGTTTCAGTGTGTTTACTGCAAGTTTGAAGCTGTCCATTGAAGACTTTACATGGTGTAACTACGCTTTAATCAACCTAATAGTCACACTCCACACTTCATGTATTCTGTCTGTTTTTGCATTTACTGGTCTAATCAAGGCAGAAGTCAGGCAGATCTAATAGGCTTTACATGCTTCATATAGTCTTTCTTTTCTGTTTTAATTCTGTGTAGATGTCCTTTTCCCTATAGTCAACCACTGAGGTTTTCCATAAATCAATCAAGACAAGTACAATAGAAGCCAGTATTACTTGTATTTAGGTCCAACTACCCGCCCAAATTCAACAGATCTTCAGAGAGTTAATGCTTCATCAGCATGAAAGTGCCAGTGATTAGATGTAATGGAAATGGGTGTTTCAAAGAAGTTACCGGTAGCCATATCGCCCAGGGCTCATTGAGAAATGACCCCCCTGGCCTGTAGATCCATCGTCCTGATGAATGATTTAGTGCATTGGTTTTTATTATGTAAGCTTATGACACTCCCTCTCGCCTGTGCCTCCACCTCAGCTGCACCTACAAAGAAACGATCAATAACAGGCCAAACACCCTCGAAAAACTAAAATAGGACAGACCAGGTGGGAAGAGGAAAAAGAACTGTGGGAAAAAATAGCAGAAAGACAAATACAGAGAGAAACTTAGAGATAGCATTATTATTTCTTTGACTCACTGAGAGGGGAAAGGTGAGACAAATGGCTTCCAAATATATTTAATAAGGCAGTGAGTCAATAAGGGCATGTGTATGCATGTGTGTGTGTGTGTGTGTAGTTCATCAGAAAAACAATAAATAACAGATGCCTAAAACGCCAGCAATTTTGGATAGGACTGTGTGGTATTTTTGTTACATAATAATACAAGTCTTGATCCTATTATGACTTTCTGTGTGCCAAAGGTACTTTGAACAATTGAAAATGTAGGTTTATGAAGGAGTATGGAGTATGAAACTGAATAGCGCTGGAATTTGTTTTATGAATTCAGAGCATATTGTTTTTACCCAAGATATGATAAGAAGTGTTGCATTAGACACCTGGAAAAAGCAAACCAAGAAAAAGATAACTTCAGCTGGGTACAGTACAATATGTACTGTGGGTGCCTCAAGGTTTTATTCTTTCCCAAATATTCTTTTCATTTCACCTTTGTAATCTGAAAATATTGCATTCCAAATTAAATGGATTTTTTTATTTCCTGCGTCTCAGAGCAGGAAATAAATCCTAAGTGCTCAAAATTTCTAAGACTGACGTCAATTTGGTCCTCCTACTCCTACTCTATTACTACTTGTCAAGATTCTTTAGAATTAAAAGTACCCCTTTCTCAGTATTTAGGTGTCCTCATGAGGTCTTCTAATCCATTAGGAGTTGTTGGCAGGTGGCTACACTGAAGCAGCATGCACACGTTTTTGGAGAGCAAATACACTTTGCATGCATTTCACAACAATATCGTTCAGATCAGAAGGGTATTTTATTCATCATCGACCTTGTCAGAAACATTGTCACTTGAATATGGAGATGATCATAACCACTTATTGCTTTAAAAAATCATTTAGTTTTGTTTCTTGGCTGGATAGAATGTATTCAAGCAAACTGTAATCTTTGTCAAAGAGAATTGTCGATACAGCCATCTGTTACACTGAAGAACATTGAGCAGAAGAAAGTTACAGCAGGAGAAGCAATGTAATATGGATCATATAAATAAAATCCAACATCTAATTTAATGAACCGAAGTAAAATGTCTTCCAATATTCACATGGTGTGTGTTTGCAATGCTCTGTTGACAATAACCTGTCTGGGTAATTCATGTAAAAACAACATGGTTTTTGGAACGACCCTAAAAATGACTTTAAATTTGGGTCATACTTTTGTTCTGTTGAGGTTTGCATTGAGATAAACTTTCACATTCAAATCATGCATCATTTATGAGCAACGGTCATGTGAAGGAGAAACCTTCACTGTTAAAGAAAATAGACTTTAAATGTTTATTGTAGTTTTTTGTTAGCTTGTTTTGCAAGGATATCCTGCTGTTTCCTTACAAAATCATACAGATCTTTATCACAGATCTTTATTTCATCAATGGCATAAATTGCCAATTATGTCTGATTTGTTAGTTAAACACAATGCAGGTAAGTACAAACCACTTCATTTTGTAAGTTACTGGAGGTGATTGGGCAATTGTAATGTTCCCAGCTGAAACTACTTTGGTAATCACCAGAAGATATTTAAACTCAGGTGTGTTTTCCAACTAGCAAAAATGCAAATAGGGTAACAGTTTAGGGAAGCAGGGTTTTGTTTTGACTAAAAGTTTGCTTAGGTTCCCTGTAGTTTTTTTTTGCTTATTTTAGAGGTAAATTTGTATATTTTGAGTTAGAGGCATCAACCAAGCATTGTGTCAGGTTGAGGGGCCAGACTGATTTAACATGGAATTACTCATATAGAGGATGTGGGCCATTTGTTTGGTTTGCCCTTATGTCTCACAAACTGGTCTGCAAAAATCCAATTTTAATCTTTTTTTTTTTTCCCTGTCAGTGGAGATTATACACCAAACTGTTCCAGTTGAAATGGTCAAAGGTAGCAGACTATGATCATATACTGAAATTTCACATTTTCTGAGATAAAATCGCTTATTTGCTTCTTCGGGTCACAGCTGCTGGGCTGGCTCATGCATATCGCAGTGAAACGCTATTTAAGACTGAACAGTGCAGACTATTCTCAAATTGAGTCAGGAGGCTTTCGGTGACTCGGAATGGCAAGAAAATATCCTCTAGGAGAAAGGGGATGAAAGCTGCGTCTCCCATGGGAAATGGGAAGCCAATCCCATTTCCCCTATAGACACCTAAAGTAAAAGGAGACAGCAAGGTTTCACAATGTGATACTTACTGCCTTGGTTTGGCATAGCAAACTATCAAACTTGATTGTTGGTGTGTGCTGTGTTGTGTGTGTTTATATTATTTTTTTATAAAACTAGAGTTCAGTCTAGGAACCCACCCCATTGAAGCAGGGGGGGGGGGGGGCTCTGCTACCCTGGAGTAGTAAGTCAGTAATACCCAAACATGCTGATTACCCAAGAAACCTCTCATGCTTTTAATGCTGTCACTGTAAGCAAAGGAACTGCACCTGGGGTGGTTAGAAACTTTCTGAAAACTTCAGTACCAGAAAACAATTTTGACCTTTTTTCAACAGCTACTCAATCCACTGCATGTCTGGAAAAGACCTCATGTCCTCTTCACTCAAACATACTTTGCTCTTTAATTTGAGTAGTTATCACCCCCTGTCTTCATGCAATTCTCTGAATGAATTGCCTCACTGGAGTTAACTCCTCTATTAGGAGTTAACCTTGCAGGTATTGCAGGCGTGTGATTCAACTTTTTTTTTTTTTTAGCTAGAGGATCATTGCATGGCTCCTCTAGTCTTTTGCATTTAATATCTTAATATTTCAACAGTGAGAGGACCAAAAGAAGTTCACGCTGTGCAAACGCACCACTCTGCAGCTGTAGCAACTCCCACTGGATCTGGTACTGAGCCTGTAAGTAGTTTGTATTCTGTGAGGGCCTGTCCTCATAGTCTAAGCCAGGGGTTACAAAAGTGATGCCTGCTGGAAAAAGATTGATGCCTCTTTATCCCTTGGGCTCTTTGCTGGGTTGTGCATTGGGCCTGATACTGCTGATTGAGGGTACAGGTTCACTTTCAAAAAAAGTTTCATTCAGCTAGTGAATCCTCCCCAATTTCTGCGGCAAATGCAAGTTTTGATGCCACAGAATGGGTAAAATTAACCAGGAAGGAAGCAGGAAGGAAGTTAAGATCTCTTGGAACGACCATCATGTAATCATATTATCATCATGAGGTTCTTTGTGAGGATGTAAGAAAGTCTGATGGTTTCAAAAGCAGATTCAATGGTGTATGATGGCAGTGAACAGCCAGTAAATTTGAGGTCAGGACACATGTTCAGTGGCCTAACATGGCATCAAGGTTGAGTTTGCAGGGATCGAAGTTCACCTCTGGTCCTTGCAAATGCAATGAGGTACATTCCCCTGGCATTATCCTGACACAGGATACCAGTGAAAAAAGGCTTTGTGAATCAGGTGGAGCATTTGAGTTGGCATCAGTCTCTCCTGCTTTCATGTCCTCCATTGCCTTGGTGTGGTGGAATTTTGTGGGGGGGGGGCGGGGGGTCATCAGTACTTCATCACAGTCCTTTCCAGTCAATTCAAATAGAAGTTTAGCCTTTCCTGCAAAACTGAATGAAGTGACTCTGATAGTTTACCTGAACCAAGAATGAACACAAACTCCTGCTTTGAGGCAAAGTCTATTTTTGTCTGGGGCTTTTAACTTGTTTAGAGATGGTGACATCTTCTACGGGAGTCATAGTAGATAACCCAACCCTCCACTGCAGCAATGTAGCTATGGTTGTCAGCCATTGTCCCCTTCCAAGGAAGAAAATGACTGATGATATTTCTCCTATCACATTACAATGGTAGTTGTAAGAACAGAACACGTAACCCATCAGTGATTTAAGAATGAAGTGTTTTTGGTAATTCTGAGATGCCTGTAATTGTGTAGATTTGTATGTGGCAAGCTTAGAGAGAGCATAAGCTAAGGGGTGCTCAACAAACCTGCTTAATCAGGTCAAAATGGCTGATAATGTCCTCTGTATCCTCAGCAATTACACAAAACATTGACTGGTGGTCAAACTGCTGCTTCCTGAGATGACCCCCAGATGGCCTCCCTTTATTCTATGTCTTGTTTAGCTAATGTCCTTCACCTGTGTTAATTAGTCATTGGTGTCACCTGTGTTGCCTGTTATTTAAGCCTCACACTTTGGCCAGATAGTTGCTTAGTCTTGATCTGCCATGCTCATACTGTATGAATTCTTGTAGTAAGCATGTTTTAGTTTTCTCTTGAGTCTTTAGTGAAAGAAGCTGTTTTCTTTGGCTCAAAACTTTTGGTGTCCTGAGTCATCTCTGCAGCTGAGTACACACTGTTCCTTGTTACAGCGGGGTTATGTAGCCAAATGGGTCCAGGGACAGTCAAACTTCAGGAATATTAGCCCAGTGTATTGTTACTGAATACAAGCTGGGGGTGTTCTTTCTAGCCCTTTCAACCAAGGATATTAATCAATCTAAACCATTTAAGACCCTCAAAATGGCTTACTTATTAGCTGCAGATAAAGGTGCATAGAAGGCACACCCATTACCAAGATTCCCTTGTTAGATCAAACTGGTTAGTTTCACTGGGACCAGAGACTAAGGTTGGGTGCCTGAATTACAAGGGTCATACTCAGATGGCTTCTGAGTGCAGTCAGAGAATTCCCAATTTTCCAGATCAAAGTTTCTCCAATAAAGACCATACATTCCTACAGCACACACAACAGCTTTATTTTGCTTGCTCCTACTGCATCATGGACACCTGGACACCATTAGTAATAGCAGCTGTCCTCAGGACATGACAAACCTCCCACTTTGCTTTTAGAACAGTCTGTGTCTGCACCCCCCCCCCCCAACCTTTTTCAACTCTGATATTTTATTGCCTCTAATACCACAATTGTGTAAACACGGTAGCTGTTTTAGCTTTTCTATTGATTTCTTAGAGGCTTTCAATCATCAATTTAGGGTTACTGCTGTATTGCTTGTATTACCTGTAATACCTCTGTACACTTGCACTATTTTTTTTTCTTTGCTGTTTACAGAAATGTTGAAATGTAACAGCCATGCTTGAAATACAATTAGAAAGTCCTTGAGTCACTTAATAGACCTGGTGAAAGAAAACAACAGCAATGATAAAAAAACATTGCAAATAGGGTTTCAAATGCACTGTGACCCTACTAGTACCTAGAGTTAAATAGTTAAATTCACAAACAAGAAATTAAATCATTTTTCCATTAATTTTAAATTGCATGGCATTATTTTAATTTATTCTTCCTCCTGGAACCACAGAGACATGTGCTAAAAAGACACTTTTCTAAATGCTTATAGTTAAAAGTTAATTAAACCAATTTAGAGGCAAGCATTTTATAAATAGTATTGTGCTGAGCAATTCATTTTGTGCAGAATGAAAATGGTAAATCACTGCTCAGTGAAGCGCCCCTTTAAGGAATTATAAGTTGTCACAAACCTACTGCATCCACTTTCCCATCCTCTTTAAATTAGAGGTACATATGCAATCTGTATGCCAGTCAACTTTGATTTGGTACAGTGTCCTTTTGATACCCACTGTACTTTAGTTTCAATAGGGAATGTAAAAGGAAGAGACTGGACAGGGAAAAAATAGTCACTCCCTCACTAAAGGCAACTGAGAAATGCCTTTTAAATATGAGAAAGGTGTTACATACACATGAGTCATTAAATGAAAGTCAATCTTGCACAGAGTGAGAGGGAAAATATGGTCATGTATCAATGTTCCAGAGAAGGTGATAGAATCTGAATTCAGGTCCTTTCTCTGCTCATGGCGGTTGGCCAGGTCTGATTCTGGGTGGCGCACACAGCACTCAGGGACTCTCAGGCCACCAGCTATGCAAATAGAATAGAAAGGCAAGAGATGGAGTTGTTCAGTATCATCTGTGGAAGTAATTTACGAACAACATAGTGAATAACACCCTGTCATACAGATGATATGAATCATACTGACTCATTTTTATACACATAATTTGGTGTTAGCCTGTATGTTACTTTAAATAATATGCATTACATTAAATTGTTAAATGGCCATTCTTGGTTATATTGTCTAATCATTTGTTTATACGGCCTAATCTAACAAGGCACTCAGAATCAAAGCTACCTCTAAACAGAAGTCGGATTCTTTATCCAGCATCCCTGTTTGATGAAACCCCAGGTGCATCATGGGGCACTCAAAAAGTCCCCTTCCCTGAGCCTACTCGACTGAATTGCTTTTTATTCTCACACAGCTGCTTTGAAGTAAAATGTCTGCCTGCTTGTCGAATGTTCCAGTGCAGTGATGGCGGCTCCTGATTGTACCTTCAAGCACAAAGGATGGGCCTGCCTTTTTTCTGCAGTCAGTTTGTCAATATGCAGCCTTTGAAATTGACAGTTTGGAGTTGAGTTGTTGGAAACAAACGAGCACAGCTGCACTGTTCACTTTGACAAAGGGTGTTGAAGTAATTCTCTCACAGGTCCTTTCACTTAATGTATTACAAGTTAATTTATTACACAATCTGACTCCTTTTTGGTAAGGGGTAGGATCGTTTCCTGAGATTAAGATGCCGTTTCAGCAGTATCACAGATATTGAAGAAGATTCAATTGCAAGTCTTTTTACTCTTTTCCGCTGTCCCAATGGACCAGGAGCTGTGCTGGCTTCGACCTTGTTTGGCAGCGTGGCTCAATTTCCTTTCCTGCAGGTAAAAACTTCTCTACCAAATAGACCAGAAAGGGTGGAGTTTTGGTATGCATCATAAATGCTTGCTCCTGAACATCTCCACTGCATTGCATTATGGGTGTTCTGAAATGGCTCATGCCTGTTCACCAGAATAGTGGGGATAGTGAGTCACCAGATTTATTCAAGAACATTGGGTGAAGAACTTCAGGATGTCTCTGGTCACCTGTTTGTTATGGGCTGTATGCCGTTAACTATGCCTTTGTGTAGAGGAGTTCTGCAACGTAGTGAAAGATATTCTGTTACCCCTGCACATCATTTCTCCAGATGGCAACGAGCTTGAAGGGATGATTGACTTTTTTGAACAGTAGTGGGGAGTGCCAGCATACCCACTGTAGACACAGCTTTCAACACCTTTTCCAGAGACTGGCTGACTGACTGCAGAACAGTGTAATTACAAGATGTACAGTGCGAAGTCTGCTGTGGAGAATGTCTTCAGTCGGCTGAAGGGAACACGGCTTTGCCCTCTCAAGCGGAATGACAGCGGGCTTGACCTCAGCAAGAGGATAGTATTGACCTGCTGTGTCCTGCACAACCTCTGTGAAGAGTATGGCAAACACTTTCAGGAGGACTGGCTCTCTGTTCAATCTGACATTCAGCCTCCAGGACATGCTCTCCCTGATCATGGGGGATCAGGAGGGCTCTGATGTGAGATCTGCACTCACTGAGTTTTGCAGCAGGCAGGGGATCAGATGTTTGAGTTCCCCATATGTAAAGATAGATATACATGCACTGTTGAATTGGTTAAAACTCAGAAACAACAAACATTCATCTTGCCTAATTAAAAGAGATCTGACTGGCTGTTAAAAAATCACAGACATCATTTTAGTTCAACTTGTAAAAATGTTTTAATGCGATGTTTGTCTCTTTACACGTGGTTGGTCCTTTCAGTATTTTTTTGTCACACACCTGTGTCTACTTATTTTCATTGCTACAGAGAGCTAAAGTAGAAAGAACATTTGGCACATGTTTCTAAGATTGGGGAAAATATGTTTATTAAAACAATGAAAACAAAAAGGTAAAACTATTTCAGTAATTAAAACTACGTACCTATATACACATTGCAAACAACTGTGTGTGCAATGTGAATATAGTGACAAACAAGACATAAAATAGTTCATTCACAGTGCAAAAGCACTTGAAAATTAGAACTAGGGAAAGGATCAGCATGAGGCTATGAATGCTGTTGCTTGTTCCTCCAGGGTGCTAGCTGTCTCTCCCAGGACTGTCGAGTCTTTGCCCCCACAGCCAGAGAGTAATTTTACAATCTAACAATGGCTAAGACATCGAAGTTACTTTTTTAATTAATTTTTTTCATAATTCACATGGATTCAGCTTTGGACATGGATTTGATTTTTGTCTTGCTCTGCGGCTGTGGAAATTTCTTCCATTTGCCAGGTATCCAGTCCCCAACTTTGCATGTTATCTTTAATTATAAATTATTCCTCTGTTTATCATATTCTGACACAAAGCCAGTATTAGGCCGCATGAATATTTATGACCTTCAGGATTCAAAGCCCCTGACATTTCCAGAGGTGAACAAAAAAAGTGGAAATGATAAGAGGTTTTGATTTTAACAAGTATACTGAAATTTTAATGCCAAAGGTGAAGGCTTTTATTGTGAAAGCTGTATTTGGAATTTTACTGGACTGCAGACACATTCACAAGAATTCACACATCAGATCTTTTAAGGGAGGTTAGGCTTTTATGTGTTGGAAAAAAAGATGGAAACTACTTCACTACAGATACTTCAAAATGCATACTATAAACTATGTAAGGGTATTATTTATTAATGTGATGTGTAGTGTATACAAGTTTGATATTATATGGCATATTCTATATAGTAGGGATTGTTAGTAGGGAAGTTGTTTTCTATTGGACCCTGTCTAATGGCTGAATTTGATCTGTATTACAAATTCCTTAAAATCTGTTCAACATTTCAACACTTATCTCAAGGGCCCACAAGACAAAAATATTTGGACAATGCGAAATATCTTTTAGAATTAGTTTCCACTTTGCTTTGCTTGTATATTGCTGGCCATCTAAAATAGCAAAATGCTATTGCTGCTATAGCTGAATACAAAAGATGGGGTTCAACAGTTGTATTGGTTTCAATAATCCACAACCGGTAATGAACACAATGGAACGAAAAAGGGAGGTGTTTTGCTGAAACACTCCCACCCAAAACTATTTCCATTAGTGTGAATAACAATTTGCATAGTGTAGTTCAAAAGTAAAATTGTGGAGGAGAGATTTCAGACAATCCCTATACAAATAACCAAACCTAGAGGCCAGTTTTATCTGTTAATTAAAAAAAAAAATCTCAACTACCACTTCTTTTCCATATCAGATGTTCACAGCAGCCCTCCTCCCTACTTATCTCCACCTTTTTTCCCTCTGTTTACGATGTCCAAATGGGGGGTCAACTACCTTGTTCTAATGGCCAGGTGCAATCCCTACATCGGGCACCAAGCCAAATATTAATCTCCCTATATGCATGTCAGACAACCAACCTCTATGGTCTCTAACAGATGCTTTCACATTGTCTTGGAATGCATCCTGAATTACAGCTTCAGCCAAACCGATTTGTGAACATTAGTACAAACGAATGGGCAATTAGCTATGTGACCATTTACATTTTTTACATTTTCATCATTTATCAGATGCTCTTATCCAGAGCAAATTACAGTTCACAAGTACAAAGTGCAACCCCATTATAATAAAACCTATACTTTGGCTAGCTTCCTGATTTTGTCATTCTGTTCACAACACTTTCAGTGCTCAAGCTGAGCTTTGACTCCACCTCTTTTTGAACATGATGTGTGCTGTTTCACTGAACACACCCCTGGATGTGCCATATTGTTCAGACCTCAGTGAGGGATACAATTTATTGCATTTTTCTAGCTGGACTTTTAATGTACAAAGATTGTGAAGCATGATCCGGGTAATGGTTCTAGATAAGTGAGAGCCAACCATATGCTGTGACCTCGGACATACAGTCCTTCATGGATGGGATGATGGTTTTGCAAAGTAGTAATATTTGGGTTCAGATGGTCCATGTACACACAAATTCATGATTCCAACTCTCTGCATTCTGCTTCAAAGATACAAATATATTTCTTTAACTTAAGTCTCAGAAGAGGGACAAAGTTAGTTTTCACATAATGTACAGCTGTTGATGGCTGTTGAGTGAGATGTTTGCTAAGAGGTCATGGCTGAGGGGTGATTGGAGACCTGCAGCTGGTGAGCATTTCAGCATCCTTGAGCTGAATATATTAAAAGAAGCACTGACAGTGGAGTGTCTCTCAGCTCTTTGTAAATTTGGCAGTGAGTGGTTAAATGTTTATGAGTAATACCTCTTTCCAGGAATGAAACTGATAAGGTCTTCAGCTGAAGTCAGGGAGGAGGTAAATTTGCTGGGTAGCAAGAGTTGATTTGTGGTGCCCTACAAGGCTTTCATTTTCCACATAGATTACTGTGATTATTGAAGCAGTTCCATTTCTTTATTTATATATCACTTCACAGATATGGTGTGTCATTAACTGATTTCATTGCATTTCAATAATGTTCAGTTTCTAGTTATGAATCCTGTTGTAGATTAGTATTATTACATTTCGCAATATCTCTAAGTTGGCTCGCCTGAAAGTAATGGAATAAATCTGGCACTGTTAAACCTCTAAGCTCTTTAATGATCATGAATTCAACACTGGAGAACCATTCAGGTGTGAGATAGACCTGGAGTCGTGGAGAACATGTAATTGCTTTTTCGTAATATTTGTTTTAAGAGGTCATATGGCTTGCTAGAGATGATTGTGGGTGACTGCCTCCTTTTAGATCCTCTTCAGCTGCTCAGAGGGGAGTGAAATAAAGGTGAAGAACTGCAGGATAGCAAACGTGTATGCCTCACTATTGGATGGTGCTTGGTAACTTGGGGGGTTTTTGTTTTTTTTTATGTTTTATTTTGGTCCTAGCATTCTAGTTAAACCCCAGTCCCAAAGGCAGACACTTGGTCTAGCCTTTCTAGTCTCATTTTAGATGAACGCTTTATGAGATCACTGTGCCTTTCTTAATGATTGTGAGGGGCTGTGCTGGTGATATAACTTTATGTCACCTGCACACAGACCCATTTTGTGGGTTGAGTTGTTACGCCTGTAAGTGCGGCGGCTCTGATGGATGGCAGTGGCCAGTGGTTCTGTCAGGGGCTGACGTAACTCTGGGAGGAGGAGAGGCTGGGGTGATACAATAATTGTTTTTAATCAGTGCCTGTTGGGGCAGGTAGGCAACACCTGTTCCTCCTTCCCTCCGTGATTCCCTCTCGTCACGGATTCGTCAGTTGATGGCCTGTGTGTGTGTGTGTCCCTGTCTGTGTTAAATGGAGCAGAGTGGCACAGCATGAGAGCCATATTGTTTCTTTGCCTATCCCTGCAAGCAGCGATGACTAGCTATGGAGGAAGCCCAGCGACTGAAAGGGAACATTGGCAGTGAAAGGAAAGGAATTCACTGGAGGTGTGGGGATCCGCTCTGAGAGGTCGACGCTGTGGCAGTCCTGTAAAGAGGACAAAACGGAGAAGCAGAATTAATTTAAGAGGATTGCTCACCTCTTCCTGGATAGGGGCCGTATATATTTTGTGCACGTGTGTATTGAGCCTTTTCTGGACTACCTGGTCGCTCTCCACGCTTCCAGGGTTCCAGGGAGTGGACGGTGCAGAGTGAGGGTGAGGCTCGTGAAATAGGGAAAGAACCCAGACAATAGACAGGAAATTTAATTTGAAAGAAGGAGCTTGTGCAGTCTGGAAGGTTGGGGGACTTCCTTTCCTTCTATATATTGTGTGTGTGTGTGTGTGTGTGTGTGTGTGTGTGGTGTGGAATAGTTGTGTGTTCTGTGAAGTCCTCTGGACCCTGCACAAAAAGGACCTCCTCTTAGATAGCTGGATGGGAGTAGCAGAGGGCCCCTGAGTAAGCCTCCATTGCGAGGAAGCTGATATTTCTGCTTGTTGAGTAATTGAAGCAGTGTGGCAACAGAGCTGGTTTCACCTAAGTGTAGATTGCTCTGCTCTGGAGTGCTGTTTGTAGCACTGTGTACCTATCAAGGGGGTACGCCTGCCTGGAGTGGAGTGCTGAAGGACAGGGGGCCTGAAGGAGGTCATGGCCTGGGAGCTGGAAGCTAGAAGGAAAAGTAGTGGGGGATCAATTTATTCCATTCACTGCCACTATTCTCCTTGAAGAAACAAAGCATGGATTGTACTAAATTGTTCAGCTGCATCTGTATGGTGCACACAGGAATCGGGAAGTATATTTTATAGAAAAACTTTGTGTCTGTGTATAGTCTTCTACCAACACATTACAGCATTTTTTACATGTGTGTTACATACATGTGATGTATAAAGAGACCCCTAACCCCCTCATTTCCTTAGCATTCAATAGGAATAACGGTTGATAATCAAACCATGGAATAACATTCTAGAAGCAAGTCTGCAAGTGCCACATTATTCATTGTGAAATTAGCACTAAAAATGCGGGAAATGTTATTATTCAGCTCCCTTTTTTCTACTGATATATTGTGTACATTGACACCACTAGCCTCATTTTTCACATTTGTATTCAGTTTGTCCACATTTTTGTACACATACTTTGTATGAGTATTATTGACAATGCTGCAGACGTAAATATTCATTATCGCAATGGATAATCTAGCTACAAACCTGTTCAATTCATTGCTTGCTCATACCCATATGTTATTCTTCGTTTTTGCAGAAATTCCTCAATTGTTTTTTTTTTTTTTTTTACAAAAGCCAATCAGATAATAGTTGCCTGCTGGCAGGTTTGTTGAAACCTGAAGCCCAATGATGGCACATTGCACAGTCAATGTTTTAATATTTTTATATCTGCATTGTTCATTTTTTGGAGTTATGGGTTTGCATTTGGGCATTATGTGGAGTGTAGCTTCACTATTGTGAATTTGCAAATATTATCATGTTAAATAATCATGGGGATGATCACTAAACAGCTTCTCTCATCCAGGGTCCCATATACTTTGTTTTACAAAATCTGTAATGAGAATTATTTTCATTCATGTATTTTACAATTTGCAGAGGATATTAAATGAAGACGTTTGTGCCAATAATGTATTTGATAAACATTCTTCTTACTTAACACTTGCAGCTTAAAAGCAAGCTTAAACGAATAAGCTAAAACAAAAATGTGAAGGCGAGTTCAATTGTCCCTAGCTTAGGCTATATTGAGTATTTTGAAATTTACATCATAAGTTAAAACCTTCAACCATTTCAACAACTTTTACTGTCACAAAATGCTGCATGTAGTCTCAAAACGTCACAAAAATGAAGCTTAGAAACTGCTGTGCTGATTTACTCCCATTATTACCTTGTTAAAAGCTGCCAGACAGTTGTGATACAGTTTGGCAGTATTTAATCAGCACTCAGTAGGTTTTTTGTGCGGACGTGTTTTCCTAACACTGTGTTTTCACTGATGTTCTCACCTCTGTTCCCCTGCTTCTGCTCCTGTTGCACAATGACAGAGGCTCGGGCAGCAGCGGACTTTCAGACACGTTAGTGAAACATCAACACATTTCCTCTGAATTCCCACGAGAACTCATGTAATGCAAATTCTGGTAGAAATCGACTGACGGTTTACAGTGATGTGACATGCAAATTTGATTATTAACAACATATGTTTGAATCAAAGCCTGCCACGTCTTGTTATAATTGTCCACCCTGGCAGAAGTGTTGCTTTGATGTCAGCTAATTTGAGTTTGACTTGACAGCCACGCAGCTATCGAAAGGAGGCTATAGCATTGCACTGTACATTTAAAATACTGGGAAGGTAAATTACTGATTTCAGTTCAGTATACAAACCATAAAGGAACATGCTATATAATCTTTCAGCATTAGTAATTGGAACCCAGCGAGAATTCTGCAAACTACTTTCAGAAAAAGCAGTCCAAAGAGCTAGAGTGTGTGTGTGTGTGTGTGTGTGGTGATGGTAGACTGCACCCAACTGTTTATTCAGCCTGCACTGTGGGACTTCTAATCAGTTTAATTTTAATTAATATATGCCCTTAATGATGGAAAGGAGGCCACTGCACAGCAATAATGCAGGTTTTATCAAAGACTTGAAGTGGGTGAAAAAGGAAGTGCAATTATACTTTAAACAGTGAAGAAATCAGCTAGAGTGATTTGGTATTTCAAGTAATGAGTTTGATTTAGGTGTGATGGACCACCTGGGATATATAGGTCCCCTGTTTCCAAGGAGCAGGTTCCAGTGTAAACATGCTTTTCCCAATTTATATGTATTATTGGGCAGCAAATATCTGAAAAGGAACTTCCTGGCTTCATGCCCCAGAAACAAACTGGAGTTACAATCTTGTTTATCCCATTCCCTCCCAGCCAGCCTTTGTTTTTCCTCTACCATTGTTTCATTCCGGTCACGCTTCTAATATCATCAAAAAATTCCATCCTAAAAAAATTGATACATTTCTACCATTAATATTAATATTCTATTAATATTTTGTGCCTTTTGCCTATAGGGACTTACATACAATCATTGTTTTTTTTTTCTTCCTGCTAAACTGCAATCAGTCTTTGAAACTGTGAAGGCCCTTCCTCTTCCAGAAACCAAAGAGTTTTACAGGGATGATGCACCAAAACTGGCACCAAATTTAGCCAATACCTCACCAGTCAGTTCTGTTAATTTCAGAATTGCTGTTTAATGATTTCCACATTTGCTGAGCAAGATGGGTTTAGATAAATTGGAAATGTTACCCTTCAAAGAGGAGTCCTTTCTCACACTAGTAATACCACATCCTGAATAATGTCTACATTGATTCTCACATTTCATCCACAGGGATGATAGGTAGCATGCTCTTGCTGACTCCCTGGAATGGGTATGTTTTCATCCCATCATGTAGCTATGCATCTCTTAGGAAAATTGTAAAAGTTTTATTTTGTTGGTGGGCAAGGGATTTAGAGCTGAGGGCAGGGGGAATGGGGAATAAATCAGTTGCATCCTACTTGATGTTGGCTGTCTGTGCTTTCCAGTAAAATTAGAAAAGTAGAAAAACTCTTTCACAATGGTAGTAAGAAAAGAAATAGGGCGGGGGATGCTGAGAAGAGAATCACCTCAGTCAGATAATGGCAGAAAGCCCAGTATTTTGGAGAAATACCTTCTACACAGTTTATCTTAGCTATAAAGTATGCTCAGATTATTCGGAGTATTCTCCATGCACAACCCAAAGAGAAAACAAAGGACACAGGTTTGGCCCGTCAGCACTGGCATAGGTATTGTTTGGGGTGTGATGTCTTGACAGTATCTGGCAACCAGGAACATGTGAAAGAAGAGAAACCAGGGTAGCCTGCAGTTCCACGTGCAGTGGGTTCGATTTGCAGGGGTGGGATAGCTTTGCAGTTACTTATTTCAGTCAATACCAAGGAGACATGTAGGAACCTTAGCAGCAGCTACACTGTGGAAACATACAGTTGCCGTGGGTAAATGCAGTGTATATAATGTTGAGGAAGTTTTTTTTCATATATGAGAATGGCCAAAGAGATTAGGGTTTATAGGTCTGGATTCTCACGTATTGGCTTATCTAGAGCCACCTGTAACTAAAGTTGCATTGGTGAAAAATGCAACAGGAACAATTATGCAAAGTCAGAAATTTACATATTACATATTCAAAAAATGTAACAGAGCAACCATGAACATTTACTGAAGAGGCCTTCAAAGTGCTACGTGATCAAAACAACCTCCGTAAGATAAAAACAAGGTAAACAAGGTGTATGGTCTAACAGTACTACACTGTTGTCGCACTACAGAAAATCCAATCCATGCAAACGAAATCACAACACAATGCAATGCACCAGCTGAATCTAAATTGCTCTGTTTAGGTATGCTATAAGTATTGTATGAAGAAGAACAACAAATTTGTCAATTACTTGCTTGTATTGGTATTATGTTTCTGCACAAAGTAAAAAAAAAAAAGATACTTGAAAGATCCCTGTATGACACCGAAGCTGATGCTAACCAAATCAGATGCATACCATTTCTAATAAGAAGAAGCCATCACCTGAGAATGAGGGTTTAGTAAGACTCTTTGTGAGTCAGACAGCAGACAAAACACTCTGTAGCCATTACCTGCCTAATGTCTGAATCTGAAGGGGGCTGCACATGGGGACGTTTTGCTGCAGAAGAAGTGGATGAATCCGAGCTCCTGACTTTCTGTGGCCATTAACGATCTCATGGCATTTATCGCAAAGGGCAAGGGATTCCCAAGTGTCTTTGTAAAATTCCTGATCTCGCTCTCTCATCTTTACCATCTAATCATCCCATTATATATTTGGCTAAGTAAATATATCTGCCCTGTGTGTGTGTGTGTGTGTGTGTGTGTGTGGTGAGCATTCTAGCATGAAATATTTGCTGCACATCACCAAAAATATGGCCAAAGATTCTTATTCAATAGCTACCAAAAATTATGTTTACACTGTCTGTCTGAGTTTAGGTTTTTAAAGTCTGTCAAAGCTCTTGTCGGAATTTCTAATCTACCTCTGTCCATAGGACCCTCGGTCCCAGCTATTTCAAATGCACTGCACTGAACAGTGGCCTCTCAGCTTTGCCCTGTGTCTTGCACATGAAACACTTGTGCCAAAGATTGCTCATTTTCCAAAACTGTATGACAGAATATACAACATGGTCTCAAATTCCAAGTTGCTGCCAACAGCAGCAGGAGTTCTCAACATTGTTCGTTCATTACAATCCCTGGATCATTATGGATCACTTCCTGGGTGAAAAATACACTATGGATTAACTGACAAAACATTAGGGTTATGTTTAGTTTTGATTTATGGATTTTTCCAGATTTTGGTCATTTTGGAATGTGTACACCCTGTCAGTAGGACTTTAATCTTCTTTTGTTCCTAAAAATTAGTGTTAAAGTAGAATTTGTGATATCAGTTGTTCACTTCATACAACTGCAAAACCTTGAAAGTTGAATTACTTTCTATGCCATACTGTCAATTTAGGGGTTGTCATGTTCTCTCATATCTTTAAATTTTCATGAGGTTTAATTGCATCGGAGATAATCCAGAAGAAAAAAAACATGGTTTCAATTTTCTTTATTGTTATAAAACAACAAACATCTGAACCCCATTGAATGGTTGTACACACATTTTAAATAATAAAATACGACAGTTTTACAATTCTAGAAATGTAGCTTTACAGTAATTATGCATTAACTCGCAGTATGAAACTAATGGCATGCTTTCTAAAGTGCACTGTCATAAATATAACATCTTGCCATGTTATTTCTTTTTATGACAACACAAGTGAGTGTTGTTTTCAGACAACTTGAACCTGTCAGACATTAAGGTCAAAGAATCTCAAAACGTTCAAAATGATTGAGAATATTATCTCCAACAAACGAAATCATAACACATAAGGCTTATATATTTCAATAGACAGGAATATACACACACAAAATATGTGTTTGTGGTGACAAAAAATCAATAAGAATACATAATCTTCAGGAAAAAGAGGAAGCTATGAACAATGATATGTGTAGACACAACCTGTCTGAGCATTCAGTATGCCTTTGTATAAAGTGTATCCAAAACTCACGGGTATTTCCATATTTGTAGTGTTCTTTCACTCTGCTGACCATATCTATGGGTGAAAGGAAGTGATATACATTAGGTCTCTTTAATCAACAGCCTATGAAAGACCTCTTATTAGTACTCAGTCAGAATTCAGTCGAATTTCAATCAAGTAATGTAATTGGAGAGTGCATTTTTTCCTCTGTTTTGGACACCGCTTTAAGATTACTCATTTTAACCTTTTCCCAAAGCCTGTTCAAGAGGGGTGTCTTATGCTCTGAAAACTGTTGTCTTTTTTTTTTTTGTTCAGTCAGCTCTTGAGACTAACATCCAATAGCGAAGTTAGGTCATCACCACATGACGCCTGACAGCTCGCCATCAGAGCATCTCAGGGGGTAACCAATGTTCACACCTGCTGCTGTAATGGAGCAAAAGTCTCCAGACCATGACCAAAAAATACAGACCATGATTTTCTTTTTGCTCCACATTTACTTTCGGTCTCTGATCTGATTGGGAGAGTCCTGTCTTGTACAGTTTATCTGAATACAAGCTAAGGCAACATGTGACTGCACACTCATCTGTGTAAATTCCTTTGAATGTTTGAACCCGCCTTATTATTGAAACAACCAATAAAAATGTTACAATTCATAATATACACTTACAATAGAATGTTTGCAAAAGCTTTCATATGCTCCTCCTGAATGGAATACTTGCAGTGTTCCAAACTCCTCAAATCCACCCCTAAAAATAAGATGGATTCCACTATAGATGTCACATAGACCAGTTTGCAGACTTTGTTTTACCATCCCCCTCTTGTGGTGGACAGTTTCCTGTAAAGCAACTGAGGTTCAACCTGCAACACACAAGACAGTCTCGCGGACTGTTACTGTACACTTCATTTTCTCTGCAGTAGCTCTTACCTAGAGAGACAGGTTTATCTTTTTTACAGGGGGATATTGACTGAGGAAATTTGAGTTAAGCATGTTGCCCAAGGGTACAACCTCAGCCTTTGGGTTACAAGCCCCTGCTCCCCACTGCAATGCACACTGCTGCCCGGTTTACAGAACTGCTCTGCATGTTTCCTAGACAGGTAGCAATAGTTAACTGTGGTGGCAAACAGTTAACTGGAGAATCACTGCAATGCCCCTTCCTCTGCATCCAGACAAGTTCCCAATGATGAACCAACAGAGGAGCTTGTAACCTTTTCTCAGATTTGTTTTTGTGTAATGTCCTCTCTTATCGGTTGTTTAACGATAACCTTTGGTTCTAATATCACTTTTTTTCAGCTTTGACCGACATTATACTTTAGAGTTTACCAGCATTATGATAATGGAGAATTTTGTTGCCCATTACTCTTTCCTTATCCCATTAAAGTCATCCTATTCGAAACACATTTGTCATTGTAAAACCAAGAAGTAAAAGGAACATTTCTGTTGCAAGGCTATGTTCCCAGAAAAGGTGATACATTAACTTCCGGTAAATATGTGGTCCAGTAAATGTGTGTATATTGCTCTAAATAACTGTATTCATAATATTATCTGGAATACATCAACAAGAGACTATAGGCTTCTAACTAGTTTTCACAGAAGTGCCACCTTTAACATGTTGCATAAAATTAATGCAAATAAAAATTCAGGGTTATTCCTCTGGAGCAGTAATTGCAGTATGTAGATCGCCATACAAAACACATTGTTAATACACTACCCTCCAACATTAGAGACTCTTGAGGGCTCATTAAAAAATTCCAAGCTACATATTTTCACAAACATGACGCTGTACTCTACTGACTGGACAGTCACTTCAAATGAACATTTCCCAAGTGAACATAAATATTGAGAGGTACATCACTGTACTGAAGACTCAGATAGCTAATCACCTTTTTACTGCAGGTGTGTGGTGGGGGAAAAGTCTGAATAAACTGTGAAGTCCTGTACACACACACACACACACACACACACACACACACACACACACACAGGAAAAAAAGTATATAGAAAAAAAGAAAGAAAAAGAGAAAACTCCATGGTCCTAGTGTGTTGCCAAGGGGCACTTGTATGTACAATGAGTACAAATGAGTGAGCAATGCATAGTGAAGACTGTGAAGACCGCAAACGTTTCAGCCTCAGTCTTTAATCAGTGCTGTTTTTAGCTATTTTTATCTACACATTCACACCTTTTTAAGATGACACATTAGAGATGTGTTGGCTCCAGTCAAGGCGGTTTAAACAGGGACAGAGCCTGAAACCTTAAACCTTTTTATCTGCAGTATGTATGTCTCCTAACGTGTGTTAATTGTAATTTTAATGTGTGATTATATGTATATATATATATATATATATATATATATATAAATTACACAAACATGCACACATTTTGGTTATGTGTTCATTTCCTGCATGGATGTCTTAAAATATCTGAGACATATTAGGGCAACATGACAATACAGAGGATGTTTTGAAATATTTCATTACTTTGTGGGTGTGGAGCCAAAGGAGAAAAGGGGTGTTTGCACATATGGAAGTGTTACTGTATGATGTTCACAAGATGAAGATTAGTAAGGTGATGTTGATGAGGAAAAAATGTCAAAACATTTCTTTCCCATCCTGCTGAGGTAGCATGCACAACAAATAAAATCTGCTGCTACCAATACATTACAGCCAAAAATTTCACCAGGGTTGTGGTAATTACTTATATTGTTACTGAAGCTGATAATACCCTGTCAACCTGTTGGTGTTTTAATAATGTATATTGTTTTATTTTATAAAAGGCCTCTGCGTGTTGTTGAACTTTATGATGTGCTATCTTTCAATACTCAATAATTTCAGAGAAAAGCAGCACCCATCCCCAGCTCATGGAGGTGAAGGTCAACACATCACAAACTCATGCTCAAGCCTCATGCTGCCACAAGCCTCATATTATATCATATCCATGAATGCACAAACTCCACTGTATTCTTTTAGATGTTATTTTCAGGAATGGGAGAATAATGGGGGGACAAGATCTGAATATGACAAGCTTTAATTGACATTTTATAAAGATTAGCTGTTTCTCTTTATGTCTTGAATTATAGATACATATATACATACAGTGCCTTGAAAAAGTGTTCAGTCCCTTGGCCAATTCTTACATTTTTACTTTTTTATGTTTTATCTATCTTGAAAATTATCTAGCATAAAACCAAAGTTGCCTTAAAATAACTAATTTTGAGTTTGAGTGTTTTTAAATAAAATATCACACAGCCTGAAATTCCAATGTATCATCTGTAATTAAGTAAAATGTGACAACTGGTTAAGGGTCTGAATAAATTTTCAAGGCATTGTATATACCTACAGTGCCACACCACCAGCAATAATAGATTATAAAGAATTTTTCAATATCACAAAGCATAGAGGAATAGACATGAATTATGTCAGACAGATTAATTGCTATTGTATCGAACAGATCTCTAAATCTCAATTTCAGTCATGGCTTAATGATTTTCTATAGCAACAGAGCAGCTGGGAGCCTAAATACTCATGGGACTGGAGAATACAGTGTCTCTGTAGCAGCACCTAAGCAGGAAGAGGAGGAAAGGCAGGAGAAAAGGAAAAGTTTCATCATCTGGCAAATGAGCCATGCATTGGCACTCACAGACAGACGGAATGGTTCAAAGTGTCAAGCAGATGGAACTCATCGTCTTTGCTTGGCCAGACCTCACCCAAGTGAACTTCTAACTACAGAGAATATGTTGAGTCGAGAGGCTTGCAGTGCTCATCTTATTAAAGTGTGCATGGATACTCCTGGTCATGGAGGCAAACATAATTTTGTATGCTTGTCACTGAAAGGTTTGCTTTCAGAAAATGTACAATGAATCACAGAAAATGAAAAGAACAATGTAGCAAAAAAAAAATGAATAAAAAAAAAACTAGCAGTAGACCATAGGTGGTGGTAATCTCAGCTTTCAACCTGGGTGTCTGACAGCTAATATTAACGTAATTAAATCCTCAATGCCACCTCAGGTACAAGCAGCGCTAGCAGGAAATGTGAGAGACAGGAGATATTGAACTCCTTTGCTTAAAAAAGGACACTCTTGGTTTCTCACCTCTTCTGGTTTAAATATGGGTTCAAATACTTAATTTGTCAGAAGTGCACCATTATTATGTGCAGTGTTTTTTTCTGCTCAAGAAACCTTTTTTTTTTTTGTTTAAATCTAAGCGAGAATAATTTCCTCTCAGTATAAATGGACATGCTCACACACTGATCTGGTGGGTAAGATGGCAGTCCATACTCCATCTACCACAGCATGCTGTCCAGATAATATCAGTCAGATGCATGCGTCAAAAGTAGAACATACCTGTTTTAAAAAAGGAACAGATAGTTACAGCTGAGGTTGTACTTAGAGGGGAATACAAAGAAAAGGCAAAAGGAACTTTAATGCCCACATTATGGCAGCTGGTTGGGCACAGCCCAGATTCACAGTATCACAGCACCACGTCCCAAAGCGATGGTGTGGGGTTTACACTGCAGTAACCTTTCTTGTGATGTCAGTGATTTTTTTTTCCCCCTCACTGTTGCCACTGTCTTTTTGTTGGTTCACTGGAAAGGTTTCCCAGCAGTTGTACATCTTCTGCCACAATGAGCTGACATGCCTGTAGGCTCTGCACTCCTCTGCCTTGCCCAGGGTACGGCTCTTGTTTCTTAAGTGACCGTGGGGAGGGATATTTGCCACTGCCCTGGGAAATATCTGTTAAGTCTGTGACCTTCTCACGCCTTCAAAACAATGCCTGTGACAAACTTTCGTGTTTGTTTTTTTAAAAAAATGTCAGTCTGTGATTCTAGCCAATAGCTACACTTTACCTTTGGTCAGGATAAATCAGCTTAAGGAGTCCACGCTGTCCCTTTGAAAGGTAGCGCTGTCATTTCTGATTGATGTCTGAGTCTTAATGCAGTTCAGATGAAAAAATCCTTGGATATATTCGAGCCAGCCTGAGATGGGAATTGCCAGAGACATTCATCATTCTCATGATGGCAAGAGGACATTGTATTATCTCATTTCAAACATTAGCATACATGCTGATATTTAATGTATGGTATGATTAGACTTTGGTGATCACAGAGGTAAAATTTGATTTTTTTAAAATTCTTTTCTCTCTTTATGCAACCTCACTTTGGAATCATGGATTGTGCACTAGGCTAGCTTCACTGCAACAGCCTCTGGACTCATGCAAGAGTACTGAGACATGACATGCAATCCGATACACTTCCCCACAGCCAATGGCTATTTTTTGCACTACAATTCACACAGGACACTACAGTAGAGTGGGTGCTCATTGGAGGATAGGTGCTTCTCCACTGCCACCATCTGTGCTGCTCACATGCATCTGACAAATCACAGCGTGCACAAGAGCAGCAAGACGAGGAAACCCTGGACAACCTACCCACTCCTCTATCTAGCGGGACAAAGCCTATTTGTTCTGCCACTGTTCAGCTCAGTCTGTGTTCAAATTGACCACTTTGCCGACTGAGCTACCCTGAATAAGTGAAATTTGATTTTGTTTATTAGGGACTGTTTCTCGTGTCTCATCTCTGATATGTGCTTACATTTGTCTGAGAGCATTTGACTGATCTATATTATTAGAAAAACATAGAAAATGTCATACCGCGTCATATTTAGTTTTCTCTGAGCATTAAATAAAAGCCAGCATTATGTTTCTCTCCAAGGTTACTCTGTGATGTGGCACTGTGGCCACACGGTCATGTCCCACATCCACTTCAACCGCTGCTTCAACACACCAGGAAACTCAGTCCCAGATCAGCAGAGAGGCCCGGTTCAACTGGATCCTTTGCCTGCCTTTTTCTGCTTCAGCTGTTAATCACCGATAATACTTTGAGTTGTATGCCATCTGTTGCCACTTAAGTTTCCTCTCCAGTTAACTCAGTTTTATCTATCAAAACAGCAAGTAGATTTGCTCTTAAAGTTCTTCGGCTGCCGTGAGGAGGCCGATGGGAATTTGCCACTTCTTTTCTTGCTGCTGTTTGAGTTTTTGTACTTTTTTTATCCTCAAGCTTGATATCTCATAATATGTAGCCGTAAGGTTTTCCATTAGTACATCTGACAGATAATACACAGATCCCCATTGATTCTATTTCCATCACTCAAGGTGATTTCTCTTCTGTTAAGGCATCATTCCTATACATAGGCTTAATTCACATCTTATATTAATGTCTCCCATGAAGCACTCTGCTACAATTCCCTCGAGAGCTATATCAAATAAAATCGGATTTGATGTGAATTTTGCAGACAAGCTTAATTTACTGAACCCTATTGCAGAGTTCATTAATTAATGGTTACTGACATCCTGGTAGCGATCACATGAGGTAACATCACGGCATGCCTCTACATTTAGACCTGAAAGCTGAGCTGTTCAGTGATGAAATGAGTTAAGTGTGGTTGCATTCGCACAGAGCTTTCACAGAGGGGAAATCACTCCAACAGCCAGTGAAGTGAGTAATATGTGTTAGCGTAATAGTGTTGTTAATTTTGGCTTTGTGTAAAGGTCATCACCAATAGCCAAGGTGTTGCTTTTATTCATAGCTAGCATGTTGTTCCAGTCCTGCATGACTACTCAAAGAATGAGTATCCCAGTGTTTTGATAACTATATGAGGTCTATTCTTACTGCATTGTATTCTACTTCCTGCGCTGTGCTGTGCTGCTCATCCTTTGTGTGGAATTCACTATGAGAATTTATAGATAAATAACCCTTGAAGAGAGCATAAAAAGTGCATCTATCCAGACATTTTTTCAATAAAGATATTAACTCATCAATTATCAACTTTCTGCACAGATAAGAATGTGTTAATACATTTTACATTGAACTAAGTTGTTGAAATATTGCTAAACAGTTTTTTATCAAGATGAACAACAAAGCTGTTATCATTCATATTTACAGCAGATTTGAGGCCAATCGGTACCTTCCTTTTACTTTCATCATTAAACTTGCAGAGCCTCCACTTAATCCGATAACACAATTTATGAGATATAAATAATAATAAAATATGCATAAAATAATTAGGCATTCTTAAATGCACTAGACTGAGTTCTATGCAGATATGAAACAGCCTTAATTCAGATGTTTGGCCCAATTCTCTCCATTGCATCATAAAAGAGAAAATACTTCGTCATATACTAAAATACTGCGTCACACAATATTTTAATGGATTTTCAATCAGACCTTACACTACACACAATGTGTGTGTGTGTGTGTGTGTGTGTGTGTGTGTGTGTGTTTAAATAACAATATTTAAAACATATGGTCTCATTTTTGTATAGGTTATGATGATTTGTTGTGTTTCAGTACTTTTTAGAGATGGGTACAACTGTTTGCCCTCATATCAGCTTAGCTCACAAGCTGTTTCAAAAGTTAGAACAGCATGCTTCAATATTTTTTAGAATATTTCTTTTTGTATGTTCTGTAATCAACATTATTCCTTTGATAACACTGAATTCATTTTGCATAATCAATAATAATCTAAATAATATTACTGTAGAATGCCTGACCTGAAGAGAATGTCATGAACAGAGTGTGAACATTTATCGAAGTGTATTGAGCAAAAAAAGAGGAAAATAATACAATTCCACCCACACTAATTAGAAGGAGAGAGAGGGAATTCTTCAATCAGTATACATAGGAAGTACATAAGA
This sequence comes from Megalops cyprinoides, assembly GCF_013368585.1. Lineage (NCBI taxonomy): Eukaryota > Metazoa > Chordata > Actinopteri > Elopiformes > Megalopidae > Megalops > Megalops cyprinoides. The sequence goes on along the minus strand of NC_050606.1, from coordinate 10,681,552 downwards.
GCAACTGCTAAAGCCTCTGCACTTATGTAACCGTAAAATAAAATGCTTCAGATCAGTCTCTGCATTAAATTTGGATTTTTGGACTTAATCTCTCTGACAGAAAAGTTCCTTCAGTGACTAATCTCAAACCCACAGTGGTTCAAAGAATGACTAACCAGCAAGAAGATCAAGGAAAAAAAAATAACAATATACATGGTAAAACACAAAAAACACAGAATATGTGAAAAAGAAAAACCTTGGAAAATAAATTCAAAACATCCAAAACAGAGTTTAGGACATCAATATCACATCATGACCAATATGCAAGATTTGGAGGTAGTGCAATTTTAGACAGCTGTAGTGAAATTCAAACACATCAAGTTATATTCATTAAACTCAACATTCACAGCAGGCCTCGTGAGTCAGTTAAAGCAATGCCCCCACTGTCCCTCCATAATTGATTTAAGCCATCACCTACGGTATGCATACAATTAATATTTACTGTCCATTTTCTCACCAATGACCAAATTTGTGCGGTGTCCCCAACCTATAGAAATGAATTATACAGGGTCTGGACTATTGATGAACCACTTTGCAGGATTTCAATGGTATACAAATAACAGGTCAGGACAAATTGTGTCCAGCCATATTAACATTATTTTCACCATACGCAATGCAGCGGCCAAGGCATATGACTCACCCAATTGTCAATTCATATTCACTCATCATAGGGATGTTACATCATGAATGTCCTTGCAAAATCAGACACTTATGCAAGTGACAGATCAAGAGAAATGGCCATAAGCACATTAAATATGTACCATATGCAATATAGCTGCCAGACCATGTAATCTGACCAACTGTACTTCTCACATCAAAGTGATGTCACATAATTAACTTGTACACTAAATGCCAGTGTTTTTAAAGGGACAGTTAATGCACAGGAAAGCAAATATTTTCTGCTTAACAAATATCTACCACACACCATCATGATTAATGTGGCACCAAACCAAAAGGTATGACCACTCTTCCTTCTCAATTTAGTCTGACCAGCACCTGAACTGCATGTGTTAAAATTCAACAAACTGTAGAGTTTGATCTATGAGGCTTAAGAATTTTGGCAATGTTTGCAAAATATGACCCTGAATTTTAGACATTGTGACTACCACACTCATTGTTCCTTTGCAATGCTGTCATACTGTTAGAATTAGAATTTCAAGGTCCTGCTCTTATTTACATAGAATTTAGGAGAAGTGTCCAGTTGCCTGCAACATGCAGTGTGGCCAGTCAACATAAGCATTCCTTAAACATTATTTTCGCAATTCAAATAACTAGCTAGACAACCAAAGATTATGAATATCCAGTTCTTTTCATGCCTAGAGGGTTTATGAATTCTGACAAAGCCCTGAAAAAAGAAGAAAAAAATCTGTCCATTTTGAGCATGGGCAAGAGCTGACCGTTTCAAAAAAAAAAAAAAAAAAAAAACTTTTCCACACCTCCACACAACTCTCCTCTGTGATAAGCATGTCAGGATTCATTAAGATTGGTTGTCATCACAGTGAGTTTTTTGAGGGAGAAAAAGAAAGAGAACCCACTGGAACAAATTAAGTCCAGTGTCTAATGAATACCAAGAGAGCTTTTTATCCAGGTCAGTGGTGGAAATGTATGCTGGAATTAGGAGGTGGGCTTAATTACCAGTCAAGGAAGTCAGAAAAGCTAAGCTTAGAATAAACAGTGCAGGTAGGCAAATACACAGGGCAAAAAATTAACATGCTTTGTACCAATTGCTTCTTAAGGTTTTTTTATGTGCATATATCCATCTGTATAATATATGTAGTATGTATGTGTTCGTGTCTTGGGGGAAATGTGAAAATCAGTTTGCTTTTAACTAACACACATGCACTGGCATTAAATTAGCAGCAAATGTCACAGCTAAATTGTCTGAAAGAAATTCAAAACCTGTTTTTGTTCCTGTGGATGGAAGACAGGAATAATTGTTGGTTTGATGCTTTCATGCCATCAGTAGAAATGTGAACTTGAAAGCATTTAGAGCAAGATAAGAAATGTGCCACTTTAATTACACTTATAGATTTTACGGCAGTCACATTTTCGATAACAAGAAGGAGCGAGAATCATTGTTAAAAATACTAGATGTGGAATACTGAACATAAAAGAGTAGATCTTTTGAATAGAATTCGAAATGAAATTTTTAATGAAACAAAAATATGAATATTCACAGATCTGTACCTTTGACTGTACCATTATTGTATTTTCATGCTGTGTTTTCTCTGAAAGGAAACTGGACAGCCATAAGGAGCAAAGCAAATAGGTTCACACCTTCAGTGGCTGGACAACACTGTTATGAGCAGACTAGAGTTAAGTTCGTTTCTGACCATTTGCCCATGTGAGAGGGGTCATAGGACATTTGAAGGCAAGACAAACTCAATTCCAGATCACTTTTTCATCACAGGTTGGGACTCAAGGCATCCATTCGTGAAAATGAATATTGGCCACACAGTTGCATATATTAAGCAAGACAAAATTCAGTACTAGTATGGATACATTTACATTTATTCATTTAGCAGACGCTTTTATCCAAAGCGACGTACAAAAGTCCATATGTGTATGCGTATACCGTAAAACGTCTATTTAACACCAAGGCTCTAACAAGTGCTTGTCCCTTTTACCAGCGGTGAATGAAACTGAATTTTACTGAATAAACACTTCTATTAGTAGCCAGGTGTCCCCTGTTAATCTTTATTTCAACAATTTTTCATTAAATTGCAATTGACATTAAATTTGTTGAATCTTACACCTGCTTTTTCATTTGGCAACAGCCTATACAGCAAGTTATTGGTAGTGATGACTAATCTTTCAATGCTATAGCAGAGATTTTTAAAAGGCCATCACTGTAGCAAAAGAGTATTGGACGCATGGGTTGCTCAAAAGTGCAACATTTTATTAGACTCAAAGCCTGTCAAAGGTATTGGAAAATACTACACAAAAGACTTTATGTGCCACTTTATCTAGGAAACATCAAATTAAAGAAATTAAAGGGCAACTCAAAGAAAAAGATGGGGACCTCACACTCTCTCTCAATATCATATTATCATCTGACAGTACAGATACAAAAGGCACAACAGTAAAAATCTTTAGCAGACCAGTTGGTAGCCTACTGGTATTAGGTGAATTGTGAGGTGTCATGTTAATCAAAATGATACAAGTAACAGTGCAGGACTTACACCGAAGAGAAAATGTGACATTTAGACATCAGAGTGAAGTGAGGCTACTCTGATGGCCGAAAAGCAATGCTTTCCTTTCAATAAAACAGAGGCCTACCAGTATCTTATATAGATCAGTTATGAGATCACAAAGTTACTTTTCCAAACATTTTCAGTTAATAGCGGTAATTCTGAATGACACATTTAACCATCACCCCAGATCCACAGATTTACCTGAGTCTATATGATAGTTATGAGAGAGGCGGACCTGAAATTGTACCAAATGAAATAGCCATGAAGGTTTCTACCTTGTTACCAGATTGATAATCTTGGTAGAAGACATGGCAAGAATTCTAACATTCATCATTTCAGCTACAGTATGGACTTATCCTGCAATTTTTAGTCTTATGTAAAAAGTTTTGCCATCGTCCACCAAAATTATTATACGAGGTCAAATCTCCATGAACTTGTGTTCTCTGCAATGAATTTCATTTAGCACAAATGTGCTGTACACATTTTTGACGAATGCTTTGCTTGCTTTCTACTTGGACATTCCTACATGGCAGAGAGAACTCAGAAATAGCACATGAACCGCGTAACTGATTCATGTAAAGACATGTCAGAGGAACACAGAACTGTCAGCAAATTTTAGGAACCTGTTTATGGCAGGTTTCTTCATCTCAGGAAATTTGCAAAATGGTGTCTCACAATCCCTGTCAATTCAGTGGACACAGACCCTGCATTATCACCGTATAGCCAAGCATTACACCTCAGAAACAGAAGATATCGCCTGTTCCAGCAAGTGGGTGCTGCAAGCTGTCCTTTAACAGATAAGAGGTATGGAACACTTACATTATGAGCTGTTTACGTGTAATATTGCACGGTTGGCAACAACCATGAAAGACCCATGGAAAAATGTTCTTTTTCTCTGCAACGGAAGTGGGTCTTTTGTAGGTTTAAGAAAAATGAAGAAAAAGAAAACAGAAGGTTTTTTTGTTTTGTTTTTTTATATGTATGAATGTTCAAAGAAATTTCTACATGTGATCCTCTTTAACATTTTCTCTCCATACATGGTTTTCATATCACCTGTGTATTTTTTTTGGCCAGTAGATTTGGGCTTCAGAATTAGCTCAAAAGTAATCTGCAAATGGGGATAAGATGATCTGATTCAGTGGCATTTGAAATTTTGACCTTTGTGGATTCATGTTTGAGCTATTTAGTTTCTAGTGGGTTTCTCAGGTCAGAATCAGTTCACCCACTGTACATCAAGGTCCAGGCATGAGGGATATAAGTTTGGTCAGGGGGGAAAAGAGGAAAATACTCAGGTTGGAGTCTGACTCCATGGCTTAAGAGGCTTCCAATAGCAATAATGGGTTGAGCTCTGCTGAGACCAACCAGGGTAAAGAAGGTGAAGGTGGTGGTGAAGCACAAGGAGATCAGGGAGAACGCAAAGGTAACTCAAGATTTAAGCAAGGGAGGGAGCTAGAGCTTGCAAAAGCCATGGAGGGCTTCACTGCTTTCTCTGATGGTGGGTTTTTATTTTATGCCACAGGGATTTAGATATAGATATATAGAGCTGACAGATATAGATAAAAAATAATAATAAAAAATACATGCAAGGCAGAATTATGCAGGACGGAAAAATGACTAAAACAATACTATGAGGAATAACTGTTAAAGTTGTGAGAGACGTAGCCGACAAGGAAGAGGCCAAATATTCCATGTTGCTGCTGAAGGGAAAAGGGAAAAAAAGGGATTTTTTTCTCGATGTCTTTTTCCTCCCATATATCACTGAAAGATTGGGAGAGACGGACATTACATACTATTGTGGGGAAAAAACTGAAATCTTGCTAATAAAAATGACTCTAAGCCTTTGTGAAACACCGTGCACAAGCCACAGTATTGCATTTAGCTTTCCTGTGTTTCTTCATAATTAATGCTGAAAAATAGAGGGAATTAAAAATTAGCAAGGTTAAACACACATGGAGAGAGAGCTGACAGAGCTGCTCTTGGCTGATCAATTACAATGATGAAGCCTTTATGTGGTGTTCTCACAAGAAACATACAGTACCGCAATGGATAACCCCATTAACTGAGAGAGTGGGAAAGGAGAACTATGGAAAGAATGAGAGCTCTGTAGGTGTATGTGTGTGTTGGAGGGATCTGTCTGTTTGAAATTCAATAATCTCATATTCAGTGCAGAGGATGTCATTAGTGTGTACACTCCTCTAGAGAGAGCTAGGCTTCTATATATGTGGCATAGCACCCTCCTGAGGTGTCAGACTGATCATGATTTCAGGGGGCTTTCAGCTGCATGTCTATTGACAAACTACATAGAAGGCACACAACAACATCAGCCATTGCGAAGGGTAATGGCCTGTGTGATAGAGTTCAATGACAATTAAGTGCTCCGACCATCCTTCGACAGAGTACTTGGGCCCAGCTGAGGGATAATTTGCCCTCGCCAGATAGGTTATTGGAGATCTGCTATTTCAGACCATAGTGCATTTAGGTCAAGTCACCCTAACTGGCTTCTCTAATCAGGAGTTTGTTATGTGCAGTGAGTTACTAAAAATACCACATTAAGAAGTAAATATGCATTTTTAAAACTGGGATATTAAATGATGTTTGGTGACATGAATTCAAAGCAACAGCGTGTGTCATGTAATGACTGAGATGTAGAGAAGGGGCGAATACAGCAGTTGTACCAGCAACATATCATCAGGAGTATTAGTCCAGTCTATGAAAATCTTGGTGCTACAGAATTTGGTAGTGAGCACCAGAGAGGCACATTGAACCTCTGAAAAGTAAAAAAAAAAAATCATCATGGACTGACCTGCTGACCAGCGGAGCACAGGGGGTTTTCATAAGAGCCAGGTTTCAGAGGGAGATGGATTCTGTGGCTTTGTGCTCACAAGAGAAGCAGGGTAGGGAAACGCAATTCACTGTCTGCATTCATCTCCTGGCCATGACACGAAAGAGCCTGCTGAAAGATGAAAAAGCGCAGCAGAGTTTTGATACAAAGTTGAGCGGATAGATGCAAAAGGGAAAAGGGATAGAGTCCTTAAAGAAAAAAAAATTCTACCCAAGTCTCCGAGGGGCAGGTAGGGCATTACTACTGCGTAAATTACGTACTGCTTTCCAAAGCATGTACGATGCGAAGGCTGGGATGGATGGCCTCAGAGTGGTTTTTATTCAGTTTTGGGCAGCACTGGGGAAGTACTCAATGAGAGCATGGCTGAGGAGAATTGCCTCTCAGCAACTGAGGAGAGGTCCTCAATTGTGAAAGAAAGCAGACCAACAGGAGGAGATTAAAAAGTGAAGGCCCATTGCAATGCCCTGCGTCAACTGCAAAAGTATTTTCAAGGCCTCAGCTATACTGTTCAGAGGTATTATGGATGAAGTTGGATGCTCGTACCAATCTCACTGTGTAGTTGGTGGGTCTATATTTAATATCGTACTAAATCTGAACATTTTGGATGTCTCCAGGCTGTTAGGTTTAGACACGGGTCCGATTTCAGTGGACAAGGAAACAGATTTTGACTAGACTGAACATCAGTACTTGTGGGATATGCTAGGCTGTGTTCAGCCCAGATTACATAACAATGAGCAATGTGTTGTGTGTATTTTCTGTTTAGGATGTTATATTCTCTAGTGATAAAGCTTTCATTACAGTATGGAGACAGCTGTTTTTAAACAGTAACAATTTCCCAGTTGCCTGTCAGCACAGGGTGGTGATGTTGCTGTACTTAGGGTACAAAGTGATTATCTGAGTACCTGGAACATGAGTAAACACAGTTAAATGGCTGGAAAGGACTGCTGGAGGGGGTGCCTTGGGGGGGCGGTGAAGGTTGTTTGCCGCACTTGTACTGGCAGAGGTAGGCCTATTGCACACAAACACGTAGGCTAATTGTTAATAGCATAATGGCTTCAGCCTTGGAGCATCAGTTAAGATGTATGAAACCACCTCCAGGAATGCTAGATGCACAAACATGGCCATTTTAGTTTCTGTTTCTTTTTTTTCCTTACCCCAGATGGAGGGAGGTCAGGTTGTGACCCGTATCAGCAGTAGAAAGGCAGCTTTCAGACTCCAGTTTGTTCAGAGACCGATGCAGACCAGACAGCTTGTCCTCGCCATCACTCCCCTGCACCTTCTCATGTCAAGGCGGGGCTTTGAGCTTTGATTTACCATGCTTCATGCTGCGTACCAGATGACTGGATCTGACTGGACTTTGTACTGAATTCTCATGAGGGTCTGGCACCAAAGGAGGGTACTCAGGATCAGAACTGTTCTCACAAGATTTTCTTAGAGGAGGTTCTTACAGGACATGGTGGTGCTTGGATCACAGAATCTGATCTGAATTTAATAACTCTATAAGCACAAGCAAAAATGGTAATTATTATAGCCACAAAAGGCTGAGGTATACAGTATCAGTGAAAGGTCTGGACACACCTGATGAAGATAATGGGAAACATGCATTCAATGATATTTTAATCTAAAGACTTGTGCCTAAAAAAGTGCTATATTTTGAAGAATCTAAAATATGACAGTATTAATTTGTTTATAACACATTTTTGGCTACTATGTAAATCCATTTGTGTTATTTCATGGTTTTGATGGCTTTAGTATTACTCTAAAATGTGGAAAACAGTAAAAATAAATGAAGAAAAGTGTGTCCAAACTTTTGACTGGTACTGTGTGTCCTGCAAGATGTAGTATCAATAATCAGTTTCAGAAATGATTTTAAAATACATAGGATGATAAAATGTTGCATTTCTTTGAGGTCTGGTAGAAGGAGGTATGATCTCTCAATGATAGAGAATGAATTGGTGTTGCAGCAATGGGGTTGCACTGTCTGATTTGCGATTTATGTGAGCAGAATACTTATTTTCGTGTACTCACTGGGTAAACTCTACATTGATTTTAACTATGGTCTGTTTGATGAGATAGTAGATAGTAAGGTAGGACTAATAAAGTTGCAGTTAAAATGTAAAAAAAAAAAAAAAACAGCAATACCCTCTCTTTCATCTAAACAGATTTGTCACAAAGATTAATTCTGTTCTATCAGAGCTATGTTTATTTTATGAGGAAATCGAAACATTGTTTTAGTTTTGTGAATGTCAACATTTAAAGGGTCTTATCGTCCTAAAACGTGTTTTCAGCAATATTGAGCTTGATTTTAACAGCCACATTTTATTTACAGGAAGAGAGCTTCTAAAAAGGTCATTACATGTCTGGGTAACTTCATTCTGAGCCAAAGCTACAATGGCAATATACCCAAGCAGAAGAGCATGTCATAAGGAGGTTGTCGTAACACTTTATGATATTATTAAAGCCAATTTGAACAAAATGACAAACATTTTTGCTGAATTTCAAAAGATATGGAGTGTTAAATGAGTGCTGTGTATGTGCCAAAGTGGAGAACTGTCCTTTTCTTTCTGATGTGAGCTGCTGGTAGAAATACTGAACAATTTCTTTACAGTCATATCCATGATTTCACAGTCCTACCTCATGTTTGATTAATCAATTTCACTTCAAACATTTGAAATTTTCTGTCAGCTCCACCCTCTGTATTGTTCTTGCTGTTGTTGGTTAGGTCAATATTATTTTAAAATCACTCCATCAAAATCATCCATCTTGATGAATGTCCAAACAAAACGAAACAAAAAGCTGCAAATAACTGCCACTGATTTTGAAGAAGTTGCTAAGGGAACAAGAATGATTGTTTTCGCCCAGGAACAAGACCGTCTTGCTATTGTATCTCAAAATACATGCTTTATGTTAAGCTGATGACATCCTCTGGGGAATTTAAAAAACCCAAAATGGCTGCTGGCTTGACCAGACTTGGCTGGTCATGTGGTCACTTTGTTCTTCTCATGTGCTGCAATCTATAGGTTTCAGAGAAAGGAGTTCCCCTCAAGCAAATGACACAAGGCGTATAATTCCACACAGGTTTAGAAACAGAGACGCCCTGCCCGATTGTCAGAGGAAACTAATGAGATGGTCTTTTGTTAATTCATTCTGTCTGATTACCCTCCTGCCAGCACTGCCATCTCCAGGCCATGACATGATGGAATAGTGTAGAAAAACACATGCATCTCAAGAGCTAGGGACTTCTGTTGACTCGGTCCATTCAACATCGGTGTACAGCTAATGCTTTGCAAAATGTTTTCCCAAAGACAAATGACCTGCAACTCTATGTCTTTACACGATAGCGTGCTAAGAGCTTTAACATTTGCAGTAAGCAGATTTTGCAAGCTGTGAAGCTTTCTGACAGGCAAACGGTAATCCATAACTTTCAGACAAGATGAGCAGGCTGCAGTTCACATATCAGCTGTCAGTCCACACCAGAGCAGAAAATCGGTAAGACTGAATCTTACAAACTGTGATTATCATGTGACAGTGATTTTGGGAAGAACGTGTTCAGGACTCGAACATCATTACCAAGCGGATGGAATTGTGGGTTCAGAAGAAATGCTCTCCATGTTGTTGAGTGGAACTGGCATATGCCACCCCACCAGTGTGCTGACAATATACTGGCAAGGGTGCAACAACATCTTAGCCCCATGCATTCCTCTTGCAGAGCGTCCACTTTAAAAACCAGTAGACAAGAACCAAGTCAAAGCATTTTGGGCTACACTAGAGAGCTTAGCAAACTCTGAGGAACAGCTGCGCATTGTATGTTTGGGGATCAGTGGAAACATAAGATGGATGATGACGTTGCAGCAGGGATTCACCCAGCGTGCTACAGACAGTTTGATGTAGCCTAACCTGATTAAGATGGCTGGAGAGAGAGCCCCGGTAGTCAAAATGGTGTCATGTGACTTTCGGCATTCTGAACCCTGAGAAATTGCGCTCGCCCAGTGTCAGAGAAGCTGCATCAGACATTAAAATGTAGAGCAAATTCAGCGGGATGCCAGCAGACACTCTCTTGTCGAGATCATCATGTTCTAGTTGTGAAGTAAACACAACCATGATTCCTGATATGGCAAGTACGTGTTTGATTTTGCAACATGAGAGAATTATAATTTCTGTCTGCAAGATACAGTCGCATTCAAACATTGCTATTTTTTTTATTAATTACATTAATTAATTATTATATTAGCAAGAGTTCAGTTGATGTAAAATGTGTTTGGTATTTTTGGGAACTTTGCTCTGCCATTGTGAATAAACAACATTTCAAAGAGCCTGGCAAAGCTTATCTTTGATTGAATCAAAACATCTTGCTAGCTATCCAGCTTGCTAATTATCCGGCTATGTGACTTCCAGATCTCAGCATCCTTCCCCACAGTGCTGCTGAATGATAAGCTTAATTTATTTCTGAATATGAAAGCATGTCCAGCGCGGTGTACAAGCAGCGTGAGTAGGAAATCATTATCTGGACATTATGAAATTAAAAGTGCTGTGGTGTGATTTTTTTTTTTTCTTTTTTTTTTTAGCCTTGTCAATTTATGGTCACTAAAAAAAAAATATTTGTCAGGATCAGTTACTTTGGCACACTCTTATCCAACTTCCTTATACCGTTTATACAATGTGCTTTACATTATACAGTGGTAAATAGTAACACTTTGGTCAATGTACAAGGATGTTGTCCTTACAAATATGAATTTACATTAAGTAACATTTGCGGAGACGTCTGACTTTACCGCTTCTATGTTCACTCGGTGGCATGCATTTCCTGTCCTGTTCCCTTGATTCAAGTACAGTGTGTAAACAGGGACTGTGCTGTGTAAGAAAAGGAAAACTGCCTTTAGGGTAGAGCTGCCTGTCACTCCAAGTTCAACTCAACCTTTATCTTCTGTGTATACAGTTAGGCTCACACACCGCCCCCCTCTGGCCAGACACATCATATACATTGAATGAAAAAAAAAACAACTTAAAAACCTGAAAAGATGTATAAACTGGCAGCATTTTTTTGGCCATCCTCCTAGAAGGTGGCAAGACAAAAACTCCAAGGCAGGCTGCCAGGCGCAGAGATAAGCTGGGTAAACCTGAAAGAGATGTATCGCAATCTACAATCGCACAAGACGTTCATTGTCATTCAAGACAACAGTGTTTTAAAGCAGGTTTTACAGACGCCCCTGAGGGCTCTGGACAACACTGCCATCGAAGATGAATACCTAACATAAAAAACATGCTCCCTCTTAGTGTGATTCAGCAGACCTCTCAAAGGGAACCACGAATATTACGCCAGTGACAACAGATCTTACAATCTGTGGGGTCCACCATTGTATTGTACCCCTAAAGGCAAGGCTTTCCATTTTCTACTTGTTCATCCACTGCCCACCATAGCTTAATTGTTTAAAACACAGGGTGTAGGTGCACTCTTCACTAAATGAGCTATCATGCAAAGCTTCTTGGAGCTGGTTCTGGAAGGGAGAATCTGCAAAATCGCTTAGAATCTGCACAAACAGAGGAGTGTTCTAATTGTGCTCGGCTGCAATTTGGAGTTTCAATGACAAGCACCTTAGAATAGAATACACTTTATTGAACACCAGAGGACAACTTCATCTTACCCCCAGCGGTAGATATATAATACAAAAAATGAGTCATGCTCAGTAAAGATCCCTTTCATTGTAGTACATATACTGCACATTTATTTTAACTGCAAAGTCAGAGATTAGTCCTTAACAAGACAAGTTAGATGTCTAATGTCATCAGACTGTGAGCTGACTGGTTTCTCCAATGTAAGGATTTGCACTTGGATACTGCTGAAGCTACAGTTCCTCTAGCCAGGTCTGTGAAAATCTTGCAGTCATGGATCAGTACGATTGCACATATTGCAAATAATAAGGAACATGGGTGGCCATTTCAAACAGATTTTTTGTTATCAACAACAGTCTTCAATCATTTGATATGTTGCTCCAGGCTTACTTACTGAAAGCTTTTTGAAACCCTGGAATAAATTAGCAATATGAAGATTGGAGTGTGTGACTGAAGGGTGATTAAGAGAGCTGTTAGCGGTATTTACATGAAGACTCTTGCTAAATGCCCCACAAGTGTGAAATCATTTGTACGTGCCGGCTCAGATGCACACATGCAGTCATTTGCATTAGTAAATGACCTGATTAGTGTTATTTCTTACTTGTGCGACACACTCACCACTGGCATCAGGAGCATCACGGAGACCTCTAGTCACTCAGTACGTGACAATTACATTTGAAACTGCAGGTATTTGGTATACCAGAGAGACAAAGTGCAACCATTACTTGCAGATGTGTAGTCTGAGGTTTTGACTCTTCTGTCAGTGAAGCATTCCCTCTAAAGTAATTAGCTGTTTCAGTCAGCAGCTAACCTCATCAACACAAATTTCATGTCAGAATTTTTTTTTTCTGTTTATGACTTCTTAGATTTTGCCAACATGACGTGGAGTAAAACCGTATATACAATGCAGTTATGCATTGCTTTGTGGAATGTCTGCGTAACCAATGGGGACAGAAATCCTGTTTTGCACAGACAGAAATTTAAAGCAATTAGAGATTCTTGCTGATTCTAAAAGTCTTTAAAAGCAATTAAAGAAAATTAAAAAGCAATTCATGGAAATGTGGCAGCCTTCTGAATTGCACCCCTGATAGTAAAACAGAGCTGGAAACGTTGAACCACTACCTCAGTTTTGAATATTTTGTCTGCAACAAAGTCACTCTTCTGGAAGGACAGCATCTGCTGCATCAAAGAACACCAGCAGTAGGGTCATCTGTACAGGGGACAGTCTGCAAAGTCAACCAAGTACTGTACTGTACCACAGTCACATTGAACCAGAAGACTAATGTTTCAGATGGAAAAGGTACATGGAAATGGAAAGGAACTATACTTTAGGGGTAAGGAAGCGCACTCCAGCAATACCTGCTTGGACAGCACTTTGTCATCTACAGAGATCAGTTTTCTGCTCGGATTGCTTCATCACACCATGTCACAGGTCCTTTTTCTCAGCATGCGGGGATGCGGTTTGGGCCCGTGAGTAAACGGCAAGCGCGTATGGCCCGGGGCTGTTGCCTCTGCTGTGCCCTGCTCCTGGAACACTGCAAATACAAGGCATGCTGTTTTTGGAGGCAGTCCTGCTTCCGATGTCCCACTCCACATAGAAGCTCGTCCCTCTCATTTCGTCCCGGGCTGAATACAGCACGGCCGGCCATCTGCTTTGCATTAAGGCCACTTTGCACCTTTTGTGAATCAACACCATTGGCTTTTGTAGCAAAGAGCCGCTTACCATGGGTGAGCTGTGTTATTATTCCTGACTTGGAGCGGACAGGAGGTCATTGCAATGCTATATCAGCCTGAAGAAGTTGCCTGATGTGTGAGGAATCTTGTTTTGCCCCATCCCAGAATCACTCATTTTGTGAGTCTTTTCCATAGAAAGGTCTTGGTGTCCATTTATCTTGGGGCTACTGTCAGGGTTTCTATGTCTCTACTGCCCTCTCTGCTTGTAACTGAAGACCATTTCATTTCTAATTGCACCAGGTCTTTGCAGGTATAACTCCAGGGAGAACACTTTGACATGTGGTGAAGGACCCAGTTTAGATGTACTAGGGAATGGCTTGTCAGCAGGAACATGAATGTGGTTGCTACCTCCCGGAGTAAATTACAAAATGTTCCCATATCCGCTATTAAGACCATATGACTACAACAGACTGCTGTGAACCAAAGGCGGTAATCATGACAATGATTGAAAAAGTCCCTTCGCACTGTAGCCACAAAATAGCTTCCATCCTTATGTTGATTGCTCTGATGTGGTTGGGAAATGGCCATCTGGCTGGGAAAATGTGCGCAAATGTCAACAAACTCTGTCTCATTCATTTGAATTTGCCAAAAAGAAAAGTTTGCAGGGGGAACATGCTTGGCAGTAAGATGTTATAATCGCTAGTTGAGTTCCTGTTCAGGCATAACGGATGCACCACATGCTGCGTTTTGTTTATACTGGTGGAGATAATGTCAAAGGTGAATCCAAATGTGTGAATCCAAATTTGCTTTGTTTCCAAACCACAACCTTGTTTTTAAACTGAAGCACAGGAAGGTAAAAATGAGGAAGAGGTACTAAAGTGCTACTAAAATGTCAGTACTCTCATGCAGTAAAATTGTTTTGGTTATCCTCTGTGATTTATTTGGGAAACTCAACAGATTAAAGTATAACACAGGGTATTGGTAATGGATTAATTCACTTGATGCATTTGCATACATTTACACATTCTGAATATGCATGCCTGGAATGTTCATGTAATCACTCATAGTGTATGAGTGGTATGTTTGTTTCCTGACATTATGCATCATTAAACTTATATATACTGGATTAAAGGTATCTGATGCCCTATGAATGCAACCTCAATCACCGAGTGGTAAATGGAAATAGTTATTTACTGAGACTGAGTATATCTGCTTCTCTCTCTGTCTCCCTCCCTCCCTCCCTAACTCTACAACCTTCACCTTCCCATGGGATGAGGGTCTGCAAAGACATACAGACTCTTGAAAGAGACCATCCCACACATGGCTGGCAAACACCCTGGCCTGCTCCCCTAGTTTGTTTACTGCATTTATTTAAACGGTTGTTTGCTGCCTTTAGTTAAACTTTTGCCTGTTTGATTTTTTTTCTTCTGTTTTCTCCCCCTTTCGTTCCCTTGGGCCTCTGTCTCTTTGATGGTGCATACTCAGGTGTCACTAAGCTCCATGACACACCTTTTACAGTGTGATCATTTTTGTTTACCTTACACATTTCACTCTCAGTGCTACAAATATCCGTTCACAAATGTTGGCACTTCACTAGTCATCATCTGTCTTTTCTCAAAATAGTTGAATCAGAACCGCCAGGGGGGTTCTGGATCTGTTGAATACGTTGTTACTTTGAGCCTGCTTCCAGCAGACGGAATATTGAGAGAACAAAGCGCCGAGGATCAATTATAGTTTTTCAAACAAGTTGACATTCATAGAACCAATTTGTAGAGCAGAGCCTCTGATAAGATAAAGGTCAATCTTTTGTTGCTACAAGGACATGAGAGTAACTCAATCTGAGAGAAACAATTCTAGAATGAAAGCCTGGGCTTTTGAGCTTGTCATGAAGCTGTTTGTACATGTGCCCACAACATGCTGTACGTTGCTAGCTTCACATTTTGGGCCCAGTCCTCCTTTTGAGGCCTTGGCCTTTAAAACTGTCAGGTCAGTTAATATGAAAGATATGACTAGGATGCCCGTTAGGTTCATGTGAGTTGAATTGGCGGGCAGAAAGTTAAACAAAAAACACAGCTTTCGTCAGTGGTACATTGAACTGTAGTCCTGCACTTTGAAACATACTGTTTATCATGCCTTTCACAGTGAAAAAGTCTCCATTCCATAAAAACGACATCATAACCAGAATGTAAATGGGTTGTATTTTCAAATGTAGGGCCAGACACCAGGCATGCAGGTGCACCTTAAAAGACATGCAGAAGGGTATGCTGGCTCAAAAAATGTTTAACTATCAAAAAACTAGAGATGAATATGACCTGAAAGACATTTTTACGCAACGCACAATCAAGTAATCGTCAATGGAATTGAATGGAATCGCCACAAACAGAATAGTTTGACCCTGGTTTTGTAGTGAAAAGGGTTTGTTTTTTTTATTTTGCTGTTCCCTATCGCAAGTCAATTGGTGCAACTGTGCTCCTATAAGAGACTGAGTGAAGTGCTATTAGTTTTGAATTATGGGTGCTGGCAGTTGTGACAGAGGTTTAAAAATGAGGTGGTCGATGTGGTACCAAAAGCTTGTAATGATTTCCCTGATTTCAGCATTCCGTTTGGCAGTTCTCAAAAGGCAATGTGAGGGGTTTAGCGGGGGGGGGGGGGGGGGGGGGTTTCGTTCATTATTAAGAAATGATTGCTCTGTGGGACTTATTAGGGAAAGGGAAGAATGGTGTTTCCAAAGTTAGCGTACGTCTGGGCGCTGTGGGTTTGGTTCACGTCTCAGGATGACTGGGTGATTTGGAATGGAGTCTGTGTTTCCCCACTTCCTATCCCCATTCTGGGGTGTCAAGTTTGTCACCATGTAAGACACACCAGTCTAAAAGGTGTACTATAATAGAGCAGTTAATAAAAAAAGATACCGTTTTATAGAAGTCCAAGTAGTTTACACATCAACATCGAAACACACATTAATGCAGTCTGTGTATTCACTGGTCCACGTCCATGCCACTCCCAGGTCAACTCCCGTGTGTCCCATGCACATTTTATATGATGTGATCTATTTATTATCACATCAGCATCGGAGTGTTATTTTTTACTGTCCAGGCAGTACAGCTGCTGCAAATTCAGAAGAGTTGGTTTTATTTGAAATGGCATTTTATGTGCTATCTGAATTCTATAGTCTTGCTCTCTGTCAAGTTGGAGAACTGGGTATAACTCTTGTAGCTAGTCAGGATGTCAAATTCCAGACCATGCAGACAGTCACATTTTTGCCAAGATGTAACTAATGAGGGCAATGTTAGAATTATTGGCAAGCACGCTATGTGAAAGTTAGTAGCATAAATCGTTCAACACTTCAGTGTTCTTGAATGCTGGTTTGATTGCACCCAATGCAGCTAAATGATCAAAGGGCCTTAACAATGGCTGTCTATGTCTGCCAGAAATACAAAGGCGTCTGTAGAACCATGATGATTCAAGTACAAAAGGGAGTGATTGGCCCCGTAGTTGATGGGAGCAAATCAATTTAAAGCTACTCAAACACTTCTTTCATATTGAACTAATAGGCTCCACAGTTGAAACAATGAGACAATTGCATTCAGATGTATGATGTTTATTTATTTATTTATTTATTTATTTGGAAGAAATGGAATGTAAATGTAGTATAATGGGTGGAGTAACAGAGCAT
This sequence comes from Megalops cyprinoides, assembly GCF_013368585.1. Classification (NCBI taxonomy): domain Eukaryota; kingdom Metazoa; phylum Chordata; class Actinopteri; order Elopiformes; family Megalopidae; genus Megalops; species Megalops cyprinoides. The sequence continues at coordinate 10,664,520 of NC_050606.1, read as the reverse complement.
AGAAATTCTGACTATCCAATGAAATAGAGGAAGCCAAAAGAAGGAAGGTAAGCAGGATGAACATGCAAATGTTTTAAACAAAAGTTATGGAGATGTGTAAACTTGTATTTTTACACACCTGTAATGCAGAAATTAAGAAACCATGAAATTTGATGTTGCAGCTTGAATTTTGCATTGTATATGTTTACATAAATAAGGTACCACGTTGAAACTCAAAATCTTGAGCCTCGCTGTGGTGTGGTCAAAAATGTAAAATGTGGTCAAAATAAAAAGCTCTAAGTCTAATGCTACTGTTCTGTACACGTTTTGACTTTTTTCCCTGGACTCAAACTTGTATCACATTATAGATGTGAAGTGAAGTATTACAGAAGTTTGTGTTTTGTCTTGTGTTTTGTATTTGTATTTTTGTTCTCACTTTGACCCTCTGACATGCAATCCATTATGTTTCGTTATGTGCGCGCTGTTAACCGTGACGATAGGGTAATTCTGTATAATGGCTACATATTTGCCCTCCACTCCACAATACTCTGGGTAATTTGGTCATTAACTTAATGGTGACTGTAAACTGCCATTGTTTGCATTTGTACTGCACCTATCACTTCAGTAAATCTGGCATGATCTCTTTATGGATTGCACTTATACACTTAGCTTATAGTTTGAATATATACTTACAAGATCTGGGAGGATAACAATCTTCTCCCTGGTTTTGCACAATCCATGGAAAATTTCATTGAAAGTCTCATGCAGCTCTTGTTTCATGAAAAATGAGACTGCTTAAACAACTCAGCCAAACAAGCAAGTTTTACAATACTTAAAAAGCTTGACACGAAGACACTTTTTTGCTGAGAAAAGTAGGCCGAATCTTGAGGAGAAGAGTTATTCATCACAAACGCCTCATCTGCTGAACTGGCTGAAAGTGTGGAGTAGAACTGGAATCTAAAGTTTCAGGAGAAACTTTATGCTCGTGTGAATGCACTGTACAGAACTGAACCATTTGAGCTGTTTCAAGTGCTTTAATGGGGTGGCAGGACCCATAGCTGAAAGGATGCTGATTTGATTCCCCACTGGGGCACGAGAATTAACCCAGAACTGCCTCAGTAAATATCCAGCTGTACAAATGAGTAACATGTAAAAAATGCAACCTTTGTAAGTCGCTCTGGATAAGAGTGTCTGCTAAATGCCAATAATGTAATATAATGTAATGTATGGCAATGTATTGTTAGGTAAACAGCCTTACCTTAAACTTACACTGTTGATATGTTTTCAATAGAATTTTTGTCTCTCCGATGGGTGTGTGAGAGAGAATGTGTGCACGTTTGTGCATTGTGTTTACTTGGTTGTCAGAGGAATAACTGTGTTTGCATGTCTGAATCTACAGGTGTATTTTCAGCCAAGTGGAATGTTAATCATTCCATTATATGTACTTAATTTTTGTGTATTTGGGATGTGTGTGTACTTAAGATCTACATTTTTCATGTGTGTGAATAATTCACTGCATTTTTAGCCTCAGTGAACTTAAAAGAAGATGTTAGAGGTGTATAGAAATAATGGTATGATTAGTAGTGTGGCAAGTGTGGTAGGAGCCCATAGAATAAATGTAGAAGTAGGTCTAGTAATAGAAAGATTAATGTAAATGTAAAAGTAAATTTACAGTTTAGTATGGTTAACATATTTTAGTTTCATTATGTCAGGCTTTGTCTTCCACGATGAGATCCGGCATACTGCCAAAAACTTTCCCAAAATAAAAAATGACATTTGTCATGTGCCAGCCTCATATTATTTTTCAGTATTCTCTTACCAGGACACCTGGTTGATGCCTGCGACCATGATCTTTAACATTGCTCCTGTCTGCTGTCAATCCCTAGTTATGTGCAGTTTGCTCTATTCGGAGATAGACAGAGACTGCAGAATGAATTATGAGGCTGTTGTCACAGTGGAGTTGTTTTTAGAACCACATCATCATTTCAAAAGAACTGGATTTATAGTTTTGTTAAAATAATTAAATAAACTTCTTCTGAGGATTCCTACCTTATTAATGGAAAAGAACAGCAACACATACTGTTCTACTCTTGTTTGTCTGAATTTCCATTTTGCAAGCACATGTAAATTAATGCTATTTTAAGGAATGTTCATATTGTGCTTATGCCATATTGTGTGAAACAGCAAAGAGAAAGAACATGAATTGATCATTTCATATGTATAACATTTTAGCAGAGGACATACCTTTTCTACATGTAGACTCAATATTTCGCAAATTTTGTGTGTTTCAGTAATAGTCCTCTAAAACAGAATAACCGCTTTTGGTGTAACCACAATAAAAACAAATGGACTCAATGTTCTTAAATTTCCAAGAAAAAATAATTGGCATCCATTCTGTTGTTTCAAAGTGAACAAAATTAAACTTCATCTCATGCACATGTCTGATATTACTGTTAAATCTCAAGACAATAGTAACAAAATGAAGACGATCATAATAGAGGTCTCATGCAGAGTCATAAAATTCTCATTTAATTGCATAGAAAATGGCAAAGTGAAGGTCACAGTTTTACCTGGGGGGGGGAGAATTTAAAGGTTAGACCTAATATTTAAAGTGAACTTCATTAAGGAAGCAAGATATACATTTTAATATTCAGGTATAGGACTTATCTTCCTAGCAGAGTGTTTACTTTATAAATGAAATACAAAGTCAGACATGGAGGAGGCAAAGGAATAAAAGCTTAAATCTACATTTTTTTATACACACTGCTAATGAAAGAAATGTGTCACATTGTTAGAATTATTCAGGTGAAAAGAAGGGTAGTAGAGAACATTTTGTTGAATAATTTGGTGTCATAATTACCCAATATATAACAAAATTCAACAAGTAAATTAGCTTTTCGTAAAGGTTTTACTGTAATAAGACTTAAGCGCTGCTGATAAGGTAACTAAAATCCCTTAGAAAATGCTGATAGACCAGCTTTGCTGAACCACACTGTCATGCTTGAGACCTGTCTGCCTGTGTTAAGAGCAGAATTAGTATGGATTATAGTTACTGCACATTTTTGCTTCGATGAATTAAAATTGGAGACAAAGTAAGTGATGACTGCAATTAGGTATATATGAGAATCAAACTGAATAAAAACTCACATAGACCATGGCAGAGATCTGCCCGATTCCCTACAATAAAAAAAGACTAGACAGATGAATCTGCATCTTTAAGGGATCTGAGTGAATGCCAAAGGAGATGCTTTCATCATCTACTTGGAACATTTTTTCTGCAAGATATAAAAAGGGGAGGGTTTCTTCTACACTAACTGGAAATGTAGATGAAATGCAATATAATTTCTGAACATTTTGGGACACTTTTTGTTAAAGAGGAGTAAATTATTCTCTATTATACATATAAGAGTAACTTCATCGTGCTTACTAAACCCCATAATAAGTGCTGAATATCCATTTCACACATCAGAATGGAAAATTTTAAAATGTGGACGGCCACAAAATGCAAGGCTAATTTCTGACAAGGCTTTCCAGCAAACTCTGCTGTCCAGACGGTTCCAGAGCTGTGTTTCTCCCCTTCATACATGTTCATTGGTGTATGGGTTGGAGGATTTCTATGAATTCTAAGTTCTCTGAAAGGGCTCCACTTTTACCCATAAATCAGTCTGTCTTTTCGGGGTGCAAATGAACTTAACCTGCCAGTTTCCACATCCACACCCCCCCCCCCATAGTACATACACTGAATCAAGAGCAGTTGGGTAACACAAATTCAGAGCCGGATTGCCCAATACCAGAGGACAAGGACATGGGATTCTTCTGCACAGATCCTACTGCCATGGGACAGTGTAAAAATCAACATGGCCTAGAGCTTTCCCAGCCCCAGACATGGTGTCACACTGCTACAGATGGCTCTTCTGAAACCAGGATGGTGCCTGCCGGCAGGGTATCAACTGGCACCCCTTGTGCCTCAAATTGAAGCCTTCCACCCGAGCTGAAGGAGAGACCACCTGGTAGCATCCAGTGACCATACTCGGGAGCTTGGCCGGATCCTTGGACCCAGCTGTGCAACATTAGTCTGTCCCTTCCCTTGCCAGCAGATGTTCTATGTGCTTTCTAAAAGCCTGCCATAATGATTGCAATCTATCGTTTGCTGATAGCCACACTAGGGAACGTTTATCCTTCTACAGTCTTGTCAATCAGCTCCTCTGTCTAGAGAGATGAGTGAGAATGAGAGGATGAGGAAAATGTTAGTAAATGAGGAGAATGAAAGAGGGCAATGCTGCTCTTTGTGCTTCAGAAAGAATAAAAGGAGCCAGGGGACACATTACGAACCTTATTAAAGAGATGTTGTACGATAGTTGAACAATGCCACAATGATATCCAGTGCGGGAGTGTGACTGAGAAACTAGACCCAGTCATGTTATGTAATTTAGAACACTGCAAAAAATGAAACCTTATGAAGTATTTTAATTTTGTTTACTGTCTTAAAGTCTCATAATTCTTTAAACAAGATAATTTTACTAAACAAACTTGTTTCAAGGCATTTTAATTTAATTCATGAAAGCAGATCTGTCAGTGCAGTTAGAAAATTGAACTTGTTATGTAAGATCATTTTCTAAGACATGGTTTCTAAAAATTGCAAAGTCTTGCAAACACAGAGCTTATTCAGTAAATGTCACTCAGGTAAATAATTATTAGATTTTAGATAATAAAACAAGATTATAATATTTGATAAAAATTTATCTTTTTGCAGTGCAATGTCATAAGAAGATGTGGATGTTGACCTGTGGAAAACAGTGAGATGTTAATCACTATGGTCGATATGTTGGCTAAGCGCTGCAGTTTTGGTGCACTTCAGAGGGAATAGAATCATAGAAGTCATAACGGATACAAAGCTGTCAGTGCACTTCCAGCTGTAGCCAAATCCCTCTTTTGTCAATGTAATGTCAAATGTCGCCAAACGTGAAGCGTGAATGAGAAATCAACAACCCTTGATATGTGGACATTCAAGGGAAGAGCATACGATAGATAACACTGATGTATTGGCTGGAAGTCCAGACGGGCACACAGAGGGCAAAAATCTCATAACTACAACACACAAAAAATGAGAACAGCACGATGACAATGGGCACCCAGCACTCTAAAGGCTGTGGACGCTGCAGAAATTCAAAAACTCATAAATGAAGAGATTACCCTGCCAAAGAGGCAGAATGCCAGAGGAGTCACAGAAAAGGACACTTTGCAAAAAAAAAAAAAAAAAGATGGTTGCTGAGCTGGGACAGTGAATGACACAAAAGAAAGTGGGTTTCTACACATGAGAAAATTCAATGGGTTGCAACTGTCAACTTAAATGGGGAACAAAAAGAAATTCAAATTAGTCACAGGAGCAGCTTTAACTGCGATCCCTGGATGGAATTTCACTCCATACGAACTCTGCATACAATTACTCCAAGGCATCTGCTGAAATGCTGACAACTGCACACTGTCCCTGTCAAAGGAATTTAAATAAATAAATAGACAAATAAATTGACTACTGCAGTTTTTCTGTAAGGTCTTTAATGTTCATGGATGTTTCACAGGAAAGTTGGAGGTCAGAAATAATACAGAACAGGGCAGTTGTGTAGTAACTAGCCTGTCAAAAGAGCTGCCAGGACGTAGAGCTATTGAGGCATTGCAGCTGTGCTACTGTGATGACTGTACTTGAGGCAGGATGTCCTCTTGCTTAGCCAGCCGTTTCACACCAAGGAACAGAAAGTGCTGAAATGCCTCTGTGTTTTAATGGACAGATACTGAAAATAAACAAACTAACCTGGAAACCTCAAGTTTTTGTAGTTTGCCGTCTCCCGGGAGGAAACTGAAGTAACTCTACAAAACCTGCGGCATTTCATTCAAGCCGTAAACCCTTGAAAGTATCCCAGTCCTATTGAAGGATACTGCATGAGCACAGCTGGAATGTGTGAAAACCAGGGCATTTTTTCAGAAGTGAGTCAAACCACAGAGCAGTGCACTGGCTGGTGTAGTACACAGGAAAATACACTGTGAGGATTTGGCTCACTTGAAAAAAAATGTGACCGGTTTATTTTGTATTCTGATATGGACCCACTTACATTGATATAATTAAGAAGTAATTGTCGGATGTGGGGTGAGCATGTTATTATTAGTAGCATTATTAGTTAGTGTATTCCCTTAAATCTTACAGAGTATTAGAAATTAAAATTCACAATACATATACAGCACCAAATCACCATGTAAATTACTGCCTGTAGCATGCACCTACATAATGTTTCAGTTCCACTCACATGTATGTAGGTACAGAAATGTGAGTCAAAGAGAGAATGTCTGATTATCTGTTATTACAGAACAAACAATACAGGGACATATCAATATCTGTCAACTTGAACTGTTCATCTAGCAGGCTGTTAGTAAGTGACCTGGGACTAGTGTTTTAGTTAGCAATCTAGCAAAAGAACTGATTGCTAACTTTTTACCACCATTAGTGATGCAGAGTGGAAAAGGTCAGACATCTGACATCCATACTTAAGTGCAGTGCAAGGAAATACGGTCAGCCCTTGAACCATGGGTATAAATTTCGAGTTGCTGGAAGTTACTAGAACGGTTAAAAGGACAGATTCAGTCAAATTTGGAGAATTTCTTCCGTCTTGCCACCCAGGTCAAATGAAAAATGGTCACAGATGACTCAGACTCTGAAGTCTGCACGTTACTGCACTGTGCATGAGACTGATGGCTTTGTGCCATTTACTTGATGCTTGGAAGAGTGCCACCACTACCTATGGATATCACATCAGCAGTGCCCTAAGAGACAACACCTTTGTGGGCTTTGACAAGTGTGTTGATAGATCACACAGGGAAACCTGACAAGACAGCAGAGAAATCAAGCCAGAAAGTACATCAGGATGTGCTTTAGAAGTCAGAGACAAAGTCCTCCTGGTTAAAGATAGATTGAAGGAAACAGAAACTAGAGGGCGTGTAGATGTTTACAGCTTACATTGTAGTTTGGTAAAATGTTGAGATGCTCATCACAAAAAAGGTTGTGAACTTTTTAAAAGCAATTGATGCAATCCACTGCAATTTTGATGCATTTCCTCTCATTGGGACATGTCAAGGAAGATTCAATAATCCTTTGCTTTTGAATGAATACTCAGACAGTAAGGTGTATGAGGCAAATCCCCACATAAGATGGTGATGAGGAAAAGTGGTGAGTTAAAAACTGGTTTTCATTTTCTGTCACCAAAATCAATACCTGAAGTGGACCTGGTAACATGTGAAATATACTAGCATGTCAATACTAGGTGTTGCTGTACCAACTTAGCAAATACCCATTGTCCTCCAAGAAGAGACTGTGAGCTTTGTGCATATGATGAGTTTGAACATAAATCCAAGCAGTCTCTGTCTTTGATGTGGGCATTCCCTCATTTACACTGTCTTCTGTGATGTCATTTAACACACACCGCTTTCCTTCCTTCAATTTGTGTTTCAATTAAAGTGAGGAAAAGAGAACCAATTCAATTAACAGTACTGTAAATCCCATACCATTGGGCACAAAGCCCACAAATGTCCCCAAGGCCCAAAAGAAATGGCACGTAAGCAGATCCAAGTAACATGTGATCATCTTTATTTTACAGTGGTCCAGTGTAAAACTTCACAAAGTATCAAGACTTTTACAGATCTAGCTGTGCTGTTTTTTTTTTTTTTTTTTTTTCCATTATCTCCAGAACTATGCCAGTGAAGTTCACATTCTGTCTGTATTTCCAGGCACACATCACACATTAATCTTGTAAAAAGGACATAAATACTGCATGGTGATATAAATATCAATCAGCAATCTGGATAATAATACTAATATACAATAACATTGAAAGATAAACATGGCAGAAGAATAATAAGATATCTTTCAACTATTGGCTGGACTGATGGCATATGGCCTTGGCCTCTGAAGGGTGCCTTTTAGACTGTCTGTGACACTATGTTCAAACTGCTACTGTATTTATGTGATGTGACCTTAACAAGGTCAAGAGGACCTTGCTGATTAGATCAGATCATCCTCAGACTCCACAACACCCTTCATTCCATTTTACCCCAAACCCTGGCCAGGGGCTTTGCAACCTGTCTATAGCAAGACATCCAGAAGACCATATCTAATCTACAAACAAGAGAGCTGAAAATGCCAAAATGCTCCTTCTCACATTCAGTTCACAGTGCAAAACACAGGCTCAGACTCAGGCAAGAACACACAAAAGCAAGCCCCAGTTGTTGATACTTGATTGGGATCCTTCACTCCAAATACAAAAGCAGGCACTTTCCGAAAAGGAGCTGAACAATTAAAGGTCAGACTGAAGACATTGAAGACTGTTTAATATTTTTAACTTATAGAGCAGCCTGTCTTGTATTCTGTACAAAATGAATAACAATTGGACAAAATTATTGATCTTGTGATATGTTGTCTCGTAAAGGGGATGTGTCCTGTCCTGCCTTCTTGTCCCAAAAATCTAAATCTGTGCCCAAGGTGATAGTACTAAGGATGCACTGTCCATAATGAAATTTATAAATAAAAGACTTGAGAGCCAGACACAAGGAGAAGGAAAAATTCTTGCCCTGTCCTGAATACCAGTGCTAGGTTGTGCATGACTATTTCAGTGTGTGTGTGTGTGTGTGTGTGTGTGTGTGTAGTTGGGGAGGATATGCAATCGCCTGGTTGTCCTGCCTGAGGCCAGCCACATTCTGTCTCTCTATATGTCAGGCACAAATTTAAAATTTAGTCTCAGCACTGGCCTCGACATGAGAAACCTATTTGACACGTTCAAAACTTTATTTCAGCAACTTTGACATGGAATGACCCCATGTTCGATCCATAGAAAATATGATACACTATTTTTAAAAGTTATGAGTCAGATATTGCTTTAGACACAAATCACAACATACATTATTATCTGGGTGGATATCAATATCCTCCATATAATTTTCTATTTTGGTAATACAATATTGTAATACAATATTGCCTGCTATTGTGCAAACAGAGAATTGCATTGGCTACATAAGTATTAGCTTGCTGTCTAGATACAGCAGGTACTATATTTCAGTGCTCCTTATGAGATATGTTTCCCAAATTGCTTATGCCCTGACACTTTCTGAAGCTTTAGGATGACGCAAAATGAGTTGTATATGGAATTGTGCTCACTTAGATTGTGAGGTAACTTGGCTGAACTGACTAATGTCACTCAGCTTCATCTTTATGTAAGCAATTTTAATGGCTGACCTTTTTGTTTAATATTGATTTTGTTACGTCAACACATATGAGTAATTTGGTAATTTTACATACTGAAAGCATTTCTTTCTCTCTTTTTTTTTGGAAATGAATGTTCACAATAATGCTTATGTTAAAATCATGGCCTTTATTTCTGAGTGTGAGTGGCATATTCTTGAAATGTCATTTGTACAATTGAATTAAACTTTCATTATTTAAAGACAACAGTTTGCTTTTACAGCTCAGACAAAATTTCAGTCAAATAAACAATTGGTTCTATTTTGTCAGCAATCACACACCCATTGTTACTCTTAAAGTTCAGATTCCCATTATCCACTCATGTGTCACAAAGTCAAGCAACTATAGTTCCTCTCTCTGTATGTCTTTGCTGACATATTTTCACTTTGCAAGCATTATTGGTCCCCCAACAATAAAGATGATTGTTAAAACACATATCTCATAAATATGAGATGAAAAACAGCCAGGTTCAAGCTGTATCAGCTTATTGACACTTTGATTAAATAGCATGCAAATTCACTTTCATTATCCATTTCACCACTATTATAAATGCTATGAAGCCCAATCTTGTGGATTTGGTGTATCTATGACTATCCATTTTTTCTGGAATTGAAGACTTTGCTCAGGCAGACTGGGGTGTTATTTGCTGAGACATTTAAGCAGATGGCTTGTGAATTCCTAGTCAGTAGAGGGTGGATTTATCAAACACAGAGAGTGCAATACAATGGACTGTGGAGCTCAAGTCTGTTTGTTCTGTGTATATTCTGTCGTCTATTTTTACACTGACATCTTTTTGCGTAGGAATATCTCTCACAGGATTAATAGCAGTTTACCTGCAATGCAGTATTTATTCTCGCTGATGCCTTGCTCAGCCGGTTTACTGTCTCTTTAAAACCACTAAGACTGACACCGCTCACCACACAGCACAGCTGAGTCTGAAAAACGAGAAACGAGAAACGCGTAACTCCTTTTAGTTCCAATCCACACTTGGAAACCAGCATTAACAGAAACAGAAGTCACGAGACCAGAATTAAAAACACGAAACCCTTCCTTGCCGGCTAACTGCAGGTGTCTGTGCTGTTGTGGAGTGTCTGGGGGAATATCACGCGCAATAACAGGAGTGCCATCACCAGACTGCAGTTATCAGAGACAACCCTTTCTCTCCACAGCCACACTTACTTTTCCTGCAAGATACAATCTTGCATTTTTATGAGATTGTATTATTGCCAAATGAAATTTTAGTCTAGGATTTATTTGAAATAAACAACTATTTCATCAGCACGTTCACAGCACTTTGACAAGATATTTCTCTTTGGTATAACCAGTGGAGTTCTTTTTCAGCATTTCAGAATCATTTATTATGCCAAAATGTAAGGCTTGATAAAAAAAAAAAAAAGTAGGAATCTTATTTTATTGTGTGCCAGTGGTTTTATTGCACATTTTATCAAATGTGAATGTCACTGGGTGAAACTCATTAACAATTAATGAGTTTAAGAGAACAAAAAACAAGAAATGAATTTTTCACCCACCCTGCAATTAGAATTTTTCTCCTCATCAGCAGTTAGCCAGTATGGAAGATTTAATTCCCCATTTTATCATTTTGCTGAGTTTTGAGAGTTGTTCTAGAACTGTGAGTGGTAATAAAGAACGCCCTACTGAGAATGTGTACAGAGCCAATGTCTTTGAGCCCGGGAGTTCTGAACATGATCAAGCTTTATATCAATTCAATATTGTGCTGACTCAACTTCAGCATTGAGCAGAACTTTTCAGACATAATTAATGTTGGAACGACTCCATTTGCCATTTCACAGGTTAGGCAGCGGTTTAGCCATCTGCATTGAAGTCCAGTGTTAATTCCCCCAGGACAGGATATCACCGCGTTGTCTGGTCCCATTCCAGGTTCACAAGCAGTGATATACCTATACTATACTGCTCAAACATAGCAACACTACAACACATCCATTGAAGATTTGTGAGACCAAGCAATGTTTAGTGTAGTTCTGTTTAAAAATTAAATAAGAAAATAAATTCCTCCAGACTATATTTAATTGATGTGAAAGGCAACATAGATAGGTATGCATTTTGGCATGTGAGCCGGCTTGCTGGACCTGACTCATGTGAAAAATAAGGAATCACATTTTAGATGAATTGAGAATTGAGGGACACTGTAATCCTGTTAGTTTAAAATTCATCTTGGATGATGGAAAAATTACAACCTGAAATGGTCATTTTAAAGACATAAAATAAGATGGTGTATTTAAACAGAACATCACTGTGTAACATGCTATAAAAGAAAATTGTATGAGAATGGCCCGTTGTACAGCCAGCAAATTCACAAGGAGGCCACCCAGCTCTCAGAGGCTTTGGTGGGGTACTGTGCCAAAATGGTTTAGTCGAAAATGATCAATTAAACTTTTGTTTTTCATATAGCAAGCCTCACAATGACTAAACAACACTGAAAAATACAAAGGCGCATGCAAAAAAGGCCATGAAAACAAAAACACTCTCTCTGAGTCCCCCGGCCGTGATTTATGCAAATGGGTGTCTAACAATAAAGGGGGGGAAAACTATCAATTGTACAAAAAGAAAGCCAACGATGTCCTTGAGCAATAGGATGGGGTTCTTGTACCTTCCTAATGCAACGTGCCCGCTGGGTGTTGTCTCAAAGGGTGATCCATCCAGGCTGGCCGCGTTGCTGCCTGCGCTTGCGGCAGCTCGTTCTCTCACTTCTGCACTTGTACTGGGCCTGCTCCAGATCAATGCGCCTTGCCAGGAGTGCACCTCGAAGAAAACCACCTATAGCGTGCCTCCCTTTTCTAACAGATGGAGCTCCTGTGACGGGACGTCCTCTGCGGCAGATGTTTTTATCTCATCTGGTCAAATTTGCCATTGATACGTGCCAAAGAACTTTGTTGCACACAGTCAGCATGTTGCGTTGTCTTGCTGCAGCACAAGAGTACACAAGGCAGTACATTGGGTCATTGAAATAACTCATTTTCACTACAATAAGTTTCACTGGTTAACAGACATTGGCTGTCGTGCCACTCGTTTTCTGCACTCCTAGTTATTCTAACGCACAGATCCCATTGCTGTGTTTAAACTTCATTGTTGTCTGATATAAATTTCCCTGATTAAGGGCTTTTAGTCAAGCCACATTAGATTTTTAACATAAAAATATAGTATTTGGCTCTAAATTACTCCCCAAGTGGTGCTAACTTTTTTTTTTTTACATTTACTGTTTTACTTGTTTTATGCACCTAGGTGGAAATGTGAGGTAGAGCAAACACCTTTCTGTGGTTCATATGATTATTTTCCCATGGAGCATTGCTTGTTCAAGCAATCGTGTAAATATCCTGTAATGCAAATACTGAAAAGGATGTTAGTCTTGCAATTCTCATCAACATTAGACATCCTTGCTTCATTCTGTGGAGGTGTGATGTTCTACAACCTTGTCCTCAATGGCAGACTATTTTACATTTTTTTCATAAAATGATTTTCCATACATTAATATTAATTTCCAGACATTAAGGGCTTTATTGAATTTAGATCTGACATAATTAGAGGGATTAGATAGGACAGGTTAGCCATCTTTGGCTTGGCCATCTGGACAAGGTTGTCGGGCTGTTCTCCAGCCCACCAGGGTACCTGAAACAAGGAAAGCAGGAGGCTGGGGAGATAAGGGCTGACACAGGAAGGGAACATTGTAATGGTTTTCTAATGCAGATTAAGAAAACTGGTTTCACAAGGTTTGGCTAATTGAGTTATGTAATGTCAGAAAATGAGTGGCTCCAGGGTGACTTAAATAGCTTAAATTGTACATGTGATCTATTTATACTGATGATACAAACCATGTCAAGTTCTGTGCGAAGGAGCACAGAAGTGGCCCACCTTGGTCTTGAACCTGCAATGTTCTAGTACAGCTAAATTCCCTAACCAGTACACTACAGTTGCATAAGACTTGAAAAAGAGGTTACCTCAAAAACAATTCCGAAAAAGGACAGTTTTCAGTAATGCCCTTTGGAATTGCTACTTTCCGAAGATTGATGTGAACGGTTTTTGGGGAGTTCCCAGGGGCAATAAGTTTTGTTTATCTTGACAACATTAGTTTATACCCCCTCATTGGCTCAACGTCTCCTCAGCCTTCAGGCTGTCCTCAAATTACAGGCCGCGGGTTGGACACTGAACATGAGAAATTGTCTTATTTGTCCAAATGAGATAAAATTCCTTAGTAGTTGTGCAACTGCCCAAGGCATCCATGCTAACTCAATGTCACAGCAAAGACATTTCCAGTCCCCACAAAACTGAAAGCACATACATTTCTGGGGACTGCAAGTTGGTGCTACCAGTTCCTGCCAAATGTCACTAAGACAACTGAACCCTTCAGTGACTTATGAACAAAATAAGCAGCTTTTCAGTGGGCCCCTGATCATGAGCCACTTTTCAGCAACTGAAATATTGTCAGTGTTCATATCCTATACGGTCCACGTGGCATACATTCACATTTTCTGTAACACTGGATTCAGAACTGCTATATGTGTCACAAGCTAACTAGACCGAGACAACCCCCATCCACAGGATCCCCACCTACCTCATCAGCACAAGCCTTGGTAAGTCGCAAATAAAAGCCACTTTATTGACTTTGAAAATTGAAAATAGCAGTTCATAAACACAAATAACAGTCAGGTATTCACTGGAGAAATCACACATGCAACAACAACAAAAAAACACAATATACAGAGGGTGGTTTAGCCCCCCCCCCCCCCCCCCCCCCCGCCACACACACCCACACACCTGAAGCTAAAGCTACTATGAAAATAAAAAGGAACCACAAACCGTCACAAACCCCCCTGATGTCCACACACAATAAAGAGTCTCTTTCAGCTCGTCCGCATGCAGAGAAGCTCCCCCGGGGATCAGGGCAGCCGGCTGCAGGCTGCCTCCTGCTGCCACCAGCTCACCAGGACTCCTGTCAGGCAGCGACACAAAGTCAGGACACGCAGCCACACCACCCTTCTTAACACACGCGCACATACACACACACACACTGATACGGGAGCGGCTATCAGCATGCTCCTTTGCTCCTTATCTGGTTTCAGTCCAGTGCTCCATGCTCCTGTGAATGTGCTTGCTGTCCATCCCAGCCACCACCTCAGCTCCCTCCCAGATAGATACAGGAATCCGCACTGGCTTCTCTTCTCAATGGATGCCTCGCCGCACAGCCCAATAGGTCACTGCCCTCTTGGTTCCACACGATGGACAACACAAACATGTGGACAACAAAGAAACGCACACACTACAACCATGGACGGATTATCATGACCACGGGCCCTGGACACAAACTCGCCACAGCCCAGGCTACCTACGCACGCAAATAAGCACACACCCTCCCCAAGCACACAGAGTTTGGTTGCACAATAGCGCAGGGCAACCCACAACCACACAGCATGTATTACTTATTAGGTCTATTTCGTTCTATACATGCCATGTACAGCACAGTATATCACTCTTTAGGAGTCAAACACACACCTTAATTTAAATAAAACCGCAGTGAAAAATATCCTACCTAAACTAGCTACTCACTTCAGCTCTGCCACACTTACACATTAAAAAAAAGGTAACAAATGTTAAGGCCAAGGGCCCCCATTGGCTCCAGGGCCCTGGGCACGTGCCCAATTTGCCTATGCGGTAATCCGTCTATGACTACAACAAGGGGTGCTCCCAGGAACCCAGTTTTGCAAGCCCGCTCTCGCTCCATCACTTTTTACCTGACCACTCTGTCACGCTGCTCCCATCAATTGTTTAAACACAGCGGCGGAGCCCCGTACTATTCCCAAAACAGGTGTACTGGATTGTTCAATAATGACTGAACAATCACACACGCCTGGCTGTGTTCTTGCTCCCCGGGCTGCCTGTTACACTGCTTGATATGTGCCAGCCAGGAAGACAGGTTTAGGGACACGAGAAGTCTGAGTCTGGGCCTAAATCAGGCAAAAAGAAATAGCACCAGACCAGAGGAAGTTGTGATTGTTCATCGCATAGGCAAGCAAACAGAACAACATGTGATGTTTCTCTGACTACCACCTAACCTTCTCAGGCATGGCAGTAAAGAAGTTCTCTCACATTCATAACCACTTTTTTATTTTTGTGTAGGATTTTATCGGATCATTTCTGAAGTTTAAAGTGATGATTAGGCAGAGAAATTTTTAGATGACCCCTTCAATTACCTCAATCTGCTAAACCTGGTTTTCTCAACAGGAATAAAAATGCCACATGCTCTAACTCTCTTCTCAGCTCTTTCCAGCATATCCTTCCTTCTGAATCTCCACCTCCACCTTGCCCTCCATTTTTCTTTTTTTGTCTATGATGAAACAGGGGAGTAAACACTCTTGTCCTTTTGGCCCTGCTCTTGACTCCGAGTCCAAGTAGAATGATGCAAGTTGATGATACAAATGGCAACAGTCATGAGTTCAGGGACAGTTTGTTACCTTTAGTTTGGAATCAACAGGTGCATTAGATTTATGAATGACTGTCTGTGAAATCACAAGCAGGCAAATCAGTCTGTTGCAAGTGATGTTTGGTTTAATGAATGTAATTTCACACAAAGGTGCAAAAATCGATGAATAGAGTTTCCATGTCAAGCTTTCTCCAAGTAAAAAATGGGACATCAGGAAGCTCCGAAAAGGGCCATATCCGCAACAATGGGCAGCTTTTGACCGAAGGCAAACAGAGATGGCGGAGCATCGGCCACAATTCCGGAGCCAGGGCAACGGGGGCTAACCCGGGAGAATGCGCTGGGGAGAGATATGGCCGAGGAAGCATGTGTCAGAATTTCACTGATGATGCTGAAGTCTGTGCCATCCGCAACAGAGGGAAGCAGGCAAACATAACAGTTCGTGCTGAGAGCCAGATGCTGACGCAATGCAGGGGTAGTGAAGGTAACATGATCTCATATACTAGCAGCATAACCTTACAGGCAGCTTTTACATTTCAGGTGTATATGAATTATTCTTCTTGTCTGGTGTTCTTAACTCCATTAATCATATGGTGGAATGGTAAGACTATTTGCGGAACTAAAGTTAATGAAAACCTGGTAAGGATATTAGCTATGCTGTGAGTGTTTATCATTTTGATGGTACATACTACACCAAGAAGAGAGAGAGGCACTTAAGTTTTTCTTTTCCTGTAGTCCATCACTCGGTCAGTGTTGAGTTGGGGAAATGGACATAAATTCCAGGCCAAACAAGTTTATGGTTAAGATTCACTGCATGGTAAAGTTAGACTGAAGAACAAAGAGCATGGTGTTGCTCTATATTTATTGCTGATATCCTAACATCTGATAATTTGTGTTTAATTCACTCCCACACAAATGAATTCTCTGACACAATCACACACACAAACACATCCCCTTTCCCTTATATACTGACCCACATTCTCTCACAATCCACATTTTTGCTTACACTTACTCATCCACGACACAGCAATACACGCACACACATGCATACACACAAACACACATACAGAGACACTTCCTCTCTTACTCTGTCTGCCTCATGAAAGCACATGTCTTTTTTGTTGTCCCTCTCTTGAGGATACTGGGATTATATGGGTGGAGCTTCTGAATGAGTGATTTAACTCTGGAAGACAGACAAGTTGCCTGCTTCCTCCTTTTGCTTTTGCTTGTCTGGTGAACTGAAAAAAAGGTCTGTTGTTAGGAGACATCCAACTGCTGTTGGCTTTCTGACATGGCAGCTTTGGGGGCTATGGATTTTGATTAATTGAGCTAGAGTCAAAATTGGTGGTGATGTAAACTGCACAGCTGAAAACCATGTTTTAGCTGTAGGAGAGGTTTTCAGCTTGGACTGTGTCCCATCTGCCTCATGAACGAGCAGTGATTTTGCGGTTTCTCTCTCCAGGGTCAAGTGTGGGGAGTATGGACATTAAAGATGGCATTATGTTCAGGTACTCTTACAGTAAGTTTTTAAAAGGGTGTTGCCTTCCAAATGTTCCTGCTTTTATCAAGCAGCGTGGTTTGGATCAAGAAATGTCCTAGGGCATGGAAGTGTACTCTAAACTGGAAATGACCCCTGCAAAGCTACCCAAGGTTACCCAGTTAAAATATGTTTATCTTTCAGAAGGCAGTAGCTACTAATTTTGAAGAACAATAATTAAGGAACTTCCAAGCAGCATTTTTTTCTGCAACAAGCAAATATTTCTGGCATAGAAATATAAAGAATGATGACAAGCACCTGTGCAAGCACCTGTCCAAAGCACAGATCAAGTGAAATGGTTGCTATCTGTCACCTGGGCTATTCCTAGCAGTGTGTATGGCCTGGGGCAAAGCACACAGTGTGGGCCTAACTGATAAATACTGTAACACACTTGAAATAGAGAGGTTATGATTCTTATACGTTCAAATAATGATATTTTTAAAACTCAACTATTGTGATTAGTTACATGTTGTCTATATTCTGAAATCCACCTGCCTGGACTGTTTTACAGAAATCTCTGAAGTTTGTTGTAACCCAGATAAGCAGAGGCTTCTTTCTTGATGGACAGAAAAACCAGTCCATCCATCTGATCTGAGACAGAGTTGTCCGTAAGTTGTTCTTTCCAAGTTTCAACTTCACTCCCCTGCAGCCACTGTGACTGAGATCATCAGCAAAACACTTTGAGTTATCACTGCTTTCGGGAAGGATCCATGAGCGGTTTGAGAGGGTGAAGGGCGTGAAGTGCAGTATCTGTTCCTTCAGTATTAACTCTTGTAACACCCAAAATTCTGAAGAAGTCCGCACAATCAATATCATGAGATTATCCATCCATGGCACTGTAATGTCCCATTCAAACATAGTGTTCACAGCTCACCTTCAGACTTTTGAGCTTTGTATGTTCTACAGAAACAATATCATCAGTGTATCCTTAATTCTGTTGAATCATGTAGTGACTGAGCCTGATCCAGAATGACTAAAAATGTAACTCTCTTCAAATAATATCACAAATTATCCTCATCACCTCTCTTGAGTTTCATGCGTTCTCTGAATTTCCATTTCACCCGCTTTGGAATTTGATCATTCCAAACAAATTCAACATTTTTCAGTTCCTGTTTCACGAAGGCCACACATAACTTTTACAACTTTTAGAAAAGCATTCCTGATACCTCCTGTCTGGCTGCAGATTACTTTAGCATTCACTACTCTACACCTGGTGTGGCTGGACAATGGCTTGGAAGGTGGTAAGGGAGCACTTGCGCTCAGCATCTCACATCTGTTCACTGAAATAGAAAATTATAAATTCACTGTACAACTCCAAAAATGTCATGGGTTTACATTTAGACTTTGCTATGTCTCTCAATGCTAAATTTGAGTGCCAGCCACACTGAGTATAAAAAAGGCTCTGGGGTTGAATTGAAGGATACAGGCCTGTACTCCTTGCTTGTGGCCCTTCGTATTTGCCCCATGGCGGTACCCCTGCCTCCTACAATCAGTAATATGAGGGCCAAGACCATCTACTGCAGCTATTAATGAATCTGACAGCCCTTGTCCACTCTTGTCTTGAACCAGAAAAAAGTCAAGAAAGTTCTTTCTTTCCTTCACTTCAGATGTCGTGTCAACATAGCAAATCACAAGGGACATTGCTCTGGATGACTCAGAGCTGGAGTTCAGTCCAGAATAACCGCAAAGTATTTTGTCATTTTCACCTTGTCAGTTGTGTTTTCCTTCACAAGTGATGCCATCACGGAGATAAGCTCATTTAGAAAACTGAGTCCAAGTACATTTCTTCATTTTGGATGCTCCAAACATGTTCCTGCATCTTAGAATCAAATTTGGCCAGCATTGCAACCAATCCCAGAAAGTTTCCATTTTTATGTTCATAAACAGTTGAGCTTGTTCCATGAAATGTTGAGTTATGTTCAGCGAGACACTGCACAACAGCTATAATACACATCGATGTGCCATTTGTTGCTTCTCCTGTTCCTCCTTGTGCATACTCATCTATTGTCTTTGCCGCAGAGATTCTTCAATCCATTTTGTTCTAAATATGCTCATTGGATAGCTGGTGAGATCGCAATCTGTCATTGAAATGCTTCCAGCCATTGCAGCCTTCCTTCACCGATTTGCATGCTGTTTTTTGAGCACCACAATTTGCAGCAGAAACAAAGGGCTGCCTCAGCTTTCTCTGAGCACAGCAGCCAATTTTTCTCAGCCCTCTCACCATTTGGCAAACTCTGTATGTACAAGTTTTCTGAAGCGTCGATTCTCATTATATTTTGGAAAGGCCTAGTCACTGTCAGTTAATCTCACAGGCCCTCTCTCTACTAAAAGGTCTATTGTCTTGTTGTCGAGTAAATCTTGCTAATTAGCTGGATCATATGTTTCCTCAGTGGAAATATCATTGAAGGTACTGGATACTTTACCAGCCTCTGTACATTTTGTGACAATGTCCATTTCATCAGCCTAGGTAAATTTGCTGGCATCTTTTAACTGGTTTCTTCATTAGCCGAAGGATGTATCAATTTTTTTTTTCCCCAACAAACCCTTAAGGGCCTTTTCCATTTCCTCTCTCTTATTTTCTCTGCCTTTTCTCTACACTGCAGCCATATTTTCTTCATTTCTGTCTGTCTCTACTAGTGTTTGCTACTGTGCCAGTGTGTAATATCTGGACTCCACTCAGGAGCAGGGCCAGAGGGGGGGCTTCGGGGGGCACGGGCCACCCTGGAGATTTGATTGGCCACCCCGGGGGGTCATCCAAAAATCCTAGTCTGTTATTGGCCATCAACCAGGTCAAAGGCGGGACTTGATGTACTCAATGGTTCAAATAAGTGCGGGAATGACTGACTTCAAAAATGTAAGCACATGTTTTGATATAGCCAAGAAACAGCCGTTCTATACTTGTAATTGGTTGTTAGCATGTGAGTTAGTTTACAACACTATTGCTCTTGCTAGCAAGCAAAGTTATCTAGCTATCTGCCCCATCTAGCAAGGTAGCTAGCTAGCTAATCTATCTATATATCTATCTAGCTAGCTAATGTAGACAACTAGCTAGATGACAAGCTATTTTAATTCATTAATCATTATTTAGTTGGCATGTAGCCTAGTAGTATCTCACGGTATGTAACATCTACACTCCAATAGATGTGTCTAGTTAAATGTGAATGATTATTGTAAAAAAATACCTTGTAAGAGTAGGATCTTTTGATTATTTAGTTGGCATGTGTTTGTTAATTTGTATTTGAATTTCTTCAAATAAAAAAAGACAACGTGAGAATACGGTGTTTGTCCTTCTTTGCAGTTTAATCCCCTGAATACGGTGTTCATATGGTTAGTTTATGGTTAATGGTTTAGCTCCTGTATTGTATCTGTGCTAATTTCACATCTTGCAGTGCTTTTAGTTTATGGGGGGCATTATAAATATTCGTTATGCGCCTATTTCTGTCATTGTGGATGTTGCGTTATCCGCATGCCACCCTTGAATGAATCAGTGCTCCACTTGGGCCACCCCAGTCAAAAAAGTCTAGAATCGCCACTGACTTCACTCCTGAATTAAATCATCACCTCAAAATCAAATCTGACCAGAAGTTCACACCCATTCAAAAGTCACCTCGCAACCCAGGCTTCCAGATCCATCCACATATTTATAGAGATCTCAGATATGTGGGAGTGATGCTATGAAAAGACTTTATCTCCCAGGTGACCCGCTGGGAGATGTTCCCACTAACCATAGATTTTGCTCATTGGCTGTATGCAGGCACATTCTGATGGATTTTTTCAGTGCAAGTGAAATATAGCTGACATAATGAACACTAATGTCGAAGGGCAGTAGCTACAAAGCATGGGGCCTGGGGTAGTTGCCCCAGTTTGCCATACTCAAGGGACGACCCTGCCTGTCACTGAGGCAAAGACGATTAAAGAGAGTGGTACTAACACACCAGGCCATCCACAACAGTAACTCAGGAAGGGGGGATACAGCATAGGACCGGAAGGAGGTGAACTTTGCTTTGCTCTAAGTTGCTCTGATACACTTTAAAATTGAATGCGACCAAGACAGAGGAGGGGGATGAAGATTTAAAGACCCAAAGCGAGGGGTCTGAGAGGAGGAGATAACAGAGTCAAACGCTCACAACATGAAGGCTGGCCTAATCTTGCAGCGACATTTAGTAACACTGACAACATGATGGCTGGCCTGGCCGTGGAACGGAAGCGAGACCTAGTCTTGGAGCGCTGCTCTCTTTCTTTCTCAGATTCTTTCAGGGCAGGAGTCCCCTGAAGGCAGGACTTCACACCAATACCTGTTCCTAGACCTTGAATCCACAGCCCCAATGAAAGTCACTTAAATATTAATATTCTTAGATTAGATGTTACTTCCCTTTCTTCTCAGAAGCTAAGCACTTGGGACAAGTGGGAACATTTCCAGAATTATTCCAGGAAAAAAGTATGGGAAAACCTGAAACCATAGGACACTGAATGGTATGGTATGAACATTCTCTGAATAATTCCTAGAAGCATTTTTGGAAAATCTGAAACCCGAGAGCAGAGAATGTTGTGAGAATTCCTGGAAGTGTTCCTAGAAGGGTTCAGGTAAATATGAAACCCAAGAGCAGAGAATGTTGTGAGAATTCCTGGAAGTGTTCCTAGAAGGGTTCAGGTAAATATGAAACCCAAGAGCAGAGAATGTTGTGAGCATTCCTGGAAGTATTCCTAGAGGGGTTCCAGAAAATATGAATCCCAAGAGTACTGAATCATACAAAACAGATGTCTTGCTTAAACAAAGCAGTGGTGATACAGTGGTACCTGAAGAACTGTTCCCAACCATTTTCATGTACTGTATATTCCTCAAACAGACCTTGCTTGATAATATATTTCACAAACCAAATTAGAATAGGCAGCTTTAGTATGAATGAAGGCTGAGGCACTGAAGGACTGCAATGTTTGAGTGTATGATACAGAAGAAATCGAGATTAATCTGCTTACTAAGAACACACTCAGACAAGGATGAGAATAGGTTTAAACTGGAGACAGGACAGTCTTTAGTTTTGGTTCTAAACGTGCTAGAGGGGAGTTGGTGTATAGTTTAGTTTCAAGCCCTATGTAGAAGATCGTTGAGAGGGAAATATTTATTGACTACACAATGGGAAAACAGAAGAAATTTGTATTTCTTGCATTTATGCACAGCTGGACTTGACAGCACACTTTTAAAAATGCAATTCTGAATATACTGTATGTGCAATGGCGGAAAACTCTAAATAACATTTTTGCAGTGTAATATTAATGCATGGTCCATATTTATTAAAGAACATATACTGTATATGCTATATGGTTTCAAGTTACAATCATTGCCTTTTACCATTCCATACTACAAGAGAGCAGTAAAGATGGTACAGAACCAATAAAATGTTCCCTAAATAAAAAAAGTTCTTAATATATGGAGTGTGCAACATGAATGTCTTTGCTTTGGCTCATCGTTATGCTGCAGAAATCATTATGTGATTGTGAGTTTTCCATTCGTTTCCCCAATGCAGATTACTGAGGAAAATGGGACCGCCAAAACACAAATGAGAAGGAAATCCAATGAGATCATGAGATATTACCATTTCAAAGGCGTAATTTGCAAAGGTGTTTAATTTCATTTGCGCAGGTAACTATTTTTTATTTCAACAAGGTCAAGTTTTATTTCAATAATTATGCATAATGTGTTTATTCATCCACATGGCTGCTCACAAAGTGTTTTGTGGCACTTTGTACCTCCTTAATGGATTACATTTATATCTTACATTAGGTCTGAGTCCAGTGATATGTGACTGTGGTAAGCATGTAGAGTGGTGACTGGATAAAACACAACCAACAGAAGGTTAATTTAATCAATGGCTGTTAATTTTTTTTTTTTCCCCATGCCTGAGCAGAGGTAACGGGAACAGAAATTAACACAGGCAAACTGACTAAACACGGATGAGTACATGATAAACAATGGTTTCTTCCAGAAGGTGCAGAGGCTGTGTGTTTGTATAAGGCCTGAAGGCAATGTGCAACACTGAGTAAACTGCCTAGCAACTTCATGTGTGTGTTCCTGTTTATGAGGCCACTGCTGGTAAAGGTC
Organism: Megalops cyprinoides; assembly: GCF_013368585.1. Lineage (NCBI taxonomy): Eukaryota > Metazoa > Chordata > Actinopteri > Elopiformes > Megalopidae > Megalops > Megalops cyprinoides. Next base: position 10,641,173 of record NC_050606.1, on the reverse strand, counting down.
CCTGTTACGACCCCAGGACGTAACAGTCCCGCATAACTCGTTGTCTTGATTTGGGTTTGGTTATTATGGAAAGAAACAGACTAGGACTTCAAATGACCAGCTCTCTACCCAGCTTCCTCCAGGATTTAATCACTTTTCCCACCCAGTATTCTCTGAGAATGAAGCAGACCACAGCCTCTCAGTCAGTTGGACTCACAGGCAAGCTACCAAGGGCTGGAAATATACATTTATACCATCGACTCTTTGAAGACTAGGGGCACTCACAAGGAGAGACGGAGCTTAACGCAAAAATGAAGACAGCTTTTATCAGATTACGGAGAGACTTGCAGTTCAGATTGCTACTGGTGTTTACACTTCACACACTTCACCTGCAGACTACTGGCAGGTGGAGTCTACTGATCCAGAATCAGAATCCCCATCATTCAATCTGCTGGTCAGCCCTGCATCAGAGTACCACAAGGAAAGTCCAGGCCCCTGCACCCTGCAGGTCTTTACAGGGATGGCATATGCAGCCTGCAGTTAGGTGGCATACCATAGTCAAATAGATGTGAGACAACAGGAGACTTTGAACCTCACTGGAGAAGTTTGTACCAACCACCATTAGATGCACAGTATGGTTTATGTGAATTTTCTCTCAAATCCCTCACAGAATAACAAACACCCCCTTTGTGGTGGAAATCTCCTTTCACTGACTTGAATTTCAGCTTATTTACCATTGGGCTGCATGGCAGGGCCTAGTTTGGCATAAGAGCAAAGGGGGGGAAGGATTATGCTGTTTACAACACTATGGGTATGGTAAATAAGTGAGTCTAAGGGAGTTTGTTTTTGTATGGTGATTAAACACAATGGGATCATTTTCTTGCAAGTGTGAACAGGTTGAGAATGATACTGTGCGCATCTTTGCTGGGTTCAGTGTGTTATGCTCTAACAAGTAAGAGAGACTTAAATCTATGGATGAGAGTTGCATTTGCATTTCATTTTGGGTTGCTTTTCCTATTTAGGATATGCTTCATACAACAACACAGTTCATTTTTACTCCTTTGGCACCTATGCATTTATACTTCATCTGACCCTAACCCTTACAAATATACTTTATTTATCGCATTATTCCATAAGAGGATATGTTAGGGGGAAAAATGAGCACAAGTACGTCACAGTGCTGAAAAGATTAAAACTCCATTTAACTACACCCAACAGTGATATACAGCCATTGAAAAAGTTCACCAGAAATGTAGAGGAGAACATATAAGGTAATTATAGTATCAGGATAGTCACTGGAAACACACATTAAGAATGCTGGAACTGAATGAGACGAATGAAGCTGTTGTCTTTACCCTCTTCCTGTCGCCTCTCACTTCTCCTTCTTTCTCATTTAATGACTGTCTTCATTAACAAGTACCTGGTGACAAAGGCTTTGATTAGAGTATCTGAATGACATCATTTTTTTTAAAGAAATTAATGAATATGTGATCCGCCTTTCCTCCTTTTAAGGGCTTCCTTTGTGAATCTGCCAAGTCATAAGGTTGAGGGAGGCCATTGGTCAAAACTGTCTAAATGCCAAAAGCTTTAAAGTACATAATTTAAAAAAAAGCTTTTATGTCTAGTGCAGAATCCCATGCATCTTTTATGTTCCCTGTCTTTGAAGTCTGTGCACCTGTCCCACTCGTGTAAGGAGAGGGAGAGACTAATAGCACAATGGCAAGCTTTTTGAATGTTGTCGTTTTTGCCACTGCTTTGATACGGGATGTGCTGGCTTTGGCATAGGTGCATGCTATTGTAGAAAACGGTACATGTAATAAATGCACAAATGTAATTCAGTGAAGTCGATTTTTGGTTCCAGTGATCACCATCTGCAGAGAATATGTCATTCACAGCTCTTTGTTACTTTTTGCCAGTAATATGGCTCAAAATAAACCAACCAACAAAAACAACCACACTAGAGGAGTGATCACCTGGTCACCCATACATTCTGAATGCTGTTAGAAGCTTAGAAAGTCTTTATACTATCAGCAGAGTAGTGTAGTGGTTAGGGCACTGACACCTGGTCCTGGGAGTAATAGCTTTGTACACACTGATGTTGTGTTCTTGAATAAGGAGTTTTCCCTCATTACTCCAGCAGTATCTTGAAGTATAAACTGACTGCAAAATGTGCATAGTCTAGCAACTAAAACTTGATTGCACAGCAGGAGAGCAGAAAAATCAACTAATAAACCATTATTAGAGAGACACATGAGTTTTGCTTTCTCTTTTTTTACACATGGGTGAAAGAACCATCAAGTCTAACCTTTTTCTTACACTAAAAAGCAACTGTGCAAACCACTAATTAACTGTCTTGGGGAAAAAATAGAGTACAAAACATCAGGACCCAAGAGCACCCTTTCGAAGTCTAAATCAAAAACATTTATGAAAATTTAGTGATATTAATTATGAACTCATTGTGGCATGAGGGAGGTCAAGTGGGACAGTCCATTATGTAACAGTTAAGGGCAGTAATTGGTTATTTAATCTACCGCTGAATTTTTCTACCCCTAAAAAAACCCTGACCTGCTGGATCAAACCCATCTACAAATATTCCAGTTTCACATGATTTTCTGCAGCTGCTATTTGTTGTTGGAGATCTTGGTTGCCTTGGGAGTTTTGGATGGCACATTCACAAAAGATGTGTAGCAATACTTCAAGGAACTTGTGGAGGAACGCTTGCAAAATAGAGCTTGCAGTTGATGAATCCTTTATATATAACTAAAAAGCAGAGAATTAATCAATTATCATTCTGTCATACGCAACCCCGATAAAAGCCCTGAAAAATGTGTTGAAATACTGCTGTTGAAAAATGTTGATGTGCAGAAGGAAATGTCTTCCTCCTTTTTTTTGAGGAAATACAATTTTCATTTAAAATGGAGAAGTATGTTGAAATAAGCTTATATAAATATGCTGACATATTACCAAAAGATTAGGCAGACATAATAATGTTTGGGGAAAAAAGAAAAAAAAATAGGAAAAAAAGTTTGTGTTGAAATATTCTGTTTAAAAACTTTCTAGTCAAATTAGAAAAGATACTCACAAATTTCAAGAAATGTGATTGGTGCAAGAATTACAAGAAATGTGTGATTTACAGGAACTAAAAATGGCAAGGCACACTGTGGTCAAACTGACTACTGGGATGGAAGATGAAATAGACATTTTTTTTAAAAAGCCATGACTGTTCTTGTCAATGCAGTCATTTGAAGACACTTCCACGTGCAGCTAAGTTGATCAGAAATTTGGTAGCCTTCATTGTACTGCTTCAAGCTGTTACCTTTAGAGGTTTTTGTTCTTTTGTGTGGAAATCAGCGCTGCCAGGCCTCAAACAGAGACATTTGCATTGGCATCAGAAATCTGGAGCTGCTTCATCACAAACAGTATGGCCTATTATATGGCCTGCAAGGTGCCAGCATTACTGAGGACAAGCAGCTGTTCCCCATCCTTCTTCAGCGTGATACACTGTCACTAGGCATTGTGCATATCCAGTAAGGAAACTCAAAGTTAAATTCTGGCTGCCTGTGGACGTATATTCAAAAGGCCAAAATAAATAGTTTGATTGTGTTGACAACAAATGACTCGCTGGCCCTCTGGGCAGAGATTTAATGATGGCGTGTTGTCGGGGTTGATTGAACTGTATTTTGGAGCAGAGAGAACTCTATCAAGAGGCACTCCGTTTAAGTCAAAATTGTTGGAGTGTTGGTGCATGTAGGGAAGAAAAATACCAGCTTTGTCTGTGTAATGAAAAAGGAAGAAGAGGACTTCCATGTAAAATTTAATGTGACACTACAGATTTTATGAATGGTGATGTTGATATTGAATGGTGTGCTCCTTCATGTTTAAAATAATTGTGTTTGTTATATGGCGAAGGAAAGAGACAGCAGTCAATCTTTAGTGGCCAGTATAAATTTGCTGAATTAAATTGGAATTCTTTCATTGGCAGGGAGGAGCAGGGGGTTAACACACCCACCCCAAAATGTGTTAAAAAGTGGAAATACGTTCCACAATGAATATTCCTGGCTTCAAGTTAATAAGGTCAGATCAATCATTAAATGTGTGCACCGCAAACCTGTATTACCTCGCTACTTTGGATTGGGGTTACTCATCCTAGATAATTTCAACTCCTGACTCTTTTAAGCTACGGACACGAAGAAGAACCCAGGTGTTGAAAATGTCAGTCTGGATTACTTTACTTATCCGTATGTGGAGGGAATACTAACGAAATAACTGTGAAAGCACCGCATGCTTTCTGGATTTTGCGTCTGACTCATTCCTTAGAGGACACTTCCCTGAAATCCTTACTTCAGCATCATGACTGACAGTGGTATGTGATATTTATACTAGCTCTCTCATCTGACACATTTGATGTCTGGTGTTGATTGGCCTTTCATGTGCCATAAGCTCCCAGTATCTTTGTAGCTTTTGAGCGTGACGCTAATTGAGTGGGTAGGATTTCTCATTGTTTTGCCCGTTCAACATTAATATATAAGAAGTCCTAGTGAGGTCATCTACGTCCATATTTCTGATCCCATTCAAGCAAAGTCAGTAGCAACATCATAAACAACATCTGAAACAAATGTATATAAAATATACACTTTGGGATTTGTGGAGTGGTGCCTGGCACTCCTGACATCACAGTGAAGCAGCCTTATTGCTTGTTCTCGTTCTGTCTGCAAAGATAAGATCATCCTGGGTGTGCATTTCATACAAATTTGTGTGTGTTGTGCTATGGATTTATATTGCCTTTGTTCCCTCATGTGAGTTGTTAACTGGAAAACACAGTTGGTCTTAAGCCTTTTTTAGTTAAGTAAATCAATAAAGCTTTTACTTAAAGGTTGTAATTTGCTTTGCAAAATCCTTTCATTGCAATGTCCTTTCTCACCCTAACCTCATATAGATTAAAATTAATATTACAGAATTTGAGCACTGGTCCTTTTACAGATTTGTCATCAGGTTTGCATTGTCATAAGTTTATCCAAGTTAAATGTTAAAATGATTTCTTATGCATTATGATTGAATGTGGACTAATTTTGATATCCACATCTCTACACTTAGCAGTTCTCTACATTATACAATAGCCACCTTCAGCGACTCTGTGATTTCTAAAAATCTTTGCTTGAGGGGATGTGGACTGCATTCCCTGTTAAGTCATCACAAATGTCTCAACTGCTTTCAGTTTGAATCACATGATGCCTAATGTGTATTATTTATGTTCCCTGTCTACAGTTCATGTCCTCACAAAGACTGCTGAGTGTTAAATAACTGGCTCAATAGTAGGATTCACTTAACTCTGCTGCATACAAGTCTCAGACAGAACCAGGAAAGTGTTGAAATTTCAACATTTAAAAATTTGGAAAAAAAGTCTAATGTTATGCATTTTATATGCATATATATTATTTAGAATTTTGATCAAAGGTATTGGTTCATTATTTGTATCAAAGGTAAACAACAACTGCATTATCTTCACGGCAAATTTGCATGAGTTTTCAGTATGAGCTGATACATGCTGTTGTAACTATTTGTGCTGCCAGATATCATGAAACTTTGTACTTGTTGTACTTACAACGTACTTGTGATCCTTTTTTGAAACTTGTTATTCACACAGTCCAATTAGGGATGGAGACATGGCAAAAAATCTAATTTTACAGCATTCAGATTTATTATTCCTCCATTTCTGCCATGTGCATTTTTGTTTAATTTTCTTTTTAAAATGCAAAGGAGTGGAGTCATGTTGCAATGTGATTAATTTAATCTCAATGGAGGCAGTATGTCTGAGGTGGAGTAAGCTGGAGGGAGTAGGAGAAATAGAAGTTATACTCACTGCCATTTGTGTAATTTTCTAGAATATGATTAAGCACTGATGTGCTTTTGGTTTGAATTAATGAAAAGCACTGCTTGATTTTAATGGCACCTGACTGGACTGGATGGCTCTGTCCACTCATTTGAAGGGGCACCCACTGACAAAGGTCATCATCATATTACAATCATTAATAACTACATGTAAAAGAAACATTAAAGGAACAAAAATAAATTGCTGCAAATGAAAATTCAAGCTGTAAAAAATAAACACTCTCTTATCTATTCCAAACAAGACAATGGCCCCAAATGGTCTTCAGAATAATTGAAGAAATGAGAACGTAAAAAACATTTAATGATGAGAACAGGCCATTTAGCCATACTGGGCTCATTATTTGCCTGTAGCGCAGAATGTGTCAAGCATGGAATCAAGCCTGGCTTTGAACACTGTCATGGTCCCTGCTTCCATTGTAGAAAATGACAAACTATTCCATGCATTAATAACTAAAAAAAAACTAAAAACAGTGGGATTTCCTGGTCTGTGCAGCAGCCTTTAATACAGGGACTACCCTCGGTAATACTTCAGGTGAATAAATAGCGTGGTAAAAATTTCAAACGGACTCACAGCGGTTCCATCCCTTCTCCCTGAGGCCTGTTTATGGAGGGCTTTTACCCAAACCTGGATTGCCTCCAGCTAATCTCATTAGGGTGATGAGACCCCGCTGTGCCAGACCTGTAGAGTGGTTAACTGTATTTCAGTTTTTCTTCTAGAAGATGAAGCCATTTCGTTGAAACACATCTTTCTGCAAGCCAGCAACATGTTTCATTGCTGTGTGTCCAATGCTGGGGTGCTGTGTCTGACTTGGATGGTGCTAATGTCGGCTTGTCAATATAAATATTCATGCACTCTGCACAGAAATTTATTCTTAAATGGTGTGTTTATTCTTCTTCCCCTGCATTTTAATTGTCACATTTTGTTTTCTTTTCTCTTTTCAAGTCTGTTATGCATTCATGTTTTATTTAATATTGCACATCTTCTCAAGGAGTTTGTCACAGAGCAGTTTACAATACAAACATAAAGCCAAATCAATTATGACCAGAGTGTGATGCCCCTGCTGGAGTCTCTGACTGTTGTTGCTCCGCCTACCTGACAGCTGAGAGCTTTCCTGCAAATTGGCGCTGATCGCCGTCACCTGTGCTGTGCCTTTTTAAGAGGTGGTGACCTCCAGAAAGATTTTTCTTTCCTGCTCCTGATGCTCCAGCTAACCTCCAGGCAATATTTGTTTGCTTTTTGTAGTTATCCTCCGTTATCTTTTTTTTGTGTATGGTAAGCTGGCAGGGAGCATCTTTTTCTCAGTTTGTTCTTTTGGTTTATTATGTTGTAGTTTTTCCTTTTTTTTGTTTAGCTCAGGTGGGAAAGATCCTGGGTCTGAAGCCCTGTTGTAGGGTGGCCCAGACTCTCCCTTTTTCTTGCTTTGTTAATTTGCCATCCAGCATGTGTGTATCCAGTGGTGCATAGCTAAAGTCTTTGTTGGCATATTTTTGCTTGCATTACCAATTTGGCTTTTGTCCCTGTGTAGATGACTTCTGGGCTGTAACACTGAGAATGTAATGATTGATACATGATCATAGCAACATATGACATGGACAATTTTGGAAATTGCATCAGAGTACTATATGATGGGTCATATTGGCAGGATTTACGTCAGTATATACGCTGTATATGAAATCACTTGCGTCTTTTCATTTAATAGCCATCTACACGGACTGCACGCCTTCAGAAGAGGAAAATGCCTTTTCTAATCATGCCCTTCCCTTTAGGCCCATGCCACACACACGAGTGCACGCACGACTGGTTTGACATATTCGTAACGACATGCAGGAAACAGAAGTGCGACGCTGGGCTGGATGTGACGCAGAGTCAGGACTTTTAAACGGCCGCGTCGTCACCTAAGTTCACGATCCTAAAAAGATCGTCAGATGTTTATTTGCCCCAGAGGGCTTGTGTTCTTTCATCGTGATGACTACTTTCAGTGACCTTGGGTAACAGCTTTTTTTATGATAGATCAAATGCTCAAACTTACATTTTATACATAATCTTTCATTTATCCATTTCAGTAAAAAATATTGTAAGTGCAGCAATCAGTAACGTATGAGCATGAGCATATGTGTTGATGATCTGATTTTTTAAAAAAGATATTTAATGTCAATACCAGTAGTGGAGCATTTATACCACATAGACAAGAACTTTTACTTGTCAAGGTCCCATTGAGGTTGTTCTGGTTTATTGCCCATAGATATTGCCTTAAAAGGTCAAAAATACTAAACAGCAAGTCCCCTGTAAACACTTAAGTGTCCCAGTGCTTGTATATCTTGCCATGGTCTGACACATTTTTCCATGTTCAGCAAACCAAAGGAGACAGTTAACCTTTGGAACCTGTCAGAGGGAATCACCTGTCAACTTTTTAATTTTGTTCGGGTGACCTCAAGTTCAGACTGAAAATTAGAAGACAATCAACTGACACACTGAGTTTTGGATTAAGTATTTTGTGGACAATGGGGAATGGGGGGGAATATGTGCGTCATTACGAGATTTTCAAATAACTAAACTTTATATATCATTGCATATTGTATACTGAATAAAGATTAATATAATCTAGAAAAGTACTTTGTAATCTTCCTATATATGGCTTAGTATTGTCCATGTCTTCAAAGAGTTCTTGGTGAGCAAAAGGTTTGAGTCAAAAAAATCAATTGTTTTAAGAATTAGAACCCAAGTTATGCAAGGCAATTTACAAACAGTATGTATCAATTGCAACCAATTGTCTACCATTTGTTAATTCTGTCCACTACCCTTGTTGCGGCCAATGTTGAAACTTTAACTGTTCCTGCATGTGAACCAAACATTTTGCAACACTGGTGTGACTGTCAATTAATAACAATTTTTTTTGTAAAATAATGCATTTCAGGCAAGACATATCAATAAAGTAGCTTTGATGAACTGTTTCAAGGGAGACAATAAGTATGTTTTATGTCATTTTATGTGATGTGAAAGATAAAAAAAGCACACAGTTCCAAATTAAGTTCAGCATTATGTATAGGAAAGCTTGCATTTATGACACAGGGAAGGCACAGCTTTTACTCAAGTGGAAAAAAGATAAACTCTGTAATCCATTTGCCATTTACCAGTCAAACATTGAATAATGAACATTTACTCTTAGCATACTAGATGCAGTAATTGGCAAACATGGAGGTCAAAATAAACAGTACAATTTTAATAATGAAGGGTGCCTCTGCAATAATGAAAAACAGATACAGTATTTTGCCTTAATCAAACAATTTATAAGGATGAGGATTTAATATTAATCTCATACAATCACACCGGAGAGTGCTGAAACTCCTCGGAAGGTCTGAATATCCAAAATGGTACAAACGACATCTTAACCTAACTCTGCCTTTCCATCTTTTTATCAGCTTGTGCTGTGAAGCATCTCTCCCCTTTCCCAGCTACAGCTCTTCCGGTTTGATGGAAATATACATTCTCTGCTCTGTTTCATGCAGTTTTTTTTCTGGTTTTCCTTTTGTAGGTCAACACAAAATACAACATCCATCACTAAACTCTGCTTTCAATACCTGTCCGTGACTGTTTCTGTTCTATTTATAGCAAGTGTCTTATTTGTCCTGAATGACATCAGCATCTGTTTTTATTTTTTAGCATCACGTTTCCAGGTTGGGTATTAGCCTCCCATTGATAGATAAATAGGCCTACATAATGAAGAGCCAGCATGGGCTTTCATCATGACTCCCACCCCTTCCCCCCAAACTTCTATCGCACACCTCACAGCCATGCCTTTGACTCCAACATTTAATTTACTGCCTCAACCTCATGGTCTTGCCTTTAACCCCACTATTTATTTCACTGCCTCACAGCTGTGCCTTTAACTCCCGCCTTTAAATCCCTGGCTCTGCCTCACAGCAGCGCCTTTAACTCCCGCCTTTAAATCCCACAGCTGTGCCTTAAACTGTAGAATTTACTTCCCTGCTTCACAGCTGTACTTAACTCCTGCCTTTAATTCTCGGTCTCTGCCTCACAGCAGGGCCTCTGACTCCAACGTTATGTTCCCTGCCTCGCAGCTGTGCCTTTAACTCCAGCATTAGACTCCCGGCCTCTGCCTCACAGTCATCCCTTTAACTCACAGTCTCCCATCCTCAGGCTCGGCCCTCCAAATTATCTCACCGCTCTCCAGCACGGTTGGCGTGTTTAATAATTGCGTTATATCCACAGCGCAGACCCTGACTCCAGGCAGCTTTCTTTTACAGATGTTCAATTATTCACCTGTTTTAACAGCAACTTTGTTATGGTCATTGGTCTGAATGATTAAATCATTAAAGTCACACTAAATCCAGAGCATGAACTCCCCTGCAAAAAAAAAATAAAACGTGTCGGCGAGAAATGCAAGGCACCAGGGGTGAGCTGAGTTGAAATGGGAAACCACAGCTCAGTGGCTCTGTTAATTAGCAAAAACAACTTACGCCATACAGAGGAAGGATTGATCAATTTTACATTCAAGTTAGACCTCTGAAATCATTAAGTAACAACACAGTGACTCACATTTTGGACACTTTTTTTCCCTAAGACCTCGGAAACTCTACAATCCTTTTTTATTAAGATACTAGCGGGGGGGAAGGTGGATGAAGAAACCAGCATCTCTTTTGCAGAGATAAAATTGTAATCATTGAGCACTGAAAGCACCACTCAGTTCTTTCGAATAGGGGTTTATTTTTCAAAGTATATTTTTACATTCACATCAGTAGACATCTTTTCTGAGCGTTATTAAGGGAGGAGATGCTGGAGCCGCTTCCCAATTCTACTATTAGGAATTTATATGATGTAAGAGCAGAAATTATTCAATTGGTATTACAACGCCATTACCCATGTATGAAATCATCATAGCTATTAATAATTTCAATTAAAGGACCAGTGAGATGCTGCACATTAGATGCATTAGTGCAGATCAGATTTGTAAGCGTGGAAGAGTAGGTGAAATATTTGTACAAATTTTAATAGAAGAAGGGTCATCTTAGGACATTGAGTGGGCTGTGTAAAACATATGAACCTCATAAAGCTGCAGTTGCATTTAACACGGTATTTTCAATTGACAGAAGACTTCTGCACATTACTTCCAGCACATTGCCAGTGTTTCTTGTCTCTTGACCTTCGTTAGTGTGTGTATGTGTGTGTGTGTGTGCGCGCGCGCTTGGTTTCACGACATCATGTCATACCCCAGTCAGCAACATGCCTGGCCATGTGTTTTCAAGACAGACCTTATTGCCTAACCTTCACCGCATTTGAAACATCCATAAACCAGGCCTGAGATTCATCTGTGAGCCAGTTTAATACAGTGGTGTAATAAATTTCCCAGCTGTGATCTCGGATAAGGGTGGTGTCTTTATAGGAGAGCGGATCCCCCTGGTGGGGGGAGGTGGGGGGTGGAGGGGGGGGGTGTAGCGCTGAGCGATTCCCCCTGTTAGCGCCGGATCTCCCGCTGATCTGCAGCTGTGACAGACAGCCGTCGTGCCTCCCAGCTGCGGTGGCAGGGCCTCCCACAGCAGGTGCCGCAAGGCTGTGGAGAGTCTAAGGAGCCCTTTGACTTAGAAAGGGTGTTTATGTAGGACGTGCCGCCATTACGGATTCTGCCATCTCAGATTCAGAGCTTCGGAAATTTTCAGTCCTGCGAATGGGCGATTTTTTTTTTTTTTTTTTTTTTTTGCAAATTGTCCATTTTGATGGAAATCGGAGTCATAATGCTGGAGACGATTGGGGACGCATGAAAGCAAAGCATTTTATTTAAAACTGTTTCGGTTGGCATGCCTCAAATAGGCACTCATAAAATATTTCAGTGCTTTGAGCCACTGCTCTCCCTTGTCCTCATCAGTCCAAGTGGATCAGCAGCTTGCTGGAGGAGTGGCTGAGCTAGAACCTGTAGAAAGTGAAACAATATTTTTTAAATGTATTTTTACATAGTTTTTAAACTTGTAACTTGTTAAAACCATTTCTAACCCATCTGCAGACTGAGGTTTTTGACGACAAATGTTCAATTATTTGTTTAGTTACACTCCTAACTTAAGACGACCACTTAATGTCAGCAATTAAGTTATTATGAGATAATTGTTAATATTATAAGGTCAAATGCAGTAGAACAAAGTCACTTTTACAATATGCAAAAATATAACTTGTAATTTAATTTACAAGGCCCACACAAACAATATGCTCAATGGTCCGTTCAGCTGATTCACTCCTTAATTAATGAGCATGATCTTCTGTGAAATTAATTCTTTTAATAACATTAATGTCTGGATGAATTGATCATCAGACTTGAAGGCATATGGTGCCAATACAACAAATTTGGATGTAATAATGATTTAATTGATAACTGAAAAATAACTTGAATTGCCAGACTAAACACACAAAAAAAAATCTCCCAGCCACCTCAAATTACATTTTGATGGTTACTTTATAGCTTTACGCCTCTGTGGAATGAGTAATCTTTTGTTTTTCTTTACTAGAGTTCACTTGTCTTCAAAATACATATCCTCAGGGTTTGACCTGACTTTCTGAATCCCTCTGTATGCTCCTCGCAAACGTTCGCTCGAAGAAGCTGTGCTGCTTTTTTTTTTTAATGCCAGAGCCTGGAAGCCTGCACAATCCAGTCAGGGCAAGAGTATGGAAGTCCCCCAATGGCCTACACTGCCATTAAACAAATATAGCAAGTTCACAGGGTATGCCTTTTTTTTTCCTCTGTATCTGAGGCAGTGTGTACCCAGGGCTTCCAGCCAAGGGAATATGAATGTCATCACTCGCAGAAGCTTGGCAACCTCAGTCTGCAGTATACCAGTTGAACTTTGGAGTCTTGCCAAAGTTTATAAATATAAAAAGCAGTCATGGCGTTCCCTTACACATCAGGGTCACTCATAAGAAGTGACCTTTTAGTTATGGGGAAAAAAAATGAATAAAAATTTAGAGGATATTCTTGATTAAAAGTGTTTTTTTTTTTTTAATGGACCTAAAATTTGAATTTGCCTTGATTTTCCAATCAGACTAACAGTGCAAAGCAGGAAAATGTACACTCCTAGCCTGTAGTGTATGGATAACGGCTCAAGGCTTTTACCTCCAGAACGTTTATGTTTGTTCTCATAAGTGTTTTACTGTGGCAGAACCAGTGACATTAATCAGAGCAGAACCTTCTTCAGAACCTTCAGCAAGTTGACCAGAGTACAGCAGTTCTTTTTTTTCTCTAAGGACAATTTTTTTCTGAGGACAATTGGCAGTAGAGGGACTCACAGTCTGCTGTTTTATGCAGTGTCTTTATTATTTGCCTCCATGCGTCTGCAGATATTTGCATTTATATCACTTTTGAAATTGAAACCAGTTCTTTTTTTAATAGGTTTCATGTTGTGTTCATATTTTGGATATGCAGATCTTGAGTGGGTAGGATTACCCCCTATGTTCTTGTATGACTACATTACATTATGCGATTCTCAGTTTCAGACACATTATTTGATTCACGCAGTGGCAGGTCAGATGAGAGATCTTGAAGAAACACCCAAACTCAGATTTTATTTAAAAAAAGTGTTTATTCTCTCAGTAAAAAAAATGTGCAAAACAAGAAATACAAAAAGTATGAGAACATTATAATTGTTCAACTATTTGATGCTGATTATGACATTTTACACAACACAGTTGAATTGTAAACATGCTCCATTTCCTATTTCACTGTCTGTTTCTGACATTCTTAATTCCTGGTGCCATCAATCTCAAAAGGAGAGTTTTCAGTGTTAGAAGGAGGTCTCCAACCCTGTCAGCTTTAAGTTGCAAATACACTGTTCAGGCAGATTCAGCTGAGCGCCCCACTCTTGCCAGGCAATAAGAAACCATAGATTCAGAGTTCAAATGCTCTACAGTTGGCCATGCCGACATAAAATATACACTTGTGCAGCATGAAATTGACTTCTCAGCTGTAGCGGTTTACCAGAGTGCCAGGCCAAGATGCATGTGAAACCATTTGCATTCATGTAATGTACTGAACTTAGATGCCATTATAGCCTGACTGGTTGAGTGCTGGTTCCTTGCACACACTGGACTGGATGGATTTTAAAAAATGAGGAATGAAAAATAAAATGGCAATGTTCCTGAAACCAAGGGGTTGGATTTTTATCAATTCAAACAGCTAAATTATCTAATATGAATTCAGTTGCAAAGGAAGTGGATGTAATCCCTCAGTCTCTGTTTGCATTGGTTACTGTGGTCATGACTGAGTTCTTTTTAACATGAAGATACCATGAATCTCCTGAACTCTGAAAAGCCTGCTCTCTCTGTCAGAGATTGATGGAGCTATGAATAAAATACTTTCAATACTGTAAAGGCAAAAAGCTGTGCATATTTTTTGCTAACGCAAACGTGATACCATATTATGAAATGGGTAAAATAAGCTGCAAGGCTCATGAAAGAAGGATTCCTTCAAAATACAGCAATAGAGCAACTCTCTATGGAACATTTAATACTCAAGCATAATGTGAATGACCATCAAAATTGTTGACTTAGATCCTTATTGGGTATCATTAATACATCAGTCGATTTGTTTATAAACAAAATGGGCAAAATGCACTGAGAATTTGCCGCATAAAAATCCAGTATAACAATTATCAGTGTGAAAAGTAAGTCTTTCATCCTCAAGTACTTATTACCATTACATTAAACTGAGATTTTTTTATGTTTCAACGCAAAGTGAGTATTACAGATATATAATTACTTGATGCATAAAGGATTCACATTACTTTGACAAAAATTCCCCAGAACTCACTAAACCTAAGAAACGACTAAACATTCTTCTGCATTACTTTTCACTCCTGTCTGCTTAGGCAATTATGCAAATATAATCTTCAAGGTTAGGTGCTAATTGAGACCAGAAAAAATGTATTAACCCGAAGCCTTAGATTGCGGCCCTTCTGACATTAAAAAGGTCTTACTGGCAAAAGATAATTTTTAATCCGACAGGTTGCACTTCAAAAAGCCCAGGGAACAACCACAAATGGCAGCTTAAGCTGATACCCAAGAAACACTGCCTTAAAATGCAGGTTAACTTAAAACTGAAAGTCAATAGTTCTGTTCAACTGCTCTGTCTTTTTAAATTACAATATTATTTACAATCAACAGTGCTGGTAATTTATTGGAATGGGCCAGGTCAAGAATTTGACCCCCATGTGATTTTTTTTTTTTTACATGAGTGTTTTCTTGAATAGTAGTATTGCACTTTGTAAAAAAAAAAAAAAAAAAGAAAAGAAAAATGGTCTTTCAAAACATCCATTCATAAGTGGCTAGAGATCAAATGTTTGAAAGTCTACACCAAAGGTTAGATGGTATAAATTACATGGTGTTAACATTATACCCAGCAACCAGAGTGCATTCTCAACTGTGCCAAAGGGCACCATTCTACCTCATTTTCCTTAAGTGCCATTGAATGTTCCCCCAGCCTCCAGCTGGAGAGACAGTGGTTGCAGACATGTAGACCTTGAGTCAGCAGCTCGCTTGCGTTTACAGCCCTGACTCCACATTCATGCATCCGTCAGCACAGCGGACTAACTGCTAGCACTGCAAACACAAAAAAAAAAATCTACCTTCAACATCAAAGCTTTCTCCCCAATACATTAAAGTGCATTTGGTACATTTCTTACAATGTTTCCTCAATTAACTTAAGTTACAATGTTCTCGTCCAGCATGGTGGGGTGGGCGGGGCTTACTGATCCAGTGTATGTGTGGAGTGACCCAATTAAAGCGATCACAGACAACTCCAGAGCATTCTGTGTTCTATTTCGGGAAAGGTTGGCACACCTTGCATAGGGCTAGGTCCTGCAAACTGGTCAGGGCTGGTTAAAATTAGCCAGTGCAGGAAGGGTAATTTTTCGGTAGCAGCCAACTCACAGTTGGGTTGCATTTTCTTGGGCTGGGACATTCCAGTTTCCCCATATTGAAATGTAACATCTAAAGTAGCTAGTAGCTATTTTAGATTCATGAGTGAGTATCAGGTTAAATTTAATGGGAAGACAGCATTTAGCTAGCGAGATAACAAGGTGGCTGTCATGGGTAGCAGAGGTCCATCACTGAAGCTTGTACCGAAAGGCTGTTTCTTAGTACCCTTTCCTACTTAAGCTCTTGGGTACTTGCCTGCCCTCTAAATGGTGCTGATCAAGTATATGGAAGGCGAGTATGCCATGTATGACATAGCCAATCAGAGTGTGGCAGCTGAATCTAGTTTAACTGCCATAATTTGATTGGTTTAGGAGAGTGAAAAGAAAAAATTGAAATTAAGGGAGATAAAAAATGGAGTCATTCATTTCATTACTCGCCTGACTTCATGCATTAATATCGACAGCCTTCAAAGGAACTTTGTTCTTCTTTGAATTCATGAAACTAGTTTAAAAACACTAGAGGACAGCTGGAGATTGACGTTTCAACATCAGCTCTGAGGGTCATTGTTATTGATGCTATTGATGTTATTATTAATGTCACACCACTAAAATCACTGGCCCCTGATACTAAGGACTAATACTATGATACTAAGATTTTTTTTTCCTTAATATTTGCATGAACCTGCATGATTACAATGGATTTCTCCTCTATGATGTCTGGAGTATAAAAGGTTTTTTTCTGCTTATGTTTGATAGTTTTTGCTGTGATCAGTTTGGATGTAATAACGCATGGTGATACTTACCCATTTACAGCTGAATGCTCGGACTCATTATGATGTATCACATCACATACAAGGAACTTCTTCAGCCACCAGCACTTCTCAAAGGGTATGTGTATACCTTCAGATACAAAGTTTAGTCAGACAGGAATTTCAATTGTCCCAACTTTAAATGTATGTATTTAACCTATGGATACTTAATGGTGGGCATACTGTATAATGGCACATATTGCACTGACATCTTTTCATAATGTCATTGGTAGACATATTTTTAAAAATATTTAAAAACCAATAGTTCCTAGTGGTCTGCCCATATTTAACATACATGTTAATTGAAGTAATGGGAGTCTGATGAGCATTGAACAGCATTATATAACATCAACAAACATGTGCTCACCATGTGGAGTAGACACCTTCTCCTGATCTCCCCCAAGATCACAACACGTGGACGAGCTTGTCGACGAATTGCTTGAGACCGAATTGAGTCGTGCTGTGAAAAAAAAAAACAATTTGATACCTGCAGTTAAAAGTGTTATTCATTGAAAGTGCAGATTAAATGCAAAGTCCTACTGCAAAAAAACCTTTTTTTAATAGGCACAATGAGGACACTTACTCCTGTAGAAATGATTTTTCGCAAGCAGACATCCCGCTGATGGAACACTTGCCATTTTTCCCTCGTTTTCAAAGGTTCGGCCGTTTTCAGCAGTGTAATTCTGTAAGGGTAGAAGCACAATGCCGTCACGCTTATGAAGGTTAATATTCTATAAACATTCAGGCATCAAATAGACGCTAACGCCTCAAAAAATTTCAAAATCAGTTATACCAGTAATTACACCGGTAAGATACAGAAAATCTGTACAGATAAATGAAAGCTTTTCTAGAACATTACAGTAAGCAGTCACCTTTGACTTAGATGAGTCTTTGGGAAGAGGCTTCCTCTTGGCGTGTCAGTGAAGCAGCTGCCGTGTGGTCCGGTCTGCCTGTTTTTATAGCGCTGGCTAAGGCTGTAAATAGTGGACAGCCGCCAAGCACGTGAACAGAGAGTGCAAGAGGTAGGAGGGCATGTTTTGACAACAGCTTAGTCAGAGGCAGAAGCAGGAACTCTCTGTACTCAATTTAGGAGAAAGGGGACACACACGTCCCCTGCAATCGTCACAATTCTCAAACAGAATGGATTTTGCATGCAGCTTCCAAGTATCGGGGCAAGCAGATGACCCACAGTTGTTAGATCTGCCTTCTGGGTTGGAAGCCAGGTTTCAAAGTCTGGATTTCACGAGTACAACACCTGACAATGAATTTCCAGAAAACTGCATGGATGCTATTAGCTTATAACAATCAGAACAAATGCATCTAAATGCATTCTATTTTTAAATAATCTGTAGGTACATTTATAGGTCATCTACCCTTGTGATTACCTCCTCCACATGAATGGTGAGCTGGCCTTTATGATCTGGCTTACATGTTGTTCGGCAGTCAGCTCCAGTTACAATTTTATTATTAGAATTTTTTAACGGAAAAAGTTCTCACACTCAGGGCTGACTAATTACATGGGGTGAAAAAGTATACCATTTTTTTCCACTCTTTTAAATGTGTATTGTATACATCATTTGTGCAATGCACTTTGACCATATCGTGGATTTGCCACCTTATTTGCACTGTTGTGTAGCAGCTTCCAGTGCGGTAAACATGATATGGGGGTTGGAGTAAATACACTATACATGCTATATGTGTAGGTGTGTGTTTCCATGGTGTGCTGTGTTGTACACTGTTACTGGGCATTGTACACTGTTACTGGGCAAAGACAGACATGGGGGGGGGTGCATATTTATTTAAACTTATTTTGTGAAGTGTAAGGCATGCTCCTCTGGCATTGGGAAAGGCAGGGAAAGAGGCAGTCAGGGTATGGGACAAATCGGCAGTGTTAGGCTGAGCATTATGAGCATTATTTTGCAAATCTGGGAACCATCTTACTGAGCTGTACATTACATTATTACATTACATTACATTGTTGGCACTTAGCAGATGCTCTTGTCCAGAGCAACTTACATCGGATGCAGCTTTTTACAATGTTATCCATTTATACAGCTGGATATTTACTGAGGCAATTGTGGGTTAAGTACCTTGCCCAAGTGTACAACAGCAGTGTCCCAGCAAGGAATCGAACCAGCAACCTTTTTGTCGCGAGTCCTGCTCCTTAACCACTATGCAACACTGTTGCCCATTAAACCTTGTAATACTTACCTGTGTTTTCTGCAGGTCTGCTTGGTGGGAATGCTGAGAGGAAAAGTCTTTGGGGGGGGCGGGGGGGGGCGGGGTGTCTGTTAAATAATCAACTGTGTGTTGTTGCATGCCCATTGTGCTACACTTGCTTGCAGTTGTGTAGTATTGATACATCTGACTACAGTGTAAAAACCTCCATAATGACAATGTAATGATTCAGATGTCAGTCAGGAAATAGGGAAAGCCTAGGTTACTTAGCACAGACGCCTAAAATATTAACTACATCTATGCCAGTGGTGGCTGCTCAGAGAAGGCAAGGGAGGCCAAGCCTCCTTTAAAAAGTAATCAAAAAAGGTTGTTGGTGAAACAGCAGCTGCTGTCCAACATCTTAAAATCCCCCCTTGCCTACTTCTGTTTCAGTTAAGAACCCAAGAACATCAGCCTAATTATATAAGACAAAATGTGCTGTTACACACATACAATGTGGTCTTCTAAAGTTTGTGTTACACGCAAGTATTAAATGCCAAAGTGTCCAAGGGAAGACAGAGGGTTACACTGAATTGCAGCATAGGGTCAGATATTCCTTTTTGCTTAATTAAACAAAAATGTGTAAAATAAACATGTGCAACTTGCTTAAACTGGTTACTAAAAACACAAAATGCACTGTAGGTAGTAAATTGAGGTCACAGCTGCACAAAATGGACCAGATTAATTGCCTGAAATATCTGGCTTTACTTGGATATAGAACTAAGGCTTGTGAGCTCACCAGTTTTTTTTTTTTCATGTGGTTTAGTTTTTAATCATCAAGATTTTTCAGGATCACAAAGTGAGAAAGTGTGCCCGCGTGAAAAGCATTAAGCTGACACCGATTTAAATTTTTCCGCTTTGCCAGTCACCGTGCCCTGATCTGCCTGAAACCTAATACCAGGCGAAATCCAAGCAAAGCTCACTGACGCAGCAGAGATGTGGAGCGAACGTGACCGCCGCACGTCAGCCACATGCACAGTCCCTGCGGTGAAAAGGGGAGCGCCGAGGAGAAAGTGGGTCTGTTGAATGGCAGGAACCATTGAAGTTACAACCACGCACTTAATAATAGACCTGCTTCCCATTTGCTTCTGCGTATTGAGGTTCCTTTATACTGAGACAGCAGGTTCCGTTTTATAAATTGTGATGTTTTCATTTTGAGCTGGAATGGAAAATGTTATTTCATAAATGTTTCCTAAATTTAATAAATGCTTCCTAAGTGTAGTAGTTTTCAGTTCAGTTTTGTTCAATTTTTGTTTCAAGTTTTATATCATATGTGAGGCTTTTATCAGGCTGAATATGAAGTCACATTGGAAGGAAATAGTGGTATGACGTGTGAATTGCTTATTTTACTTGATACAAACATGTTGTTTTACAAGGATGTTGAATTCAGTCTGCAGATTTAGTCTGGTGAAAGTATGTGCAGCTGACAATATCACCCTCCCTTCAGTAATTTCTTCTTAAACATAAATAAGCTAAATAGACCAGGCAGACTACATTGGTTCCATCTATTAGAACAATGAGGGTCATAGGACAGACTATGTCATTTAATTTCGCTCCTCCTCCCCCACCCCCAACAAACACACACACACACACACACACACACACACACACCACCACCACAACCAAAGAGTGCAATAGCTCTCTGACTTGAATGATGATTTTAGCCTTTCCCACAAAAATTAACACTGGCTATATGTAGCTTCCATTCAGTATAATGACCTTATACACTCTCCATCCTGGGCGGGTTGTTGGTGGTCTTTCCATATCTGTGGCACCCAATCATACCGTGCATGGTGCAAAAGACTCATGCTGTAATAGTCCCACACAAATCAGCGCTTGAGGCAGGAGCCCCCTTTTGGAAAACTCTGCCCAGTCTCCACCCACCCCTGTGTGAGGGAGAAATGCTCACTTGATAAGTTAGGTTGAGACAAACTTAGACGGAAGGGTTTAGGTTTCATGCTCACTCCTATAAACCTCCTGCCAGGAAGTAAAGCACCGTATGCAAAAATTGAATAAATCTAATAAGTACTTCAATGCATGTAAAGCTTAGAACCTAGTGATTGTAAGGTAAAAAAAAACACAAATTTTAATCACACCATTTTGGTCTCTCCCTGTGTATCCTGGAGGAAGCATTATATCGCCAGTTAAGATCAATAAGGCAGCGTATGATTAATGTTAAGTCATGAAAGATTCTGCCTCTATGCTTTTTCATAAGGATAAAGCTTAAAGATTTAGATGTTTTGTGTACTGCCTTTATCTGTGAAATGCTCTTCGTCTGCTGGAAACCTTTTGATTCCTAATTCCAAAACATCACCACAGGTGTGCAGGTTCATTAGCAAGAACAGTAAGAAAGTAGCCTACCTCAATTTTCAGTAAAGCCATTAATGAGCTCATAACTTAGGGGAGAAAATCCAAAAGGAGATTATTATTACTATTCTTAAAGCACTCTTAAACACACTCAAGGATGCGCGTCACTACAATTATTGGCATGGCGGTAATCCTGTTGCTAAGCACGAGGCAAAGCCAAGTACCATCTGCATCACCAAGCGCCAATAATCATAACAATGCACATTCTCAAATTCATAATTGCTTTTATAAATCGGATCTACATGATGATTTTAAAACTCTCATAAAGTTTTTAGATCTCTTTTAAGAAGAGGGACAGAATTTACCGTAAGTTTTACTGATTAAATAAAGTTTTCATTATGCAACAGAAATTAATCAGCTAGGCTACATTATCAATTAGATTACATCATTGCCTAGCCAATTAATATGAGACCCAAAAATTATAGTACTATGTTTAAATGTCATTTCCACCCATATCTAGTCTATTGCGAACAACTGGGAACATAAGGCTGGCAAAGTAACTAGCTAGTCAGCTAGTTAACCTGTTTACTCATTTAGGCCCCATTCATCCATAGCAGCTAGCTAATGGTGCAGATGAATTGGCTAGGTAGGTAATTTACTAGGCAAATTGTACTAGCTAGCTACACCTGACACTGTTACTTTGTATCTTGGTTGGATTAATATGTCAGGTTATAAGGCTTTTTTTTATAACACACAGGTAGAACATTCCAGCTGTGCTGTTATCATGAATAACAGTACAGTTGGAATGGGAAGTAGACCAGTCAGACTACATGGTTGAAATTATCCGTGTGTGTGTATTTCAAAACAGTAGCTTCCCAAAAAAGTATTGCTAATAAGCAAACAAGTGGTTACGCATGTTTTCCTTTCTTCAGATATCAATGCCAATATTCATTATGTACCACAAGTTTTGATTGCCATTTTTATACAACGGATCCATAATTGGCTGAACTCTTATAGAGTCTACAAAAGTAATGAGTGAGACTGAAATTAACAAGTTTTGATTACATGCCATTTATTTCATTATTGATTACATGCCAATGACCATAGTGCCGAACTTGTCACGATACTCATGGTAACTTTCCCAACATTCACATAATGCTGCTGGCTTTTGAGCTTATTTGAGGGTTTTGAAGATCTTTGGTTGTTTCATGGACTATTAATGTTACACCGGACAGTTTAGTTTTGCCGGCTTGATGCATGAGAAAGAGATTTCCATCTTCAAAAATTTAACTTGGCTCTTAATGATATGGAATGGATCAGTTACAAAAAATTATATTTGTCATTGCACAATGAGATAAAAAAATATATATATGTACCAAAATTCCATTTACCCGTGGTATACCTGTGAATATTGCCACAACTGGAATGCAAACTGACCAATAGGAACAGTGGATCAGAACTACTCATTTTATACATCCACTTGTCATATCGCTACTGAGGACTAAAGCGCGTGTCTTATGTTTAATTTGTGAAAGTGCATAAATACAGCATAAATAAATAAAATAGAAAGGGCAAAAAGGTGCAACAAAATGCCGCCGACTAAGCAGAGCGTGTCCAGCAGGATTGTAACATTCATTCCAGTCCTTTTGTAGACTGAGAAGAGGCAAAAGCTAACAGACTGAGAACCACATCAGGTGTTTAAGGTCTTGTGTTCTGCGTGGGCGCTGCTATTTGTAAAGGTGATGGAGCACATTGGAGGCGACCAATTAACCTGAAGGACGAACAGCGCTATTATCCAGGAACTACTCAGGAATAATTGACTGTTACAGGGGACAACATATATTCTGCCTCATTGTTGAAAATAAATTGGTGAAATTAACTCCCTTGCTTTAATATTGCTGAAAAGCTTTGATAAAGAGCTGCCTTGTATGCCTAAACACAAAGGAAAGAGTGTTTTTAAAAGTGTTACTTTGTGATCATACTGCATTGACTGTTTTCATGAATGCAATAATTGCTATATTAGACTTCATAACGTAAAGTGTGGTATATTATGTCAAATACTTAGGTTTATAATGCGCCATTACCAACTTGACATCACAGACAGTCACCCTCCAAGGAAGACAGATTCTAATTAATATTAGAAATGACCCATGTAGAAACAGGAACCTGTAATAGGTGTAAACTGCTGATACTGCTGAATTAATGTCTACTCAGTTCAGCAGGTGCAATGAAATCATCTCATCGCTTTAATCACTAGTGTCGTGCTCTTCAATACGTTGTTCCTGGGTCACGACACCAGTTAGTGAGATACATTATGGTATGCACAGCCTACCAAGTAACCATTTTAATGGGTGGCAGATTAAAATGAGGTGGATGGATAGATGCATGCAGCTTTTGTTTACAATTCAGACCACTGTTGATTTGAACTCAGCGTGGCTGCCATTTGCTTTATCAATAAATTCAGACATTCTATTTCATGTGTTGTGAAGTTTTAGTATGTCATTTAATGATCATTAAAATGGCATTGAAGACTACTCAGAAATAAACAGAAACTATATGTTTGTGACTACAACCTAGTGTGTTACATATGCTATGAAAACCATATATTAACAGTAATTCTAAACATTTTATTGCATGCCTGTATTTTTTTGACTACTTCTGAGGTAGCTAGCTCCAGTACATGACAATATTGATCAATTTAGTTCTGGCATTCATTTCAGATTTTCCTTTATCAATAAAATGATTAAAAACCTCACAGATTCCCTGAACCCTTTTTGTCTGTACAGTTACCGATGATAATCAGATAACAACAGATTCAAAACATTAAGAAACAACATGGGCATACACTGTCCACAGATGGCACTGTGGGTCATATTTTTTAAGCTCCACCCTTGTTCACTCACACTAGCGTTAGCAGCATTTCGAGGAACTTTTTCCATTCAGAGACAATGCTTCATTACCAATCCCACACAGTCACACTACCTGATATAAAAGGTTTCTTCCCCTGTCACAGGTGCACAGGCTGTAAAATTGTATCTAAAAGGGCCTCCTTTATGAATGGCTTAACCCAGCAGGAATACTCTATCAAACACTTCCACTGTTTACATTGTTTACACCATTGCATGTCCTTGAGGACTGTAATATGCAGGTAAAAGAAGCAGGCAGCTGCATTTTAGAATAAATTCCCATAAGGGTCCCATACAGTGAAATGATCCAAGCCTGGTAGTGGCAAGGCATTCTCAGAACGCCTAAAAAATATCTGTCCTGCACTTCTGTGGAACGGATGGATTACTCACCTCCTGTTGAAAAGGAAATATGAACCAAAAAGCACTGTAAATGAAATGTAAAAGTATTTATTCCTTAAAGCATACAGACATTACTACTAATAATCAAGAGCATAACTAATAATAAATGTTTGTGCTATTCCACTATGATTGTGGTCATGACAATTGGCGAATCTTCTGTCTTTTTTCTATCACAATGGTAACTTTTGTCTAAAATTTTTATTTTCACTCTTCTTTCAACCAACCATGACCTACTGCTGCTTTCTCATTGGTAGAAATTAATGTAAAACACATTTTTAGATATGTAACAGATTACTCCACCACTTATATGTGATAGTATTCATATACTATAACTTCTGTACTTATCTCTGTACTGTATGTCTCTGCTGATAGTTAGTTGTTATTGCCAATTATGTTGCATTCCATTTTCATTTCCTGTCCTTGCAATCTGACACTTGTGCAAAGCAAACTGTGGCCAATCAGATCACTTGTTTATGTCACATGATTGTGATTCATTCTTTCATTACTTGATTGTGATCTCTTACAAATTATAGCAATGAATGTGTTATCAGTCAATGTCTGTTATTTAGAGAGACAAGATAAACTAGGATTTCCTGTCTTTTTATGCTGTTACTTATGAACAGCATAATATACATCCCTTTATGTTTTGACTGTTAGATAACTGACAATCATGTCATTTACTGTATATCTTTAGCAACAGGTTAAGTGCACTCACCATCTGCAAAACATGTCTAGATCAGATATTGGAAGGTTTGTCTCTGACAAACTCCTTGAGATTGGTTTCACATGCTGAAATGTCTAGCAATGATGAATCGCCACAAATCAGAACAAAATAAGGCGAAAGTGCTCTGGTATCATCTGAAAGAATTGAATCAGGACTGCATAAAATGGAGACTGAAATAGTATCAACCTCATCACAGCAGAGGTTAGGAAATCTTTTGCTGGTTTTGTGTTATTTGTGCATTTCTTTTGCTCAGAAATGTGTAAAACATCTGAAGGCAGAGCACAAATCAAATGGCAGAACGAATTCCACAAAATGTGTATTGTTGCCACATACTGAAGGCTGAACTATTGTTAAAACACTGAAATGTAAAGCCCAAACTGACTGACATTGAATGAAACTGACTTCAATATAGCCACCCACAGCTAAAAGGTTTCATGACCTAAACTAAAAGTTCAAGTGAGTTCTTCAGTGGTAGAGGCACTGAATATAACAGAAAGGCTGAAGGATAAATTTTCCCTGCTGGACAATGTAGCATTGCATCTTATTTTCTAGCATAACCGTTTCATTTTAAATCCTAATGCATGGAATTACAGAGTGTGTGTTGATTTGTATTAAACATAAGACCTTACGACTGCATAGAATTTGTGTTGAGAGCTAGATTATATTTCTTTGCAGGAACTTTCCTATTTTGACCAGCTGATCAGTGTGAGCAATTTAAAAACTCAAATGTACTGTGACTTTAGCTACATGATTGCACTTAAAGTATGGATGAATATGGAGTGATTTAATGGTGAAAAGATTCTCTAGGGTAGGGGCAGTTAAAAAAAAAAACCCACCCTACTAAATACCCTCAAAATGCATTTGTTATGGAGTTCAAAAGCATTTGTTATCTGAATCATTCCTTCCCATATTCCACAAGATTCAATTAATCCAATTAGACTCCTTAATATCCGAATTGCAGCCCCTGAAACAAATCACTGTGTTTTATCTGCAAGTACATTGTCATTAAGCCACAGGCAGCCCTTAATTCTGTATTCCTGAGAAAGATCAATCCACTGTCAGTTCCGTACTGTGGGTCTCCTGTGGTGTGTAAATGCCATTTTGCCAATAAACCAGTCCACTGCAGTGAAACATGTTGAGCAGAACGCCCCAGAGACCAGGGGAGATGTTGCTGGGTGGAGAAGTCAACAGCGCTCGTGTGTGTGCGTGTGTGTGTCTGTGTGTGTGTGTGTGTGCTTTTTTATCTTAAGTGAGGCTTTTAAAAAAATCGGAGGAATCCTGGTTCCTGGATGCGTCTCATCAGGGATGTCTGAAGAATTTGTAAAGCTCAGAGTGATGCAGGCAGGCAGAGCTGATGAGCAGAAACACTCTCGGGCATTTCTGTTTCATAAGCAACACAGCAGATGTCAGCTGTGGGGGGAATGGAATCATAATTCTCAAAGTCTACTGTAAGGACAAAAAAAAAAAACCCACAAAAATTCTGAACGGTCTCCGTAAAGTACTGTTGTTTACAGCAATCACACCATTTATTCAATTCAGTAACTAGCTGGAGCTCTTTCGCATGATCCATTTCATGAAATCTTTAAACAAAGTTAAAGATCATTTGGTTGTTGAAAGTTTTTAATAAGATAGAGACAATCCAGTGAGGACCCCATGAAACAGGTCTTTAAAGCCATTGGACTAACAAAAAATTGTAAAGTGAAATGCTTGTAAAGCTTCATTACTTTTTTCTTTGCTTTTCTCCCTTTAGGCAACCCCATATTTTTTGCCATAGCAAATTGTATACTAAATTTTTCTCATCTCGACAACCACTGCACCCATGCAAGACCAATGAAGAGAGATGTAGACTATCTTCAATATACACAAATGAAGCCAATTGCTGTTTTTTTTGCACTGCAAGTCACCTAGCACAGCTTTGTGAGCAGAGTGATCGCTTGTTGGAGGATGAGAACTACTCCCCTATTCTAATGTCAGTTTGTTCTGCTGCTGTGGGATCCCAGTCATTGTGGCCTGATGACATGGCTTTTGCTCAGAGTGAGCACCTTTACCACTGATCCACTCAGGAGCCCATGTTGTGCATTTCTTAGATCCTTTCCCATAAAACGGAATGTCCACAGAAGTTGTTCATCGTGAATGCAGACATGACCCTGAAGACGTAAGCCGCTGAATTTTCAACGCAGACATGCTGAGGTTGAGAGACCTTTCACATCATCCATGAGGAAACCCATTTGTTTGTACTAAAGGCTGGAAGCCCAAATGTGATTTCAGCCTCTCCACCTTGTGTGTAAAATGCATGCAAATTAGCTGCATGCAGTGTACTTGGCAGCCTAGTTCTGTCAAGTCTCCACTAAAGGGGTTACACAGGAAAAAAATATCTCTATCATAATGAGATTGGCCTAAATCGGTCATTGCCCCTATGAGTGATTCATTCTTTCGTTCCAATGTATAATTTCCATAGGAATCTTATTAGTGTGTTTGCAGTTCAGTGGGTACTTACTGTGCCTCTTACTCCTCGATGTTATCTGTAATTAATCCCAAATGTGCGGCACCATCATCATGCGTGAACTGTGGAAACCAAGCGTCCTAAGAACACAGCCAAGAACTCCATCTCTGGTGTTGCAGTTCTCCCCAGAGTCTTACATCTTTAATGTAATGCAGTCAGACTCACCCAGAGCTGGACCTTTCTTTAAATTAAAGGGGAACTCATTAAATGACAATATATATCGTTGGAGGAAAAAGTTGATTTGGCTTAATGAAACACAGCTCCATCTGAATTAGGTGAAGTAAGATATGGAAAGTAGATGAGTTTTCAAGACAACTTTTTCAGCCAACACTGAATTCATTACTACGGTAAGTAGTTTCATTGCATAATGAATTTCACATGGCATTTTCCAACCTACCACACTATACTTATGCAGTGTAAGATACTAACATATGTATTTTTTCCTACAGAAGATTATGGCAAAGTACAACATCAAACAAAATTTCATTAGTGATTTATTTAAACAGAAACATAGTCCCTCGACCTTTGTGCAACTTGGCTTCAGTACAGTTGTTTTGACTGCATAAGAGGTGGCTGGACTTAGCTGAACACTCGCTATCAGTGTGTACATAAGGGTTGTGCCTTTCATTTAGGAACCTAGGAAATGTCTAAATTTAGAATGGACTTCAAACCTCACATGATATCTGTCCTCAGTGCCCCCTTCACATAACTTCAAAAATACAACTTCAAAATAGCACTGTTTCCATTAGCTACTGTTATCAGCAGTCAGAACAATATTTAAAATAGTCATTTATTGTTTCGGGCACCCAGGTAAGAAGGTAAACAAAGGTTTATATTTATTGGTACTGAGTGCAGGACTATCACATTGGTGAGAGATGCAGCTGGTATGTGTAGACTATACATGACATAATGCCATTAAATCAATCTCCGTATTTTTTTTCAGTTACACATTGTCACTGTCATTAGCAGATCGAACTGCAGCAGTAGTTTTTTTTTTTTTTCAGTATTTCCATTAATTTGCAAAGTCAATAACTGCAATGCAGTATAAAACCATGAGGTTTCTGACCTTCCCAAGAAGAGTTTAGAGTTCACATTTAACATATCTGAACCGGTTCAGTTAGGTTTCAGCTCTCTGTCAACAGATAACAGCCTAATAATAGCCTGAGCGTGCTTCCCTATGTGCAACCACATTACAATTTTCACATGGACCTCATCCATCATGTGGCTCTTCTCCACAATGGCTACAGTTCTGCCAAACCATTCAATGTCTGTCTCAAACCTGTTTGGGTCGCAATGGCAGAAAAGAAGAAATGCTCAGGGGATGGAATGATCAATGTAAAATTTCATTTTTCTTTTTTTTTCTTCATTTTGCTAAAATAAATTAACATGTGTTAATGATGGTGATCACGCCTCTGTCAGAACAGCTCCTCAGTAGTTCTGTCCTGGAAAGAGGAATTGATCCATAATGACTAAGCTTTCTGATCTCAAATCCCACCTTTTACAATGTTAAAGATCTTCTTTTTAAGTTTAAAAAGACCCAATTGACATGATTATTTAGTTATTTAGTAAATGGCATTTACTTATGTTCATGAGTGCCATGAACAGCAATGTTACATTTTATAAAACTGTGAGTTAAAAACTGAACTGTATGAACTGTGTCACAATTATATCTATTTATAGAATTATTTATAGATCCTTTGTAATTGTATTAGTATTGCAACATATTTATCATAGATCTCATATGTTTCATGGTAGTTATGAAACCCTAGAAATTTCTTAAACTGCTTACCACTGTGCCAGTAAGATCAACATAATTCACCTACTCTTAAAATATAAATTTTAAATGGACTAAAGCTGAGGTTTCAATTTATGTATATGTTATATGGAACGTTACGTCAGCGAGGACATAATTATTACTCTATATTCATCTGTAAGGGTTACACAATGGTATTATACCAATTACCAATTGCAAGATTAGGATTACAGTTCCAGTATAACACATGCCCACTGGAATAATGACCGTTAAATAATAAATAGTTAATACTTATTCAGATGGAAATCTGTGATGACTGCTTAAGCCAAACCACTGTGTTTTTCAAAGGTAAAAAAAAAAAATTACAGTGAAAAGGGACCCAAAAACAGATGACCCTGACCTGATTTACAAACCAGCACTTTGATCTATTTGAAGGCAACTCAGATCTGAACAGAGTTGTAGAATAGGAAATAGACCATTTAAGTCAGCTGTAATTAATCCAAAGAATACTACTGAGGTTATGTTTACTTCATATAGTTTTATAGGTCACTTTCAGCTTATCCTTCTTTCAGATTTAATTTTAAAATTGATCCCCAACTACTGTGTAACAATTTAAGAGGTGTAGCTTACTTCATTTATGACTCAATGTGGTAGAAATGTCAACAGGAAGATTTATGTGGTCAAAGTATATATATACACACATATAGATATACATATGTTACTTAAATACAAAAAAGTAGACAGGATGCAAGACATTAATCTTAACCAAGGAGAGAGGGATATATCAGCCAGAGAGACTCAATCTAATCTTGGGTGACAGAACCCAGTGGGAAAATAATATTGTGTCACAACACCAGCCCGTTGCAACGGAAATGAAAATAAATGTCCTGGGTTTTTGGGGCCTGTATGCATGGCTGCGAATGGTGTGATCCAGGGGCAGTGTGCTGGGAAGGACAAAGAGGAGAGGGAGAGAGGCGGTGCTGTGGCGTACGGGACACTACACCAGTGTGTCGGGGGGTAACCAGGCAGGGGGTCCAAACTCTCCTGGTGGGGTACGGTGGCTGCTGGTTGGAACCCAGAGAATAGACAGAGGCCAGAAACACAGGCAGGTGGTAGTGACCCTAGCTGTCTGTAAGTATGCACAGGGCCCCATCAATGTGTGTGTAAATGAACACTATAACTTCACAATGTCACCTTGAATCTATAGAAATAAATACATTTTAATAGTAGTAATTGTGATAATAATGATGAAGTTGCACCTGAACTCTGAATCCCATGAATAATTGACGATGACCCACTCTGAAAGGCCAAATGTCTGGCAGACCTGCATCTGCCCCCAAGTAGCAAAGTGATCAACACTGTGGATTATTAGGCCTACGTTTTAATCTTGCATGGTGCTGTTGGCAATTACATGATTCAGTTTTTAAGTCAATAATCATAAAAGGTGCATAGTATTGTAAAAAATTATTTTTACAGGCCATTGAGAATAATCCTATATTCGTTTTTTTAATCATTTTTGATATTAGGTAGCTTGCGACCTCAGTATCGTTAATATGCAACAAAGATGCGGACCATATAATTTTCTGAGGTCGTCTGTTGCCTGAAATAACAGTAACACTCTATTGCTTGTAAGTGTTACTGTTCTCTTTAACTTGTAATTGGTTACAATGAGCAGATGGGGCAATTGAGTGAATACGAGTGGAGACCATTTAGGGGACTTGCGATGAAGCAGTGCAGCAGGTAGATTCAGACAGATAAAAAGCAGAAGAAGAAAGTGCAAATGGTCCAGGCTTGGCCAGTAGAGGCTGGATGGTACAGCAACTAATGTCTGTAAGGAGTAAGAACTTCACAGTCAGATCATTGCAGACCCCGAAAAGGCCTTTGCTCTTAGTGCTGTGAGGATATGAGGTATGCTCTGCAAAACCTACAACTTGGCAGATGACATACCTACAATCGCAATGCCGTTGATAACTCCATGGAGCGTATGAGACCAAGGGCTCTGGAAGCCCTGTGGAGATCATAGTAACGTTACACAATGAGGTGACAACCCTATCCTCTGCGGCGTGTTTGGTTTTAATCCATATTGAGGCAATTACTCGAGGCTTTAGAAAATGTTCAAGGAAAAGTAACAAAAATAAATCCACTGATAAAGGTGCCGCAATGAGCAGCTAAAGGGATTATATCCATAAAAAGCTCCAAAGAAGATGAGTTCGGGGAGACAATACCAATATTTTCCTCTCCCTCTTTTTCACTTTAATTGGAAAAGGGATTAGCACCAGAAAAAGTAATCAACACTTAACGTTGCTCTCTGGAAACATGGCGCTCTTTGAAAGACTGGTAAATACAGTATTTGGAGGGGATTGTCAGCATCTCCACTCGTGGCATATTGAAGCGGCGGACATCGCCTTTTATGTTTGGACGACTCATTCAGAAAAAGCAGGGCCATAGAGACCATGAGGTGAGCGGAGGCGTTGAAAGATATTTGATGGCTTCTGAAGGCGCAATCAATGAAAAGGGTATTCCTGGCCACCAGTGAAACTGTAGCCAGAGACATGATCCTCTTTATATATTGCTGTTCTGTCTGTGAGACAGTTGTTTTAGCAACCTTTAATACAAAGTTTACAATTATTCAGAAAAGTATACTTTTTCTCAGTTGAAGGTAGGGAAGGGTGAAAGGAAGGTCAAATCATTGCAAATTTATTTTGATACAAAATAATTATGAAAAATCGACTGAAAAATAAATGCACTTTGCCCATGCAAAAATGTTTAGTCTTAACTGCAGTTTGTATTTTAATTTAGTACAAATTCATACAGATGTTTTGGAGCAGAAAGAATGATTTGTGTACATGAGACCGATTAAACCTTTTATAAAATTATTTTTGCTCATTAATGCTGATATTGGTGTAGGCCACCGAAGTTCATAAGCTGCTTATAAAAAGTAATATGGGGTGGGCGGTGGTTTCCTTCAGAAGGCCACATTAATGAGTTAGCAAGCTAACTTTTGCAAATATTTTATTAACAAGTTAGAAGTCGCCATGGCTGTTTGTGTAAAATTAAATCATATTGACAGATTGAATCGGATATATATGCAGGAGAGTTAGTGAGGAGAAAATTTGCACGAGAAAGATTTATCGCGCAGAGAGCAAATCGGAATCATCATCATTCAATGGACATTACTGGGATACTTTCATCCACTGTTGATGAAATAAGTCAGGAAATATAACTGTTTCTGAAACAAACCGTAAGATGCAGCAATTAACCAAGATTCTTCAATGTGTATGTGACCTTGACTAGTTAACTATCATTTGTGATAATAGTGTTACTTTCCACCATCATCAGCAGATAAAGCAGAGTATTATCTTTTCTACCATTACATGGCCATGTATCTGACAGCCTCCTACAGCCATTACTGTTTTATAGGATGCACAACCTCTTCATTTTCTGTTGTATTGTTACACCACAAGTGAAGTAATTTCCTCCTCTGTTCCCTTTAATCCCTTTCTTGCCCACTGGTGTGCTCTAAGACTTTAGCAATGCAACTCATTTGTGATATTTGCTACGTATAATTGTCATTTGTGTACCTGTTTTAACAGTGTCTTGGAATGTCTTTCCTAGAAGATGCTTCTTTTTGCAGATATTTCCACAGGTAATGTTTGCTGACCATACTCTGTCCCTGTTTTAACTGAATTACTGCCTTTTAACCTGCCTGTAATTAAACAAACATAGTTATAAACCATTTTAATAACGTGCATAACGTTTGCTTACTGGCAATGGCACTTTACTATATTAATAAACAGTGCTTGCTACTTATCTCATAAAAGCCTCTAACAGGATGAAGCCCCACTGCTGGGCTGGGCTGGGCTGCTTGGAATCTGAGGCCGTATCGTTTACATTCATGGGCTTGATTGCTTTGAAGTGGGGGAAAGCTAGCTGGGCCAAAATGACACTGGACTGTAATGAGCCTACTAATGCACTGTCCATTCTGCTGGTGTCGGTTCAAGTGCTAGCCTGTTATCACTGGCAGCGGCGTTCGTGATCTGCGAAACTCCACTTCTGAGTTTCCACTTCACACGGATGAAACAAGACAAGTACAAGTCTGACATTTCAGAGGTATTAGAGCTGGAACTCCTTCTTCGCAGTTGGGGTTCTGGGGAAACGACAGAGAGAGGGAGAGAGAGAGACGGCGTTTTGAGAATGAGTCGATTTTGCCTGCATATCAGTCGCAGCGTCGGTAAGCTCCTTCCATGGGACCGTTAGATCACAGACACCAGACCCCCTCTAATGTGAACTGGAACATCATGAGAGGCGATTACTGGGTCCAAATCCCACTAATGTACCCAGATGAAACAGCCCACACAGCTGGAACACGGGGTATTACTGCTGACAGGACGGAAGCTGCCTCACCCAAGTTACGAAGCCAAACAAAATATTAGTTTCACTCCAAAAGAAAACACAAGCCGCTCTCCTCTGACGGGAACCATTTTTGGAAGAAAAATGGAACACTTGTACCTTGTACGGCAATCAGTTTTAAATATTAACCACTGTCTGGTTTCACTCAGGTCTCGTCCTTGTGGGTTGTTTGCCCGCCGTGGTTCATTACCATCTCAGGAAACGTATTATTGATATTTCCTGAGCTTGCTCTCTTTTGTTTAATCATTACTGAGTTCTTTCATCTTTACGCTAAAAACAATGTTGGCCATTATATGGCACATGCAGGACCTCCACTTGAGTATTCATCAATTACACTGGGCAGTATTATTAGAAATTCTATTGACAGGAGAAAACCCCTCGAGATGAGGTGTCTTGTTTCCAAGGGGGTCCTGTAACAGCAAGATAAACATAATTACCGGGCAGTACAAAAAGTGAATAACAATACAAAAATGCATAATTATAGTTTAAACTGAGTGAGAAATGAACGTAGAATAAAACTGAAAGGAAACTAACCAACACTCACATGTTTTGTGTGAGGAAAGATTAGACTACACATTGTACATAAATAATAACAAGTTGTAGTCCTGTCTTTAGAACTGCCTTTAGGAAAATGTCTTTTAAATGTAACAACATTTCTAACTGATATCAGATCTGTAGGCAGGCTACTCCAGTGGCTGTGTGCCTCAGAGTGTGCTTTCCCAACATATTATTTACCCTCTGTATTTAATGTCCGAAGATTTTTTGTTTTTCAATACGCACAGCAAATACTTACACTTCTGTGCCTCAGATAATTTTGCATAGGTGGGAGCATTGGAATGGGTACAGTTACAGAGGAGCTGAAGAAAGTGCAGTTGTATCTAATAGAGCTCTGAAGTGTGCATACATTTCAGTGATGTATTCCATAGTTACACCGATGCAAAAAAACTCTAAACTGTTGCTGTAAACATCCACTGCATCCAACTGATGAATTCTGGTATAGAACATCACCATAATGTATTTACAATGGCTTCATTTCAGTCATTCATTATGAAGAATATCTGAATTGCTTTGTTTATTTCTTGCTTGACAGCTCATCCTTCTAGTATGGCTGAATATTGGTTTTGAAAACTAGATTTACATTATAGAGAGACTCAAAGCACAACATATTTGTGCATGCATCATCTCACAACACAACACAATTTATTACATTTGCTTTGGAAGTGCATTGCAAGGTGGTCCACAAAAAGGTGGTTCTCAAAGTCCCTGATGATGCCACTCACACTAAAGTTGAAAAGGTTTGATTCTGAAATGCATTTGCTGTGATCTGCAATGTAATTACACAAATGCATGCCGAACATTCTATCAAAAGGTAGGATTGAACAATGATTCAGCTCCCTGGTCAGCTCTGGGAACACAGAAGACACAGAAGACAGAAACATGGCCTTAAAGAGAATGACTTGTAAAGAATGGCTTGGATTGTTACATAGCTGGACCACTGAGACACAACGAATTATGTATTAGTATATTTAGCAAAACTGATAAGTGGTTCTCATTAACTAGTTAGCAGCTGGCATGTGTTTGACTAGTGGCTGTCAATTTCTGCTTTAAACTCCTGTCTCAGTTCTGTTGTGAAATATGTTGTCTCTCCCTCCTCTTTTAACATCTCCTACTCACATACAAGTATAATAATGGAAGTATAAAGAGTAATTTATCAATTAACTATTTGAAAGTGAGACAGGTTGACCATTTATTTACTGAGCATAATGATCGCAGTAACGCAGTTATTTTAGTTATAGCAAGCCTCTCGCCGCAGTCAAAGTACCAGGTATGTGCCTGGGAAGGTAGCCTCCCTGATATTGGATAGCAATCTGGCATTTCTGAATGTCACCTCTCCAAACAGCAGGTCAGACTTTGCAGATGTTAGATGAAACCAAGCTTCCACACCCACTGAAGGAACTTGCAGAGTTCTTGAGGAAGATGTCATGCATCCAAATACCCTCAAGCTTTTTTTTCCTGCTTCCCTTTGTTACTTTCTCCGGTTTTAAAATGGCAACAGATGTGAGAGCTTATGTGTATGAGGGTATAAATTTAGAGCTATTATTCTTTTTTTACAAACATAACTGTCATTTTCTAATGGTGCTTAGCAACACTGCAGCAACGCACTTGGCAGTAATGTACCTGTGGGCTGGTTTGAAAGCTGCCAATATACACCAAAAGAAGAGGAGGAAGACCACCATCTTTTCATCACTGTGTTTGAGCAAGCATTTTGATGCTTAGAATTTATTTGTGGATTAATGTACATACACTAAAACAATGTAAATAGACATTGATAAAACACCCATCTACATTTCATAAAGCTTTATGGTTGAGTAAATACTGTAATGGATTGGTTCTTTGAATCAGCAGTTTGCTCGGTGGTTCCTCTTTATCTTAATAGGTCGAGTTCCTGGAAAGGAAATACCAGTAAGCATGATAAACATAAAATTAACAAAAGGGACAGGAGAAATGTTACTGTTAACCAACACTAATTTGTTTACACAAGTAGTTCCAATAAATGATGGTCCTTGATCGGTTTAAATGTTTTGCCAAAAATTTTTTGCATCATAAATGTTTGGGTTAACTTTCCTTGGATCAGTGCCCAGGCTATGTATTATGCAAGCAGTGTAATATGAAAATTAATTACAGCCCTAGACACAAAATCCACGACTTTGCAATATCAGATTTTGATAAGTCACCACAAGGGTATTTCAAGCCTGTTACTGCACAGAAAAGCTAGATAGAATTGTAGCTCCTCAGCTGTCTGACCATTTAAGGAGAACAGATTACTGCCTTCTTTGGAAGATGCTCATCTGATGAAGGCTTCTTCTCATATTTTTTTCCATTGATTATACATGTGTAGGTTCTCAGGAAATTCTATACTTTACGTATGCACAGTATGTGTAGTACATGTGTATGTGTGTGACTGTCTGTCTGTGTGTATGTGCGTATAAGGGCTGTCAGTTAATTCTTTACTATTAGTTGAATGAAGTCTAACTGCCCTGATATTTCAACATAGACTTCGTAGCCATCATTGTTGACAGTTTACATAAAAACTGTGACATCTTTATGCATCCATAAAGCTCTACCCTCAATAATTTGAATTTTTATGTGGTCAATGCAAAATGTAAGGTTTTTAGAGCTTTTGACTTGGCGCATCACTACTGGCACATGGACATTGTATATTTGCCAAGACAGTGGCATTGCTTCTCAAGGTGTGCAGGCAATTAGCCTTAGGCAAAGAGTGCTTTGCATGTAGGTTATACAGCAAACTGGTTGTACTACTGCTGGTATGACAAATATGGCTGCTGTTTCAAGCTACCATGCAGAGATCCCATTGGATCAGGCACAAAGCAAAGCTGGCAAAAAAAAACCACAGTTTTAATTACTGTGGCCATGGGAGACGCTCAAGGGGATTTGACTGAGTTTGACTGAATTCTTTTCTTAATTTTTTGAAAAGGATTAATAAAGTGGATTACAGATACTGTTTCAACTTCAGATTCTGTTAGCAGAATATTAGGTCATAGGTGGAAACAAGGTGACAATGAATTTTGCATTGCCACCAGGAAAATTCAGTTTGCAAGTAGTAGTTTACCAGGAATTGAACTGGAAGTGAAAGTGTGTTCAACACTGAACTCATTACAGTGGTAGATACAATCAGGACTATGGGTAAAAAATGATCAGCCAAGAT
The DNA here is from genome assembly GCF_013368585.1 of Megalops cyprinoides. NCBI lineage: Eukaryota > Metazoa > Chordata > Actinopteri > Elopiformes > Megalopidae > Megalops > Megalops cyprinoides. The sequence goes on along the minus strand of NC_050606.1, from coordinate 10,603,638 downwards.
GAACAGAACGGTATGTTTTTATCATTACTCTTTACTATCTTTACTAAGTTCTTATATGTATACTTTTAGAACAAAAGTGTGAGTTTCAGGTACTCTGTATATGAGCAGTCTAAAGAAGTTAGCATGTCTGAAAATCCATGTGCCATGCAGTTAGAACAAATTAAATTTGGACAGTAGATTCAAATATAAATAACAGAACTGTAGCGGGTGCACGTTATGCATAATATACTTTGACAGAAGGAATCAACACTGAAATGATTTTTTTTTTTTTTTTTGCCTTGGAAAATTTACATTTTAAAGTCATCGGAAGAGTTTGTTCAGGTTAACAGCATATATTATAAACATTGTAGTTAAATCAGCTATAGCATAGAAAAGTGAACTTGTCTAATTGGTCACTGTGGTGACAACAAGAAGTAGCTGTTCTGTATGACAAAGTTCTCTTACTAAGGCAGAATAATGATATTATTTAAAAGCAATGGACGTAACTGCTGAAAAGTGTATCATTGGCGATAATCACAATATTTCTGCAAATATGTTTTTGGCTAATATATATATCTGAAAGGTATTCATAGATAAGGTACCCTAAGAATTTTGATCGGCCCACGCTTGTGTCAAACAAAGAGCTTGTAGACACACTGTTACGGAGTGTAGAGAAAGCTTGGGTCGCTTCAGTGCTTGGGGTTTCAAGAACAACTCAGTTCACAAGGAAGTAAAAACTCCCCAAATGATATTTAAATGAAGAACTGCTGAATGTTCGTATCAAAGATTGGGCATTTTAATGCCAAAGTGTTGTGTTTGTTGACCCTCTTTAAAGGCAAAACTCTTTACTTTGCCTGCATTATGGTTCCATCTCCATTTGTCTCCATTATGGCTACCAGGATCAAATTAACACTTAAGCAACTGCAACACAAGTGCAACTCTTCAAAAGGAGCGAAGTCTTTGATCTTACCACCGCCAACAGAGGGAGAAACATCTCCTCCATTAAAAACAGAATCTGAGAGCAAACCTCTGATAGAACCGCCACTGACACTAGTTCATTAGGTTTCACTAGGTTGCAACTTATTCCCCCTAGAGAGGAAGACTCACAAACCATTGATCCTCATTCAGATGACCACATGGTAGGACAGGTATGTGTAGGTCAGTTGTATTTTGACCTGACCTGACCATCTGAAAAATCTGACAAAGATCTGGCAAACCAAATTTAAGACATTTTAAATTACCAACTACACCGAACATGATGTAACAAAATATGTTTGTAAGTATGCATGTCACTATATAAAATGTACTAACAGTCGATGTGTGCTTTCACAAATTAAACTATGTACAGTGATTCATCAGTAAATCCAAAATGGTCTTTGGACTGTACTGTACTAAAAAAGTTTTTTGAATTATGTTTTAATAAATCAATAGTGATAAAATCAGACTAATTTGAACATATACTATTTGAACTATACTACAGTTCATATACGTTAAAAACCTAGGATATATTTTTCATCCATAAATGTACACTTTGAAATATTGTACTGTTAAATTCTCAGTTTTGCTGCCTTAATGTAATATAATTTACATTAATTTACATAATGTACATTTCTGGTCATCACGTGTCCATAGTGATAGTGGCTGACACCATTAAAAAAACATATTAATCTGAAATAGAACAATCACAATGCATGAAAAAAATGTACCAGCAGCCAAATAAAATATTACATTTTTGTGCATGTTAGTTGTTAATGAAACAAATTGCATGTATAAAGGCATTTATACAACCACAGGCTCATTAAATGGATGGTACACCTTCCTCATTTCAAAAGTGCACTGCCTCTAAGTATTCGTATTTGCACTGGTTTTTTATTCAGCTCTAATTGCCACTGATTCCTGCTGAGAAGCTGAGTTTAGCTGGCTATTCAGATGCAAATATATAACACCCTCCAGACAACAGTTAATATAACATTTTAATGGAGATTGTACATTACTTGAAGTTTTAAGAAAATGTGTCATGAAATCATGAAACTTTGAAAGTTCTAGCTTGAAGTTTCTTCTACTTTTTTTTTTTTTTTTTTTTTTTTTGCAAGTCTCAAGACTACAGTGTAGATTGATACTGGCCAGTCTTCAACATTTCCCTTTTTCAAGTACTCAGACATATGCCCTTTACAGCATATCAGCTCCCTCTTAGAACAAAATAAAACTGCTGCTGTCAGTAAAAAGAGACTGTATTTTCCCTTTGCACACCGGACATGATCTTTGTCAGTATTCATACAAAAATGCGTTGGTTATGGAATTGTGCAAAACCCTGTAAACAGTATACAAACCATGACTGTACGCAGACTTACCCAGCATTCAGACAACACTGGCTATGACACAGGGCATAGGGCATTGATTTTGAATGAATTTTGCTAAAGTGGCTTCCATCTTCCAAATATTTCAAGTTGTAAATACATACTAGGCTTTGTTGTAAGAGCACACATTTCCAACAGATACTGCCTGAAATAAAGGCTTAACACAAATAGCTTGCCAAAAAAAGGCTCCTGATTTAATGCTAGACAAAATGGGCACACTGCATATTCACTGTCACAGTTTAAGTGGCTAACTTACTAACCAGTCACAATACATATGAGACATTTACATAGAAAAAAAGCAATTTATAAAATAGCATGTTGTAGAAAAGCATATTGCATTGACTCTTTAAATTTATATTTGGAGGCACCTTCTACTGTTTCTACTGTCTGTTTCCATAAATATTGAGTCTACCCATGTATCTCCTCGTTCTAAGCAAATCCAGAAGTAGGCAAATATGTTGGTCCTGAGTTCTCACTCTATATTCACAACACACTGAGTCTTTTGTGCATTAGCAGTATTGCTTCAGACATTCACTGTGAAAGTCAGAGGACTTTGATGTAACCAGTAATAATATTGTTCGTAATGAACTGGTGTCTCCAAGGGATTGTTCTTGTCAATATTTGTCGAGAAGCATTATCAAGGAACACGCTGATTGTAGATTTGATTATGGCAGCGCTACTGTGCCATACGCATCCCATCACGTGTTAGTTGTTTGAGAAATAAAACAAATTTGTTTTAGATCAAAATGTTTATCATCAGCAATCAAGGGAGACTTTGTGAGATTTGTGATTAATTTATTGCAGTTAATTTTGAAATGTTGATTCAACTGTAAGAGAGAAGGCAGACATAAACTAACCTAAATAAATGTATTTCTCCTTCTTTAATGTTGAGAATAGGCCATTCAGTCCAGCTAGGTTCTTCATTTTGTCTGTGGTCTCCTTTTTTCAGTGTGCCAAGCCTGATCTTTTATGCTGTACGTGTCTCTGCTTTCACTGTGAATACTATGGTACTCCAATCGTTAACCCTCTGTGTGCAAAAAATACTGTTTATGATCAATTTGAAATTTGCCTTCAGCTAAATGTGTCCTCTTGTTCTGCTAACAACAATCATCTTGAAGTAGCCTCTGTAGTCTACTTTATTAACTTTGAAAATTTTAATAATCTCCATCTAATCCCCACACATCATTCTCACGTGTTTTATCACGTCTTTCTTTCATGAGACCACTTACTAAATTTATTTCCGAATATGTATGATCCATGATGATAGCTAATTTACTGCTAGAAAACTACCCGTTGTGAATAAGCAACACACAGCACCAGAACTTAGGGTGGCTCAACAGTTTTGTGGACATTAGCTGTCTAACAGTTTTGAATATGCCAAGTATGCAGGACACAGTCTTGCACAATGTTCCAACTGTTTTTCCTTCTCCCCCATTGGTTCACTGTCAGAAGACAATGAAACTGTCACGTGATATGCAGCTTCCTCCAAATATCAGCTAATGTATTTAGTGACAGCATTATTTGCATTCTACAACATTGCATTGTAATAATTATTTTTGTAATAATTGTTTTCACAGTCACATTGTCAAAAAGTTCTCAATATGTTACTGATCAAGATGCAGTTGCAAAAATACATTTTTAGAGTAAAAAAGTTAAATGTTGAGTTGGAAGTTAAAAAAAACTGCTCCTGATTGTCAGGTTGACTCATAAGGAATGGAAGACTAATTCATTATCACAAAGACAACACAGTTTTCAGAACTTGGTGCGCTTTGTATTTTAAATCCGCAAGAAATGCTTTAATCATCAAAAACTTACACTCACTACACAACTCATTTCATGGTGCTCTGGTCAGTATTGAACTTCTGAGAAAGGTAAATATTTCATGTCTGGCTTAAGTGGCCTGTGGGAGTAGCCTTGTCTTGCCAAATGCGAATATTTTTATTTTCAATCTCTATGTAGGTCACTTAAAAGCTGAGCTGTAAGAGGGTGGCTTATCAGGTCACAGGTTCAGAGCGGCTGCTACAGTGTAATGATAATGTTGTTCCACATGGATTTCCTTTGCATGTGAAGGGGTGATGTACGCCCATGCTTTGAAGCATGGTACAATCTTTTTTTTTTGCTGTTGTTTTTAACGCTAACACCTCACTCAACAGGGTCACGGTGGGACCAGGCCGGCGAGATGCTGTTAAAAGCACAAAACACCACAGAAGAAAAGAAAATATTCTCAGGTCACATCCTAGAAATAAACAGACCCGCAGCGTGTCAGTCAATGCCCTCCGGTATCTGAGGAAATCGTGTGAGGAGAAGACCATGGCAACAATCACATTAGTATGCACTTTAGACACAAATTGCTGCTTTAACTTAGAGTTACTGCTATTTAAATCATGCGTGCAAAGTAGATACAAAGAGGCCAATTTGTTTTCATACACCAAGAACCATTTAAATGGCAACAGATGATTTTGGCTCTGGAATGTCCTTAGAAGTATATGTTCACAAATTAACTGCATATCATTTATTTCACTTCGTTTAACAGCACAGCTGCCTGAATGTTAATAGGGAAGAGAACTTGGCAAAAAACTTGGCAAATGATCTAATAAACAACCAAAATAAGTCATTAATCTTGTGGATGTACCATGACCTGTGTAATATACAAAAGTTTGTGCCAAACGATGATGACTATGTATTATGTTATATTATAACATATTACTATGTTCTAAAGCACAGTTTCAAATGGTCTGTGAAAACAAAGAGGAATTTTTAATGTGGACATATAACATGCACCCATTGGTGAAGAGGAAATGTTCACTACTAATGCAACTTGGGTCTTGGGTATTGTAAAACCATGTGGGGCAAGTTCACAAATGTGGCACAAAACAGTAAATATACATTCAATATTAGATCAAAAACACAACTGTATGTGTACGACTCTGCTCACACTCACTGGTTTGGGAGTGTTGTTAGCCTGGTCTGACACTATTACTCATTCAGCTTGAATGGATACACTTCTGTTGTTTTGTGCTTTAGGTCGCTCTGGAAAAGAGTGTCTGCTAAGTGAATGTAATGTAATGTAATGTACTGAAGGGCATTTGCAGTACTTCTGCCTCTTAAACTTCTATCATCAAACCCATTGCAGGTTCCCACATACTATCTCGTCCCCTAGATGCAAATACAAAGCGTATTTGCATCAACAGTAATGACATGCAACAGAACCATCCCATTGCTCCTACCCTGTCCAATGTAAAATATGTAAAAAAAAAATGAGGTGAAAGAGCTCACATGAGTATGAATTCATAGCATTCTTAATGTTTATCCAAGTGTACAGCGGCTCTACAGCGGAGACACTTATGAAGCCATCACCCCTATTTAGTTGCGACTTGGAGAAATAAGACACCAATCGCCCCCAAGCCCTGTTCCTAACTACTCCTGGCTTTGAGCTTGGAGCGCTAGGACTGAGCAGGGATTAAATTGCAACATGACCCTAATTTAATACAGTCGCTTTAAATTAAGACTGATGAGTATCTGACGATGACCCAGATTTCAAGCGTGACATGAGGATGGAAAATTACAACACCAAATGTAGACTTTATCAATGCATTTACATCACACATTCTCACAATTTGCAGAGTATTTTTCGTGTTCGTTCAAGGTCTTAAATAGTGCTTTCCCCCCTTTTGTGTCACATTTTGCCAGCAGTAGTTGCATTTCCAATACTGCAGTGAATCTGCAGTACAGCCATCGAGAGTGGCCAGTTGGAACTACTGCAAATGAATCATAAGTCAAAAGCAGAATCAAAGTTTAAAAACTGGACATTAAATGAGCCTCTTATTTAAGATCACCCCCGCTTTGGCTTCCAGTCAAACAGAATTTTCACTGCTCTGGTACAGCTGTTCTGCACAGATTTCTGCAGTATGGCAATGGCTCTTTCACAGTGTTAAATGCATAGATGAATAACCAGAAAAAAATACTCTCTTTGACTTATTATAAAAGTGATCAAAAATGGATTCTTATGCCCAGATTACCAGATTCTCTAGCAAGCAGAATATTTAAATATTGTCAGTATACAAATGATTCTACCCCAGTATTTCTGTTTGATCACTATATGCGGTTAATTCTTACATAGGTGATTTTTATAAATGTGGAGTGCTGTAATTAAATGACAATAATAAGCAGAATTGTTGATGATGTGTGAATGGCAGCCCATTCATTTTCATCCCACTGCTAATTGGAATGCACATTTTAACACTGAATGTTTTATCTATTAATTACATTGTGGGGGAATTATTATTATCATCATCATTTGGAGAAGGGCTTCATTATTAAAAACATTCATCTATTTTCTCATTCACAACTTTCACGACACATTTTTTCATATAAACAGACATCAGAAACGTAATGGGGGTGCTCCATAAAATCCTATTATAAGTTGGCAAGAGATTTGGATCTATGAGAAAGAACAAGGTGCATTCCTGAAATTCAAACTTTCTGAAATATTTCAAATACTGAGCAAGCTTTTTATGTGCAGTTACATTTTTTTATATTTCATGCATTTATTTTACAGAAGTCTTGATACTTCAGAATAGGCTTGACTTCTCTCCACCGAAAAAGCTTCTTGTATAAACAAGTACAAATCCTTGACTTTCAACCACCTCTCCCTTCAGCTGTGTATCAGCTGTCAGTACAAAATAACACAGATTCATACAAAGCGATATAAAGTACAAGGAATCACTGTTGCATATATTGATCACATGAATGTCAAAGTTTATAGCACTATGATATAAGATAATTGATACTAAAATTACAGGATGATCAGTGTTCTTTATTTAAAATAATCTCTGAACAGCTGCAGAAAATGGCAAGAATATGAATCTATGGTAAACTATACCAACTATAACTATTGTTAGATTTATTTGACAGTTATTTATTGTAGATGGGAGTAAGTGTAAAAAGAGCGCATTACCCAGTGCAGTAAAGATAAAGATATAATGCTTTAATCAACATAAGAGCAGGTGTTTATCTGTTTGGATGATTTTGTCCACAGGTTACCTGCCATCCTTTAAAATTAAGAATGATGCATTTTATTTATAATGGCCTTTTCATGCAGCCAAGGTCACTGTGGAAAAGACAATGGCTAACTGGTGCATATTAATAACAGCAAATAACAAATAAAACTGTACATCACAGATTAAAACACCTGAGGGTAATAGAACATGATGATGAACTACAAAATGAGAGTGTGAGATGAAGACACAAGTAGACATAACTTCATAATGTGCTAGTTTTGTATTTGGCATTCAGGCTATGGAACCTTCAAAGGTTCCATCCCCTATCAAGCCTAGTCCAGCTGCAGGTTCAATATGGGAGGAGAATGAAGAAATTGATACCTCTGACTCTCACCTGAATGGGTGTGGCTGGTGATGGGCACAAGAACTCCACCCACAGCTGTGGTCCTTGTCAACTATCTTCATCATAGGTCTGATGTAGCACAGCTCTGTGTGGTGTTCCTGTGCTCATTAAGGTGAGGATTGCACTGCAGGAATGCTGCAGGGAGCATTGGCCAAGTTAATAATCCAACAGTGACTATGAAACTATACAGCGGCTCCCATATGGCAGGGAACAATCCAGGTGGTGATGCAGCAGAGTCCATTTTGATGGTTTACAGAGATGCTCACGCACTAACATCCACTGTAAAGCACTACCATCTGTTTATGGTGTTTATCTGAGATTATTTTGTTTACGTCAGTTGTTTTTTTTGTCCTAAGAGGTATACAGTTGTTTACTTGCTCTTGTTGTATACATTCTTACAGTGCATTTGCTGGTGTGCTTTGCAACTTTAAAAAGAAAGAGCTACCAAATGCAATGGATAGTGACAATAAAAGGCTCAATTATAATAATGACATCAACGTGATGTTTTCATCAGCTTGTTCCATGTTTAACGTATTTACATTTAAAAGAATATAGCTGAATGAATTATACATTTCCCCATGGAATGAGGCTCTTTGCCCCCATAAGATGTCTGTTTAATTAATTACACTTAATTGCAACTTTGCTCCACTTAGAATCAAATATATACACGATACTCATCAGTATATTACACCCATGCCAGGGAAATACAAAACTGAATGAAAACCTGAAGGATCTACTGGGCTGCTCTATTTGGAGAATCAGTTTATCTTTGATACATTTAACGGTGATAAATTAATGGTGATACATTTCACACAGACAATATCCAATTCACTGTTAATTATCAGTTAACTAAAAAAGAGTAAAAATTAAACAGAAATTGTTATATCTGTCCATTTTTTATCTTTAAGTATTTCATTTAATGTCGAAGGGTGATATGTTACGTAACATATTAACATTATTCTTCCTCGTTTTTGGATTTCACAGTTTGCAGAAATGAAAAATAATTCATTAACTCCAGAGTCCAGATATGCCTGCAAAGTCAGGTCCAAATTGCACAGCATCTCATTGTAATTCATAGCTGGGGACTGTGGCAAATCAAATAATAGTTCCTTTTCATAGTCCCTAACAATAAGACAAATTGTTTTTTAAGGGCATGTACGCTCTTAAACAGCTATAATATTAATTTAGACTCTGTGATTAATTTTTGGAGAGAAGCTGAAATTTCTTTGTATTGTCTCTGTGTTCCTGTTCTGGAAGGCATATGCATTTCTCACTGCAAGTTGAACACAGCCATTTTTTGTCATAGCTGGTGTCACATTTCAAGTGAGGTTAAACAAGGCAACTCTTGCATGCCCTGAGACGCTCCCTCTCGGATAATGATGTGATGTTTGTCCACCTTAAAAGACATGTGCAAGTCTACCCTTACACAATTTTTAGAAAAACATAAGCAAACATGACATTAAGAGGGGCTTGATCCTAAACAAGGTGATATTAACTGTGTCCATTTGTATTTGAGAAGACAGAGAGGTAATCCAAGTTAATTCACTTTTATAATTATATCACCCAATGTTTTGCTGTTTGTTTTGTTTTTCAAAGATTACTTTGTCATTATGAATTTGCTCCTTCCACAGTGACACTGCAGAACCTGCTGGGCACTGGCTCTCTGTGTTCTTTATGCAGTAGATTTAAAAATTTTCCATTTTACATTTTTAATGAAAATTTCGTTGGACTGCTTTTCTTTTCGCCTTTTGGGAGATTTTCTGAAATGCACTTAAGGGCACTTTTTGATTTGCACTTGGTCCCAATCCATTCTGTCTGTGTCTCTGACATCCTGGTGGCATTGACTTTCGAACACAAATTAGTTTGCTGCCCCTTGGCCCTATTTCAGCCCTTCACAATCCCCTCTACATACATATTTATTGCCTTTCCATATTTTAGTACAAACACCCAGAGACTCCCCTCAACCTTTTTGAGAAGTTTTCTCTTTTTTATCTGTTGTTTTAAAAACATTACAAAATTTTGAATGCAATGCACCTCTTGCCACATAGTTTGGTATGTGACATTCCAGCACTACTGGAATCAAAAGAACCTGGCTGTGAGTTCTCTGATCTCTGTAAACTTCTTTTGGAAAGATTGATTACTATGCCACAAGGGGGGCATAAGGGCCAGTACAACTCACAGACTACAAATAAAAAATTAAGGCTGCATTGGTGAATGCAATATTTCAGTATTTTAATTCTCTTTGAGAAGAATGCATTTCAAAAATTGAGGTGTCGTAACAATAATATGTAAAATGTCTGTAGTCTAATATACATCCACGAATATTCAAATGATTTCTATAGAGACTTTGTCTGACTTTTTTTGTCTGGAAACTAAAAGCAACACTTTATTGAAGAACATGTATCTATGTCTGAAGGGATGATTTGATATTGACAAGTGTGCACTGAGCACACCTCACCTCCACATCCTATAAACTCATACAGGAGCGCTGGAGGAACAACAGCTGCAGTCTTCCAATGCACTTGCTTGCACCTGTTGGCTCTATAACACATTCATGGGCACCTGCTAAGTCACTAGAGGCTGTTGTGGAGTATTGGTTACAAATGGACCCTGGCCCACATAGCATACATTGCCCTGGCAGAATCAAGCCAATCATGTACCACTGTGGATTCAAACTTGTAATGTTCTTGGGCTATAGAGCTTGGATGGCATTCAGAATAACCGCCTCTACAGACTGAACCACTCAGGAGCCCCTTGTGTTTTGAAAAGGTTCTGATTTTGAAGGGTTCATTCCTCTAGGCTTAGAATGAATGTAGTCAAAAATAGACGAACATTGAAATATACATTTTAATCAGTGACTATATAGATATGACAAAAGTGAAACTGAAAACATCACTGAAAACTAATCTCTTTGAGAAACAACTGACACAAAATATTTTTTTAAAAGGATCTTAGTGCAAACTACTGTTAATTGATTTTTTTCCTTATCTGTATATTTTAAACAGGGTTACATAAAGTGTAGTTTACGTATGTAATGAAATATGTAACCCATGCACTGCCTGTATCTGTATTACAGGGAAAACAGACTGAAGATTTACCAACTACTAAATCCAAAATCCTTGTTCATTATGACAGAAAAACATGTGCAATGTCAAAATCTGCTGAAATATTACAGCAAATAAATCTGCCTGATCTGATTTTTTGTCCATCTAGGTTAATGTAGGGTTTAGACTTTTGTCATGGCACTTGGGATTCCTTGTGCAAACCTATTTTCATTTGCTATATTATATGTGTTTCAGTAATACTTTCAGTCAAACAATCACTGAATAAAATTCAGCTCTAGCACAGAAAAGCAAAATAGGAATTTAGAAAAGGAAAAAGTTTTCTGGTATTGTTTAAATATTTAAACTAATTGGTGTTTGTGGTACAATGCAGAAAGCTAGAGGCCAATGAGATTTATCCACTCCTAAAACCCTTACAGCTGAGCTTTATGTATGAATGATTAAACGACTTTGAGACAGAATGGTACATCACTAAACATGATGAATCAAATATTACAAGATTTATTGAAAGGGTGCATATTTTCATTTCCATCCATCTGTCCATCTATCCATCTGTGTTTTTTTTCTAGGCCTGAAAGATTTGATATGTATTTGATGCTGGCACTTCCCCAGAATTATTGACTGTACATTATTTCTGACACAAGTGATTTAGCATTTCCCCAACCATCACATCAGTGGGCTCCAACACTGTTCCCAGCTAAATGATTTGCTCTCTGCTCTGATGTCTTCACAAGGCAGAAATCCGGCATTCCCAAGAAAATACAACACTGTCCACACACCACGCTTCCAAACTGCTGCTGCCAATAATTCATGTTAGCGCGGTCGTGGCTGCTGTGTGGATCAAAAAAAAAAAAAAATGAAACGCATTCAAATAGATATGCATGCTGATTATCTCTGCAGGGACCGTGGACATGTAGCTCTAATGATGCAGAAACATCTGTAATGCTACAGATTCAAGCTTTCCACCGGACTCTGGACCTAACACATTACACACACACACAGACTTGTGCTGTTTTCAGTCTCCCTTTCAGCCTCCGTTCTCACTTGAACATTTTACACATAAGCGGCGTGCCCTTTTCAGTAAATATGAGATGTGACATTGACACACTACTGTTGCAAATCCCATTGATTACAATTAGGTCTTATAAACCACTGAAGTCACTGATGCCAAATAAGCAGTTCTGTATCAGTCAGACAGTGCAGCTTGTCTGAAAATTAGAATGAGGTGAGCCATGTGTTTTAATAAAAAACAAAGGAAGCTGAACAACTGAATTGTCTGGCATTTGTAGAAAATCTGATCAAACTGAACAGTGAGTGTCGAATATAACACAATTTCACAAAAGCCTTTTATAAATAATTTTGTAATAAACCTAAGTTAAAAAAAATACAACAGTGCACAACTTCAGCTTTTCTCTTTTCCCTTGCGCCAGCCCATAAAGAGACGCTATGGCAATTTACAAGCAAAAGGCTGCCTTGTGGGGGGACAGGTTTGCTGCATTTCACTGACTTCTTACGGGGCTGCACACAGTTGGTTGACAGAGAGACCGTCTCGGGGAAAGCTCATATGGTGCATCAGTTGCGGTCACACAGAGCCAGCTGAATCAGACCAGAGCAGAAGGCAATGGTGGCTCAGGTGTCCGTCCAGGTAAAAGGCTTTGTAGGCCGAGGCTCTTCCACTCTGGCGAGCCGACGGCGCAGCTGTTCTCTAAATTGTTTTCTGTGTCAGAGCTTCGCCGCCCTGCAGCACTGACAGCGCCTTGCGGGGAATGAAGCTGTTCACCACAACAACGTCCGGGAAGCAATAAAGAACCTGTCCTCCTGGGCCTGGGCTGGATGGAATATTTCTTGATGAGTCAATCTGACAGGTCCGCCATGCCCATGCTGAGATGAGAGTGTTATCAGCCCTTCATGGTCATCCCTGGTTTTGAGGTCCATCTCTGTCTACTGTTAACACTCTGTCGGAACAGGACGTCATAATGAAATCTGTAGAATGCTATTGCTTACTGTAAAGTCCACATCGTTTGTTATCTGCATTCCTGAGATGAAAGTTTAGTTCAGTATGGGGAATTGCATTTTTCTATTTTCAATAACTATTCCACAGGCATCCCATTTTCTTTTCAAGTGCATATTGGTTTTCTGACAGTTATAGCTAAATTGTGGTAAACCACTGGTGTATGGTGGTGGTGGTCTTCTGATCTGTGGTAATTTAGTGGTGAACTTAGTCTTCCTGATAAGTGCCATAACATCTCTGAGTGAAGACCTTGGTATAACAACTCATCTGAAAGACAGTGCCTTCTATATGGCCACCTCACTGCCCAGGGGCATTAGTGGCTTACTTAGTCCTGAGGGAAGGCTGCCTTCTGCTGGCCAACCAACATCATCACACTGCAACTGATGTCTCCAGCCCAAGTACTTACCCAGATGAGCCCCTCTTAGTTTCAGCTGTTTGGTAGGGGAAGGCTATATGGTGGGAGCGATTGTAAGGTTTAAGTTTAATGAAATAAAAATCATTTTACCTCATTAGAAAGTGTCTCAGTAAAAATAAATATGTGTGTGTTAAAGTTGAGTTGAGTTGATATGTCTGTGTTATAAATGACATGTTCACGATGTAGAGTTTTATGTATGGAATATGCTTGCTCACAAAAATATTTGGCTCCACCACGTAATAGAGAGGACAAATCATTGTTATGGACAAAAGAATGTTTTGTACAGTATAACTGATACTCACACTGCAATGATTTTTGACAGAATACTTTTTGTGGGGTGCTGAATTAACACACAAGACTAGACAAGACAAGATTATTCTTATGATACAAGTGTAAGAACTCGAAACATAGCATGTCAAATTTTGAACACCGCTGACAAATACACACAGGTCTTAATTGTGAACAAACCTAAAATACTGGGGGGTAAACCAAGACAAACACATTTGAGACAAAATTATGATAAATGAATTACAATGTTGTTTTCTTGTGTTCTGTATCATGTTCAATCCTGTTTGTTCTTTGGGTGCTACACAGAGTGCCAGTTAAAAATGGAGGAATCCTGTCCAGACTTTTAGACATGGCTGGGTGGCATAACTGTGGTGGAGTTTAAGCATCACAGGAAGTAGAAAAGTGCTCCCTTGTTATCTAAAATCTAGAGGGAGACAGACCACTTTATTTCAATTGGCTAGCAATCTAGCCAGCTAAGTGTGCCTTTTTATTCATTACATTATAGCTTGGCATAGCCTGGGTCCAACTGTAACCTGTGTTTTTTCACTTTAAACAAAGTATTCTGAATTGCAATTACGTCTGCGTTCTCCTTCTTCCAGGAAATGGTAGGATGCGAGTGTGAATACTGCTATCAGTAAGTTTTCCCAGTAAAAAGCTCTACATTTTAAAAGTCTTTTCTACCACTGACAGTCTGTTGTGCTTCCTGGGTGCCATGCATTGCTCAGCTGTCAAGATGTCTTTTTCAGTGCTTCTTATTTTTAGGAATGTTTGCCAGTTACTCATTTGCCTGTTTCAGCACAATGGCATTTCGTAAGCTGTGATTATTTTTCATGTATCTACTACTTTTTAAGTCTTCCTCAATATTTTGGCACAGAGGTTCACTTCAACTGGCTCCAGTGTGGACTGCAATGTTGTCCCGAAAGCCTGTCTTCTTGAAGCAGATGTAGCAGGCAGTTGGATTTGCAGGTACGGTAGATGAGTAAGCAGCTTCTCAAGAGACGCTAGAGGACACGAACGTGAAACCACGTCAACTGCCCTACTTTCCCTCGCTTTGATTGTTGGCACTTTTTTGTTTCCTTCTGGAATGGCATTATGCATACGTTTATTCGTGTTTTTCAGTTTTCAGCTTTAAGAGCGCTCTCGGGTACCTCTACAGAGGCTAAGTCCACATGGAAACGGCTATACATCCTTTTTCAAAAACATGCCTCACAAACCACCTAGCCTGGCAGTGTGTGAGACATTCGTCAGCACAAGGAAGGTTTTTTTTTAAGTCATATGGATTTTATACATGATGTCATGCATGCTTTTAGCAAGGTTTTATACAATCACAGGTACAGTAGTGTGTAAGAGTAAACTATTGTATGTGGACATGGGATACAATTATAAATTCCATATGTTACTATTATTATTTTTTACAAAAATGAAGCTACAGTAGGTAGGTGACATTATGTCAGTGTATTACCAGTGTGCTGTCTTTGTGCAAGAGAGGAACAGCTGTGAAAAAGTAGAAAAATAACAAAACAGAGCTAGAGGACTAATAATATTTCTTCATGTGTCAAATAAATTTTCATTTATTTTCCCAAGATGTTTCAATATGCAAAACATTTAAAATATTGCATTGGTGTTGATTCTCTTTGATGATTACTCACTAACTGTAGACTTATAACTCATATACAGTCACATGTAGATGTAATGTTCACATGTGATGTATGTTGCTCTTACAGATGTTAAATGTTGTAATTATATTTTAGCAATGTATTCCACCCTGTGCTGTGTTCACTAGCTGTTCTAATGGTTAAATACTTCTGAAATCAAAGAAAACGATGAGTACAATATAACACGGTTAATTGAAAGCACATATGCAATTTCCATTCCAAAGTTCATTTTTAGTTTTCAATAGGTTGCGACTATGTCTGGAAATGAAGGCAAAAGAAAAAAAATCGTGTTTCTGATATTTGACATTTCACTGGTATTTACTCAATGGCTATGTCCATTATTTCTGACGGGAGTAATTTAGCATTTCACCCCATCATTCCGCCCATCTGTCTTTTAATGTTTTGAGGTGAATGATTTGCGCTCTGGCTAGCTCTCTCCTGACTGATGGCTCACGAACCAGATGTCAGGAATTTCCGGGGAAAGTAACATTTATTCGGCCTACACATTGCCTCTAATTAGAGCTGCCACCATTCCATTTCTCTGCTACATGGTGCCGCTGTTTTTAATCAGCTGTTCAGGGAGCTCCTATTGCCTATTTTTTGAGAATACTGTCTGTCATTTTTAAACACTGTCGGAAAAATACATAATGTTGTGCTTTTAAGTGGAGAGCAAAGTGTGTTTTCTTGCATGAAAAATAAAGCTTCAGCTCCCAGCAGATCCTTGTCCTCACAAGATGCACTTTTAAAATTTACTTATGTGGTTCTATGAGAAGAAAGACCCATGGTTTCCACATAAAAAACATTAATCCCCGTCAAGACTATTGATGTCTCCGGTGCTTGATATGCCCTACTTATCACATTCCCTGGGGTTCATTTTGCAATAATTAAATTGTTCCTGGGAACTTGTAACTAATTCCAGCCTCCTACTGATATATAAATGTAAAATGCAAGAAGTAAGGAGTAGTAATAGGTTTTGTTGTTGCTGTTGTTTTCACAAAACCATCCTGCTTGGGAGAAAATGAGAAGATTAGCATTTGGTGTGGAAAATTTATCTCATCTCTTTCTTGTAAATTTCTTTGCACTTGGTGTGAGTCACCCTACCCATCTACCTATTATAACCCTTTTTCTTTGAATCATTGTGTTAAGTGTTTTTCCTCTCTTACGGAGTCTTAGAGCTGATGCATTTACTTGCGTGTAAAACTGGGTTGTTGTCGAAATTTGTTAGCACAGGAGGGTGACACCTATTGCAGGGGAGTAGTTCCTGTCTGGTATTCCTTAAAAGTCATTAGATAATGAACTGAGTAACCTCTCTTTCCACCCACACACCCAAAAACTTCAGAGTTTGATGAAAACATTATGCTGTGAACCACAATAACCACAGAAAAAACAGAAATGCCGAGCCAACTAACAAAATAATCATGACAAAAACTGTCATCTGTGTACATGTGTAAATTTTTCCATAACAACACATATTTTAAAAGTTTTAAATGTTTTAATTGTGTTTTAAATAATAATAGTTATGAGGTCAGCATTCCTGTTCAACTTAAAAACAGTCTTAATTCCATTTTATAAAGATGCTAGTTGGAAACTAAGGGCTTCAGTTCTGACTCAGTCTTGTGTAAAAGCTGTCTGTGCCACCACATTGCGTAAAAGTAATGTACATTCTTAAAAATGAAAAAGCTGAATAGTGTAAAAATGTACACTTAATTCATGGGAGATTCTGTCTGGGGATCCAATGTACTTCTGCATCATTGGTATTAAAAAAGGGGGAGTTCTTGAGTTTCAAATGAACAGTAACATCCTAGTTTTATCATCAGTAAATCCTCTTATAATTCCCTTACCCAATATTTCTTTAATAAGGATTCTGTTCTATCAGGATCTCTAGCCAGCCACACATAGGTATCAGAGAGCTGTCTGTTTTACTACATTTACATTTACTCTTTCAGTCTCAACCATACAAGACCATATACGTAAAAACGGTGCTGATCTGCCTGATAATGTAAATGAAAGGTTCTGAATTAAACTGACTCACGTGAAGCAAATATTATGAAATCTTCTTTATAAAGTCTGTCACTGTACAGATACGCAGAGACGCCCAATAAGAGTCCCTGTAAAAGAGGAGAGGGAACACCACAAATCTTCTCACCGATGTTTGGCTCACCTTCTCTTCAAAGGTGTGTGTGAATTGCTCCCTCACAACAGCCGAAGTAGAGGACTGGGGAGGTCTGAGGACGGCCCTTTAGGTCCCAGAATATCTCAAATAGGAAAGAACGGGAGCTGCGTAAATGCAGAAGTAGAAGTAAAATTTCACAGGAATGCCTGAACACAACAGAACAATCAAAGACGAGCTATGTACCCTGGAAACAATGAGGCACTGCGGACGGGCACAAAAGAGCATGCACTCTCCTCATATAACCCCCTCCTTGTTCCGTTCGGCTCCAAACGTCATTTCTGGCATTTTAAGGACTCGCTGTGGAGATGTGCACTGTAAATGAAAAGCGCTGTAAATGAAAGCAAACAAAAAAAATGTTTGTTTGTTAATGCATGTGCATTGCCTTTGAGCAGGCTGACTTTTCTGATTATTTTCTCTCTCCTGATTTATCCATCATAAGCATGCTCTCTCAGATGATGTCAGAACTTGAAATAACTGCTGTTATTTAGAAGATGGGGAGACTGAGAAATGTGGCTACTCACTATAAGGCAGTAGCTATAGTCAGTCGGGATTCACTTCTGACAGCTGTATATCACCAGGTTTGTTTTTGTCTAATTCTAAATTAGTGGTAATGTATTGTTACAGTCTACACCTGATTAGTCTAAGATGAAACATGGCCACCAATATGGTAACATGACTGTGGTTAGACAATACACAGTTTACTTTACACACTAACGTGATACATGAGCACACATATTTAGGAGCTATGAAACTAATTCAAAGAACATTACACACTGAACATGTGTTTCCAAATATAGAACTCTAAACACAAGAAAATTGAAAATAATCGACCACGCAAATCATCTGGAAACTATATAATGTTTAAATAAATTAGACAACATTTAAAGCATCACAGTAAACACAGCTGAACATTACTGGGGACATTATGATTGTCACATAGGTTTCTTTTATCCTCTTTCATTCAATTTGTATTGAAAGGCTTAATCAGTACAGCTAAGACTAATTAGAACAGAAAGCTGTACAATGGCTACAGTAGTGTTTAAAGATCATCCCATCAGGACACATTATGTCTGCCATACTTTTATCTTAAATCTTTTTAGATGTTTGCGGATCCTGAATGTATACCCTGGACATTTGTTCTCATTAATTTTGTCTGGCCTACCCTTTACTAAATGTATGGCTCTCCGGGAGTCTGAATTTAGTCACACATGGTTTCCGCCGTGACTGAAGCTGCCTCTTAAAACCTGCTGTCGCCGCAGCATGCCGTACTCAACTCTCGGAACACCGTGCTGTCTGTCTTCTGGAGCAGGGCAGGTTCCCTCTCGCAAAGGGGCTCTGCGTGCCACACACATTTGCCTCTCCCTCGGTTATTCCCGAGCAAAACCACGCCGTGGTGACTGTATGTTAATTAGGGACGGAGGAGGTAGCAAGAGGTAGATTTAAATGGGCAGCTTCATTAAAACGATACTCTCTCTCCCCTAGCCGGCGTGTCATTTGTTACGAGGCCAACTTGAAACCGCGTATACATTATTAATGGTAAAATGACTTCTGAAGGCATAACCTTTCCTGGCTTTCGTCTGTGCAGTGAAACACTGTTGGTGATGTGGTCCCAGCATGAGGCAGCCTTGCCAATTACACTGCGGTATTGAACTTTTTTGATTTTTTTTTTTTTTCTTAATCTTTGGACACTTGAATAATGCAAAGGTGTGTGGAAACACCGGTTTTAATCACTTACTACTCCGTTGTCTTCAAAGCAACATAACAGAACTTTTCATCATTATATATCATCATATCAAACGCTACTAATCCTGTTCCAATTACACTCCCCCCTCAGTGTCTCCTTTAATCTCCTCCTCTCAGAGGCTCATTTCGATTCTTCTCAAGCCTGATCAATCTCTATTCTCTGTCCCTAATAATCATAGAGGTACAACGATCATTACAACGCTTTGGAATGCTAAATGCGTGGTGTATATTCGTCACTGTATTTATTTAAGATGAAGAGAAATTGTTCCAGAGACCACAGTCCCATAATCAGACCTGGAGCATACAGGAACTATAAATAATCGCACTTGATACCACCCCCAGAGGAAGGGAAAATACAGGAGCTTGCTGTAATGACAACCTGTGCTGGGCTGACCACAACCAATGCATTTTCTAGCATCAGTAAGAGAGAAAATGTTTCAATGCTCTGCTGAAATTCATGACTTCAACCAACTGAAAACATATTTTGTGGTAGATCTGGCATTTCAAGTAACTTAAACAAATGCCTGATGAGCAACTAGTGAGCTAATCAAGTACATCCATAATATTCTGTGTCCAGCCGGCTATATGACGCATAGTCATATAGCCAGATCAAAGGAAAATAGAAAATGGATGCCATATATGACATTACTAGCTGGTAGGACAGCTGGCAAGGACAAATAGCTGCTAGTTTGCTAGCCACACAAACAGTGGTCAGTATAGAGATAACAAAAACAGATTAAAAATTCCAATAATTAGAACCAGTGAACCAGTGATCACTGCTAATGTTAACTGGAGCTACCTTCTTCTGTTAAACCTGTCTCAAGACACCTCTATAGCACTTTTATAAAAGTACTGTATTACACATTGTATATGTTCACACTGTAGCATTTACAATGTGCAGGAATTTTCGAATACACTTAAATACACTTAAATGCAATTCAAGGTTTAACTGGATGAATGCCACCAACTTTTGAAGTTGGATATAGACTTTGTTGTTCTTATTGTTGATTACTTGTTAGTTAATAGTGTAGTAGCCTTTGCAAACATTAAATTCATAAGACTATGATAAAGCTAATACCTCATGTCCAAGAATGCCATTACTGTATTCTGAAGTGTTCATAAACAAAAATTAAAGCACTGTTTAAAGGAAGGCAACATATGGAAATATAGCTAATTTCACAAAAAATGATTTATGTGAAAAGAAATTGTATGTCACTCCACTATATATGTTCAATGTCTTAAAACATATTTGCTAATAACTGATTTATATAGCTGTTATCCTATGCTTATTGGGGTGTTCTGTATGCTTTATGAAGGCCTTATGAAGTAAGACTTAATATAAGGTGAAACCATTTACTGTCTAACCTCTTGACCCACTGTCTTCTGGGATACTTTTAACAGACACGGGAATTCAAACGTCAGTCTCGCTTTTGAAAGTGAACCGTCGGAAGCATCACGTCTGGCATGAAATAAAACTGTATTTCGTTTTAACTTTTTTTTTGTGTTGTTCATGCAGGCTCCACGGCCCTCCCCAGCTGCGGCTCTGACTACAGCTATCGAGATAAGCAGCCCAGGCTCGCAGGAGTGCATCAGGTTACACAGAGCCTGTGGGAACAGTAATGTGTACATATTTACCATCTCAGGGCTCCCCAAAAGGCCACTTCTAACGCTTTTAAAAAGGAAAAAAAAAAAAAAAGAAATGTTTGCCTTACAGTATGCTGCTGCCAAAACAACATAATTTCTAATAAAATAAAAATGCTTCTGGCCCATTACCAGCCTAAAAGACACAGTATATTTTTTCGATAGATTTTCTCAGCACACACTGCTTGGGTAATTAATTCCTGAAAACTCATGTATATTTCCATTACTTTACGTAATCTCCTCAATAATATGTATACATTGAGAAGGTACCAGCTGGAGAATTAGATTTTGAAGCACCAACAGATAATGCAAGAAAGTGGATAATAAAATAAGGTTTTTACAAATGATGCAATAACAATAAACAAGGTTGTATTATACATTTATTTCTAAAAATGCAATGTTTTCTATAGAAACTGAAGCATTCATAGAGCTACATGACTTCACATTCAATTCTGTGCTGAAAGATTATGTCATTGTGTAACATTCCAGGAGAGACAAACAACTCCAGTAGCAGGTGGTGCATAACAAGTTTCCCGCCTTTATGTATATCCAAGTATGAGTATGACAAGTATGAATATTTTATATATATAAACTTTCCCTTATAAAAGTGTTAACATACACCTGTTTAATCTAAAACAGATGGTACAGGAGATGTGTGTGCAAAGTTTGAAATATACTGTATACTGAAATGTACTGTATAAGTGATTATTCACTGAAAATTGCCACCATACTGAAAATTGCCACCATATACCTGATGCCTGATGAATGGGGGATTTGGCATAGCAGCAGAAAAACGTGACACAGAGTGAGAGGAACATGAAGGAAGAAGAAAAACAACCATAAAAATGTGTTGGGAGTGTGGCCCCCATATAGTCATAAGTCACTGTGATCTTAATTTGTTACTGACATATTTATGGATGTTGGCTTAGAGTCCATTACATTCTGCCAATTATTTTAATATTTTATGTGCAATGGTGTTGGTCAGATAAAACTTGCCATCACACCTATGAAGATAGACTTCTTGGAACAGAATTAGTTTAGATTTAAAGGACTGAATGCATTTTAAATCCATGATAAATCAAGTGGGAAAAATGTATAATTCAAATGCAATGTTCCAAGAATTCCAATTTTGTGAGGAATTGCATGGGTGGCAATTTGATAGCTGGCATTGTGTTAAGAACCTGTAATATATCCTCCTACATGCCATGCCCAGTTTATAGTGCCAACTGTCATTAATTGCCATGCTTGGCACAGTCGTCTGAATTTCAAACACTTATTTGAGAGAGTTCAAATGCGAGTGCACAAGACATAAATCATATCTGAATTCTTAATCAGATAATTCCGGAATTTGACATTTGTAGCATTTGGAACAGTGTGTCAGACACAGACAACTGCTACATACACCAAACTACCCAGAGTCATGGGTAGTTGTTTAGTAGTTATTTGTGGAAGGACAATTGTTTATCATTTTTAAATTTACATTATAATTAAAATAGGGTTTTTATCTATTTATTATTTAAGATCATCATGGCAAGATTAAAGTGTATCACACCAGCAAAAAGAACAAAAACACATGTACAGTACTTTTTCATTATCTAAAGTCAGCAGGCAAATCATCAAAATCTAAAACCAAATCAAATTTTACCTGTTCCACTAGAAGTCTTCTTAAGCAACAGCCTCTGATGATCATCGAACAGCTTAGCTTTCAGTTGAGGGAGTAAAGTTACCTTGACGTTTTTTTTCCTCACTACACTGCTCCCCCTGAACTGCCATCAATAAAAAACAAATACGATGTTAGAGCCCTGACTTTGCGAACTTGACCTCCATCTACAACAAAGTTGTACAAACTCAACAAACTGTGTTTTTTCTGTCCAGAGTAACTCCTTCGCCCAAGTGCACACAGGATTTTCAAATATATAACACGACAAGAAAGCTATAGTGATGGATCAATTTCTCATGCCAGGCACTTGTCTTCTATTAAAGCTGAAAACCATACTGACTGGCAAGTGCTGGCAGATGTATATGCGGAAACAATGGAAGTGTGAGAAAATGCACAGCTTTTTGGTATGTTTTCAAAGTGTCTGTGAAGTGTGGCTTTGATGAGAAAAGAAAAAGGAGTTTATATATACTTATATATATATATATATATACTTATATATATATATATACATATACATATACATATATATATATATATATATATATATATATATATATATATATATATATATATATATATATATTCCTATATATCCTATATATAAAAAATCCTATAAAAATCCTCTGAATTCTGTTCAATGTTAAGTCATTTCAGTTTGTGTCTGAATAGCAAACCTTCCACCTTTAATTGTAATCATGACCCATTGTCTGTGATTGAAAACAGGGAGCAGAGATTGGCTCGCCATTACACACCTGATTTCAATGAAATCTTTATGGTATAAAAACAGGTGTGCTTGATGATGGAGGGAGCTGCACCAGTGTGGGGGTACTCATTGTGTATAGACAAAATGTCTGAGCTTTTCCTTTGAGTCTGTTTTTTTTTTTTTTTTTTTATACCTTAGAATAACTTTAGTATGCTGCTCTAGAGTTCATATTTTAAAACACTACATTTATATTAGGGGAGTTTTAACCAGTTGCTTCATAATGTGGCAAATCAACTGATAAATGCCTTGTGTTCAGGTCACCTGTCAGTTTTAATTGTAACATAGTATTCCTTTGCATATCTGCCGTTCAAACTGAAATAATGGTGTATACATTAGCGTTGTCCTAGTCATAATTGTTTTTCAATAGTGTTCCTTTTCAAAGCTCGTATTTTAAACACCTTAATCTCTGGCATTCCTTTTAATGATTGAAATCCTTGCACTGAGGTTGAGAACAAGCATTTGTTGAATCCAGGGTTAAGCGCCTGGAAGGACAACTTCACAGAATATGAAAGTGTCCATGTTGTCTTTCACCTAATTTCACAGGTGTGCATACTGAAAAGCAAGGAACCATTTTCACAAGGGAGAAATGCCATTTTATTTCCCCAAGCATGTGACTTTCCCACTCTCTGATGCATGAGCAATGACGTAACAAGTCCCCCCTCCCACCACCCCCTCCAGATCTCCATACTGCATGCACCTGCAAATGCTATAGGTGGCTGTCCTTTAATCAGTTATATTTCTTTACTTTTCATAAAATTTTAATTGAAACCAAGTTTGTTTCTGTCTTCAGACCCCAAGATATATTGTGTAGCTGTTTGTGTCTCTACTGTCTCTTCACACATTTCCACACAGTGAGGCGTATACTAGTTCGGCATATAAAGAGCAGGTTGCTAGGATGCTGGGGGGACTTGTTGGGAAGACTTGTTGGGTGGAGCTGTTAGTCCACAGTTAAGGAAGAGTCACCAGAAAGGTGCTTCTCTGAAAATAATGAGTCCCAGGGAAGTGTCTCTTTTGCACATGCAAAACATTAATCAGCTTTACACAAGCCACAATGTGACTGGCAGATTCTTCTAATCTAATATTTTCTCTGGGTCTAAGTCATGTTCTGATATTTCATTTCTCCAGAGAGCTTTAAAAATACCTTCAATCCCTTATGGATGTATAAATTAAAAATAACAGCGATCTGAACTAGTAATAATTCTTCAGAGAAATAACCTATGTGCACTTTAACAGATGCCATAGCAGCATTCATATTTCAAGAGAAGGAAGCTTGGTGTGAAGGCAGGGGGTGTCTACAGTCATCACACATAAGATGACTTAGAGTGTCACCTGTCCAACAACCATCTGCCTGCTCAGTTAAACGTCGTGATTCAGAGATGAGCGTGCAGTGAGCTGGTGCTGTGTCCTCTCACGATGCCCATCAATTTACACTACTAGAGCAGCACTACTATCTCAGATGAAAATTAGTTGCGTTGCACTACATATCATATGATTATATTGATATGCGTGTCTTGTTAGATTTTAAATTACATATTTGTAATAATTATTTGCTACAGTAGCTACATTTAAAAAGGAAGCAAAAAATGCTGTACTTCCTCTAGTACTCTCAGACTTAATTCCATGCAAACGGTTAGTTTCTTCCATATGTACCTAACCGATCTGTCAGTCATTTTAACACCCGAAGACTCTCAATATTTAGTGTCACTCACATTATAGTTGTATCAGAAAAATTACTCCTATGAGACTCATAATAAATCCGTATTGTTCATTGATGCCCTTTGCGTTTTAAAAAAGTTTATTCCATAGGATGGCTTAAACCCAGGACTTATACTGGTCCAATTTAATACTCTGCATGTTATTTAACCATTGACTTTCAAATAGCCTTTTATGTTCAAATTTAAAAAATCAAAGCATCCAAGTTGTATTCTGTTCCGATTGAGCCATTTCTGTTATATAAAGTAAATTGGATCTTACAGCATAGTTGCATTTCATGGGCTAAGTTGTAGGGAATACATGACCTTTTACCACTCAAACCTAATTGATGAAGTGAAACATAACACACATACATGTTTTGCAAGAGAAAGGGAATCTTGAATGATGTCTGCACTTTCTCACACTTTGTTTGACTTTGACATAGAATGCTGATAAATGGAACTTTGAGTTGTCATGTTAGATATGCTCTGGGGAATTAAATCAGTCTCCTGTATGACTGGGCCAGTCAGACCACTGGGCTCTCTCTTGTATTTCTCTGAAACAGAGAGGGATGGTGGAACCACCACTCATACTGACACTGTCAGATCCTGATGGTGTCCATTTAGCTGCACATTTCATATTGTGACAGCCAGTGTCATCCAGACTCCCAAGAATCCGAATCTGTGCTGGACCAGCCCCCTCAGACACAGTGGCACTTCAGGGTTACGAGAGGAATGACATCAAACAAGTTTCAAACAAGTATTCTCACTGAGTTATAGTCACAAGAGATTTCACTCCCCATCCAAATAAGCAGCTCAATCCAGTCTAAGGCACCTAGGATGGTTCTGTTAGGCAAAACCCAAAGAAGTGTTTGGTTGAACTTACTGAAAATTTATAAAACCTTAAGCCTTAAAAGAGGTATTGATATATTTGCTTATAGTTAGTACCTCCAATGTGGTTTTCCCCCAGGTTAATTTTCAAATAATTTAACATAGGAAATATCTAATGAATTCAAGCTCCAAGTAATTATTCATGTTAAACAGCTATAAGGTAAGGCACCAGTAATTTCATAAACCAGGCATGGGTGCCCTTTAAGATGAATGAAAAATGGTTCCAGACCTGATACAGCTGGCATATACACACTGCCTTGCTGAAGCAACATCTTGATGTTCCCATTCCCATATAGCATGGGAGTGAACTGGTACATCTGAATGAAAAGGCAATGGAGTGAAACAAGTGTATAATTATTTAAGGAATGACTATGAAATGCACAAACATCATGTACCATATTATTAGCCTGAGATGAAGGACATCACGCTTCCGCAATGAAAACATCCACCCTGCTGATGCTAACCGGGGTACCTAGAGCACAGTGTTATTTATATGCAAATATCCACATTAAGAGTGTTTATTCATGTTATTCATCTTAGAATTAATCATTGTGAGCAAAGGCCAACATTTACACACCTTATGCCCCCTCTATGTGGTATATCGGTGGCTAGGAGCGCAAAAGAAGAGCTGGTCGTTCACTTAGCCTTCAGCTGTATGTAAGGTGTTTCTCTTGTTTTTCTCTTGTTTTTAATATAATCCAGTTTACTACAGTTCTTTCATGAATATTAATGTAAAAAATGATCTGCTGTGTAGCAGAAATAAAAAAAATATATATTACATGGAAACCCTACAGTTAGGTGATCTGTTATGAACACTCGCTTGTGTGTTGCACTCTGGGAGATAAACATGTGATAAGAAATTATTCAACACCCATAAAATCCCCCACATGCAAAATGTGATAGTTCTTGGTGCTCTGAAGCATAATTGTGAATAAGGAAACACCAATGTCTAAGCTTAATGATGAGTATGGATGCCTGAATTCAATTTGTTCAAGCCAGGTGGTGGACACAGGTTTATGTATCACATTTGTATTTCATTCTGTAAACCAAGATAAGATTATTCAATAATTTGTTCACTCAGATGAAAAATTTAAGGTGAAACCTTCCAACGCCCCTTAAGAGTGATGAATCATTGGTGAGTATATGGAAGGGATTTGAGTCACTTGAAATTTGTAAAAATATTGTATCAGACCTTATATGTCCATGCAATAAGGAAACTCTCACTCCTTATATGTCCATGCAATGAGTGACTCTCACTTACACACAGGGCTTAATGCATTGCATTAATATTTCTTAACCTCTATCTAATATGGATCACATTTGTCCAGCATAATCCCACACAGTTTATATCTGTGTTTCTTTCCCATTACAAGCAACATGTCAGTAAGTTTCATAATTGGGGGATGCACTGTAGTGCGTTACAAAGGGTGAACACTATTGAAGTGTCATTGAAAAAGGGAAGGAAGTGCTGCGGTTTGAGGAGCCGCACTCTTGACACAATCAATATGTGGTAGAAACCTCCTCTAACATCAACACTGAGGTGCGGAGCGAAAATTTGGAAGAGTGCCACAGCCAGATACTGAGCTAAGTCAGCCCCGGCGTTGCTTCAGTTCTACATCCTAGCCGCTAATTGGGAGGTAGAGCCTTCCTTCACTCGGCTGAATCCGCTGGCACGAGGGCAGAAGTGTGCTTCACAACACACCGCAGCACTCCGTGCAGACGTACAGTTAGCGCCAAAGTACAATAGCATGGGTGCTTTTGTGATGCTCCTTCTCAGGTTTAACGAACCAAAAAGACAGGAACCAGCAGCTAAAGAAGATCATATTTCCTCTGAGAGCTTGAGTGCATTTTCCCCTGCTTCATAGCAGTGCAGACTGGTGTGTTTGTAACATCCATCTTATTGAGAAAATGGTATTTATCCTACAGATAGTTCCACTGCACGTTGAAATAATACACAAATCATGACATCCTTGTAGTATATTATGACCCCTTTCACAAATAACATTTTACCTCTGAAATACTGGTAAATACTGGTAAATAGGATCTTAATTTTATTACCTGTGGTGGAATTTTATACCTTGGGTTACACAAATTCTAAACATATAAGTTGGTTGTAATGTAGCTTCAATTACTCCATTGATAGGAAGGCTTAAAAATGAAAAAACAGTTTCTCGAAAATCAGTTTGAGGGGTACGGACTATTGATCTCAAACAGGTCTAATTACATTCAACATCACACATTTTAATTAGTATCAAGACTATCATGCTGGACACAGATAACTTGAAAGAAGTCTCAAAGAACTTTCTTTTGAAACTATCTGAAACATGGCATTGATACTGTTGTCAAATACACAGTGCCCCCTGCTGGTGCAGAAAAACAACACCAGAGGCCTACAGAATCTGGTGAAGGAGTATATGAATTATACGGCCCTGGTTAGCCACCCAGTATGATTGTTTTTGATCCAGCTTAGCTTTCAAATAACTAGCTTTTATTGAATTAGACAATTAAATATAAATCTGGAATTGATATCCCTTAGGATAGGTCCTATAACAATTATTTTAACAGTTAAGTAAACTCATTTGAGAAAGGGGCACTCAATTTGATCACGGGGGCAGATATGAATAAAAAATATGGCAGATAAATATCTTTATATGAGCACATACATACCTCCATCAGCATGTTTCGTTTTTGAAGAATTTACAGCAGATTAAATGTAGAGGTGCCAAATAAGGATCAGCATTCAGTTCACAGCCCAACCAAACCTAATTAATTGAAAGCTCAGCCGGAACGAAAAACCGGCATGCACTGTGAGTCTCCGGGACCTGGTGCTGAGAAACTGAATAAAATGCTCATCGCATACTACGCACGTCCTTCTCAGAGGTGTGAAATATGTGGGCTGCTTCAGGGAAACTCAGCACAGCATGAAGGCAGGAGATTGCCTCAAATAATGCACCAAAATAGTATTATAATCATACAGCACAGGACGCTTGTGCTGCATGTTGGGGTTTCTTGCCTGGCGACAAGAATGGTTTAAGGAAGAGTGGAGAGGAAGGGCATAGCTGTGCCTTTAAGTAGTCCTTCAGTCATAAGAATCTGCCATAACACTCCTTTTAATATGACATTTTAATAAAAAAGTTACTTTTTGCAGCGTGGGTTAAAGTTCAACTTATTTCCACAAGCTTCTGTGCATAGCTCTTGCACAGATCACGCTGTAATGTGTACCTTTCCAATGACATTTTTGCATAGATAACGTGCTTCAGTAGAACACGCTTTTGAAACTAAAATACATCATGCAAATGTAAAATACATAATGCATTTTTGCATAATAAATTTTTATCAAACTTTGTGTGGATGTGTCTTTCACACGCTGTACTGCAGCATCATCCCTCTACTTGCCAGTAATTACATCATGATAAACCAGTGGGACTTTCTCATTTTAGTACAGGCTACCCTTGTTGTATTAATTCAGACGCAACTATGACATCCTATTGCCTTTGCCTGGGTAAACACTGGTCTTGAGAAAGTAAGCAATTTCCCCACTGGAATATTACTGTTTTTTTGTTGAATATTTTCTGCAGGTCTGGATTTTAAGAGAACATGTAGAACTGCATATTTGTAAATTATTGATACTTTGCTGTGAGTTACTTGTGCAGAAACACATTTGTCCCCAATGCAATGTCACTCCTCTGCAAAGGGTGAGTCTTATCTGTTGTTTGTCCACTATATGCACTTTCGTACATCGCTTTGGATAAAAGCGTCTGCTAAATGAATAAATGTAAATGTATTGTAAATGTTATCTAAAATTGTATTGACTTCTGCAAAACGATTGTGATTGCCATAAGCAATTTATTAAGTGGCCACTTCCTGTTCAACTCTTTTTTTAAAACATAACAATGCTTTAAGGCTCTGTCGTCTAAAACATTCAACATGCAGTACAAGTAACCATACTGAATAAATGCATCTGAAGGCATTCACTGAGTAAGCAAAGACAATCATCTTAGCATAAAGGTCATGGTCTCTTATAAAAAAAAGTTTTCAAGTAATATCACTTGCCTAAAATATTAGTTACAACACACCAGGGTTACTATGGTTACTTGGCCATCATTACTATGTAAAATTGGACCCAGTCTGTATCAACAAATTGACAGAATATGTTGACATTCAGAAAGCGGTCTAGTTTCATATCGCATTCCAATTAAATCTCTTCGTCTGTCATTTTTTCCACATCTTAAAGTAAGGGGATGACGTGATGTAATAGCGTGTAATATTCTATATCTTTAATTAGTGTCAAGTTTAATTCGCTTCATTTTTTCTTTTCTTATTGAAATTAATGCAAAAAAATAGTTCCATTTGATATGTAAATTACCTTTGCAGATGTTTCCCTTGGAAGACCACTTTCAAATGTGGGAGACTATAATATTATTCAAGCGGATTCAATGTAAAGAGGTGACCAGCTGTTTGCAGCAGGAAAAACTCTCCTCTGCCTCACTTTTTTAAGTCAGCTGAAAAGGACTTGCTATGATGTGCATGTCCTTGTGCTCTGTGCACTCAATGAGAAGACCGTACACTAATGTAATGTTATGAATGCTGACTGCTCCATCGTGGCTGCTGTGTCTCTGTTCTTCTCCTTAAACCGTTGAACGGTGGAACGGTGAACGGTGGGTCTCTGCTGGAGCCAATACTTAAAATCCATCAAACTTTATCGAGCATGGTGTCTTCGACAATTGAATTCTCACAATGCACTTTGCAGAGCACAACACATAACTGTAATTAAACAATAAGAATTAATACTGTAATTTCACTGCTGAAATACAACAGGTAGCTTTGTATTAACAAAATAGGAGCAACATAAAACAACTTCTGTGTAATTCTACAGGCATTTGCTTTAATTCTTCTGGTCTCTCATCCTCCCTGATTAAATTTGTTGTGACCCTGAAGGTCAAGAACACAATGTGAGATTGGGGGTGTTGCAAATGGGGGTCCCACAAGCAGGCATATTTCCCTGTTATTTTGTGCTCAAACACCTTGGACTCCAGTCTGCCAGATGGTGTGTATACAATCAAGTATGCAGATGACCTAAGCCTGGCTGAACCTCTAAGGGAAAATCTCCACCGCC
The DNA here is from genome assembly GCF_013368585.1 of Megalops cyprinoides. Lineage (NCBI taxonomy): Eukaryota > Metazoa > Chordata > Actinopteri > Elopiformes > Megalopidae > Megalops > Megalops cyprinoides. Next base: position 10,572,790 of record NC_050606.1, on the reverse strand, counting down.
AGGACAGACTCAAGGTGGAGAGAACGCTGCAGTCTAGCAATGCAAAACCAACTTCCAGGCCGAAAATAAAAACACAACATGGAGTGACCACAAGCTTTCAAAAGACAGAACACACATGATATACAGCAATGCTGTGCAGAATGCAGGAACCTATGCTAGAACAATACCAATTCATAGACAGTTTTTCACCTACTCAGAAAATATAATCATTCTATTACCAGGTGTACGTTTAATTAAAAACAAATAATAATGTTTTTTTTTTTTTTATAAAACCCTACTGTAGAACTGTAAATTGTATACTAAACTTGTCTCACCACAACAACCTCTTTAGGAGCCCTAAAGATTGATGACATCAATCATAGTCATGGAATCTCAGGATGGTTTTCATGTGTTGACTGAACATCCAATTGGAGGCCACTCTTTGTCGATCCATAAACCCCCATGTTTCAAACATTCGCAATGCAACAACACTAACAGAGGTTGGTCTAAATTTCAGTGGTCCATGGTTACATATGTAGATTTAGATTTTTCTCCTTAGGAAAATCATTCCTTACATTCCTAACTCTCTCTTAGGAATATAACGAAATGTAATGTAATATATGCACATGCATCTGCCTTTCTGCAGGGGGAATTTCAGTGTGATATAACGGCAAGAGAACTTCTCACTTTCAATATTCATGTGCTCTTTGCACCTTGGTGCCTCCCTGCAGCCTGTTGCAACGCACATCTGCTCTCCCTTTGACACCATCTGGAGCCATGTGGAAAAGCTTGTCAGAAGAATTAATAAATTATGTTACTTAATTGATGCTTAAAGATCACAATTAGAGCTGGTAATAATAACCCTTTATCCGTGTTCACAGATGCTCTGCTGTTTGTTACAGTGCATCCCCTGCAAAGCGCACACGTGTGTGTGTGTGTGTGTGTGTGTGTGATGCAGCCCCATGGTTGCACTGAAAATGATTTGCATGTCATCCCACACACAGCATTAAACTTTGCCTCCAGAAATCCTCTTCAGAGCAAAGGAGTGCCACCTGGTCAACGTAATATTCAGCCGAAGATGGATTCCTTAATGAGATCTTGGGCAGAATAAAATATAGCCACAATGCATCTTGGTATCGAGACCTCATCAAATTAAGGTTAATGCACCATCAAATCTTTTCACTGCCCTGCCTGTTACAGGCCAGTACTGATGCTATGGGTTCAGAGCTGTGGTTTGGCATGGCGTGGGAGTGGCCAGGGAACATCTCACTATTATAACCTGCAAGTCAGGTTTTAACTCCATCCATTATCTAAAAATTTCACAAGGATATATTTGGTAATGTCCTCACCTGCCACACCACGTCCGGCCAGAAGGTGGCCAAAAGGGAGACATAGAAAAGTCTGCCCCAGGCAAATAGCAACCAGCAATGACAAACGATGCTATTGCTTTCACTGCAACAGAGGCCATCTCCTCTATAATACAGTTCAGCCAATGAAATAAACTGTTTCCTCCCCCAAAACCTGTCGTGTCTCAATGGCCATGCTCACTCAGTATCTAAAAGGTGCGTCCTAATTAAATGAGAAAATGGGCCATACACCACTATACCGGCAGGTGGTACTATAACACAATAAGGAATTTGACTGCGCGCGGTTATATATACATACATACATAAAATGTACTTTTCAAACTTCTAGTTTCATAGAACATCATAGTAATTGTAAAAGCAGAGGTACATATCATATCACATCTCTAATCCATTTTATTGCATTTCAAATGTGTTTTGAATAATGTAAGCTAAATATAACAATTTACTGGAAAACAACCACAGAAAATTATAGGAAGTGCAAAGAAAGAGTTATCAAAATTCTTGTACGCCATGATATACCTGTCAGGGTCCCAACGTTATTTTCTGTGTAAAATCCGTAGCTATGAGATTGCCTTGCTTTCTTGTTGGGTAAATCAGCAGCGCAATCGCTCACCGTGAAAATTCGTCCCAGCACAAGAGGGCGTATAGAGACAAGTTTAACCACGCACTGCAAACCAGTGGCGAGACGAAAGATGTGATTCTGTTAGCATTTTAGACGCCACCTGCAGTTTGAAATATGCTAAAAATAAGGAAGAGCCTCATATCCGGTTCTTACCGTTTATGTGGAAATACGGGATTAATTGTGTATATGGACGTCACGCATTAGTAAATCATTCGTGGAAAAAAAAAATTAATAAAACGATGACTTTCTCATAAGGGCGGCAAATGCACCAGCGTTTAATTTGGTAATTATTTGCTTTTCCTCATGATGGTCCATTCTCCCACTAAGTAAATTTGCTTCTTCAACATTTCTCCAGGGGTGCCAGGAAAAGTAGGCTAAACGGGGCAGTTTGACATATAACTTAACTAAAACATATTTCAGATGAGTCATTACGTTTTGTAGTTAAGTGTTAAGTGCTGTGTATGTCTCAGCTTACAATTAATGGTTTGTTCGAGGTTTTTCCTCATTTCCTGGCGTTTGGGTGGTAGAGAGCGGTAAGTTAAAACTTTCATTGAATTGCGCTGCCAACACTCTAAAAAGTTGTAAATTAGGGCTCTCGCCATCTTTGTACCGCTCAGCATTGCACTATTGTGGATTCAGTTGCATGATCAGCGTTTGATGAGTGCCCCGTATCCATTTCTCGTTCAAACACACGTTCATTGACAAGTCTGCAAATAGAAATGCGGCGGGCACTGAGAACATATTACCGACTGAAGACCGATTACTCTTTTTTTTTTTAGTTATGCCATTAAAAGATAATTTGCAATGATCTGAACATTCCGAAGATTACACAGGAATGCGTCCTCAGAATAGCGCACTTTCCTGCAACAAGTCCAAACACCCGCTGCCACCCCCACGACCCCTCCCAAAAAACTCCGGTGCTTTTTTGCACAAACACCTGTCTCGCCAGAAGGTGGTGTTAACTCCACCCCCTGCAAGTCCACGCGTCAAAAGCGTATTTTTTAATTGGGTTTAGGGGACCCATGATATGTAAATTACTAATTCATAGCTCCTCCCCTGCACCTGACGAACACTATTTACTGCTCTAAACTGCATTTTGCCATACTGCCGCTACAGCATTGCGCTGCACGATGTTCCTCTCTTGGACTATGCAATAGGAAACAGTGAGGTTGCAGTGATTTGTCCATCTCCGAGAAGGGCTGGGACCGTTATATTTATACACTCGTTTCCCCTCTGTCGCTGGCCTATTTAATTTTTCCAAGATGCCACGGTCGTTTCTAGTAAAGAAACATTTTAACTCAGCCAAGAAGCCAAATTATGGTGAACTGGACAGTCCCACAGGTAAATTCTCGTTATTTCAAGTGTTCTTTTTCAAAAATTGTACCGAGAACATGGTTGTCTTTATGTCGCCTTAGCTGTCACAGAACACAGTTTAACAGTTTTGTCAAAAGAAGTCTTCACTTTTTAGCTGGTCTGTGTTTTTTTGGAATAGTTTTTTTTTTTTTTTTTGTCCAGCTGAACTACTGTTTAATGTATGGTTATGGTATCTAAAGCGGTACTGTACATGGTTTGGTTAGCTTACATGTTTTCTCTAACGCTATAACATTACTCTGGTGGATATAAAAGTTATATCCTGCGAACAGTACCGTATCAATCTCGCTTCTCATTTGAATTATGACGGTTGTTGGTGGCAAGGAAACAGAAGAGATTAGTATGTTAAAATGTATATATTTCTGTTTCCATTTCAGTGTTGATTTCACCGTATCTGTATAAGGGCTTCCCGGTGCCAGTCATTCCACAGCCGGAGATTCTGAGTTCTGTGGCGTACAATCCTATCACGGTATGGACTACGAGCAGTCTGCCGCTGTCCCCACTACCAAATGACCTCTCCCCGATCTCCGGATACCCTTCGTCCCTTGGACGCGTTAGTCCACCCCCGCTCTCTGACACGTCTTCTAAAGACCACAGTGGTTCTGAAAGTCCCATAAGCGACGAAGATGAGAGAATGCACACCAAGCTCAGCGACCCGCACGCCGTTGAAGCTGAGAAGTTTCAATGTAGTTTGTGCAACAAGTCCTATTCCACGTACTCCGGACTGTTAAAGCACAAGCAACTACACTGTGACGCACAGACAAGGAAATCTTTCAGTTGTAAATACTGCGAAAAGGAGTATGTAAGCCTTGGAGCTCTGAAGATGCACATAAGGACCCACACGTTGCCTTGTGTGTGTAAAATATGCGGCAAAGCTTTTTCCAGACCCTGGTTGCTTCAAGGACACATCAGAACGCATACCGGTAAGCATGCCTAACCATTTTTTGTATTTATTTGGCCACAAAAGACCAGGCCTCGTGACTCGTAGCTGTGATACAGACATCTTGCAATCATCTAGATTTAAGTACACGAAAGCTTTACTGTTTTCTGTGATTCCAGAGATCAAATGGTTAATGAAATATAATATATGCCTATGTGATTGTTACCACCCCCAGCTAAATATGACCCTTCCATCACTGGCAGCAAAGAAAAGAAACGTGGTTTATACTGGTTATCTGAAGAAATACTAAGAGTTTGCATGCATTTTGTGTTTTAGGTATTTTGATTTGTTGTTTTTTTTTTACATGCATTGCAGTCTAAGACATTTCTATCAGCAACAGCTGTTCGTGTAGAAGTTAGGCAGAGTTGAAAACACAACTACCTGTAACCCATAAGCTTCACTGTATGCTGTCTTGGGCTTTGCTTCTGGAGTTCCATTACTGTATGGATAAAATGAGGAATTGCTAATTGTAATGACCAACCGCATGGTTTCATTTTCTATTCCTTATTTCAAAGTTGTGTTGACATTTTTCTCTCAATGGTCTTTTTTTCCCCCCTTCAGGAGAGAAGCCCTTTTCCTGCCCACACTGCAGCCGAGCCTTCGCTGACCGGTCCAACCTCAGGGCTCACCTACAAACCCATTCTGATGTGAAAAAATACCAATGCAAGAACTGTTCCAAAACCTTCTCCAGAATGTCTCTTCTGCACAAGCATGAGGAATCTGGCTGTTGTGTAGCACACTAAGCTAGGATACCAGCAGAGACCTTTACTACTCCAGTGGAGCATACAAGGAGGTTTTATTCTGTGTCTGTCAAGTCTCTTTTGACTGAGAAACACAATCCGTGTCATTTCAATGTAAAACTATCACAGTATCAGCTCTCGTCACATACATTTCATTTAAACAGTATTCTTTTTTTTAAACTCTTCCCTTGCAATCAGTGTTCTACTTTTTCCTACAAAGTGCCTAGTTGTTCATACTGTATGCGTACGTGTAAGCAGGGGTCTGTCTTTGTAGTAGGCCCCCTCCGAATATTGTGATGTTCTAGCCAATATCGATTACAGAATTGGTATCAGGAATGGTTACAGGCATCTTATTACTGACGCCTGCTGTGCGTCTGCACCTTTTGAAGCATTGCACGACAGACATTCCACATGGTTCATGGTAACAGTACAAAGAGGTGATTTCCAACCGATGGGATATCTGAAGCCTTTGCTGTATAGGGAATAAGTGCAAGACATGATGTTTTTTTCTGTCGTTTTTTTTTTTTTTTTTTGAAGAGTGAAAGTATTTAAACTTCAGTTGCACAATCATAACGCAATAACTGATTGACAGCACTCAAAATAGCAATACTCTGGCAAGTGCCTTAACTTGATGTGGCATTTGTAATGTCTGTTTCTAAATAATTAAGTTTTTCATTTTATATTTTTATATATTTGAATGTATTATGTGTGGATGAAATGAGTGCATTTTATCTAGAGCGTGTGAGCAAAATGGCTGAATGAATGAATGTTTTTAGTGTTTTTTTACACACATTTTAAATAAAAAAATCCAGGAATTGTATCCTTTTTGTTTCATTTTTCTTCTTGTCCTCTAAGAAAGAGATAAAGGCGTGAATGAGACCTTCTCATTACTTTTGCCCTGTTAATTAGCACTGCTGGTCTGCAGCCGCAGTGAGTACCTGTGCATTCTCTTGCAAATGAGTAATGGGTCACTTGACATTTACATTTATATTGAACTAGAACGCGTTATGCACATGGCAACTCCAGCAGCATCAAGCAATTGTCAGGAGCTGTTAAATTCCACCAGCACTAGTGACAGTCATCCACTACTGATCAGCATAGAGGCAGGGTCTTTCCCTGTCTAATGGAGTTTTTTTAAAGTATAAATGAATGCAGGTCAATGGGATTGCATATTTGTCTGTGTTATTTGTGTCTTATATTTTGAATCACTGTAGTAAAGCAATGTTAAGTGTAAGCTAATTTTAAAAAGGATAATTATCACAATTTAATCTGTGTGAAACACTTTAGTGTAAAGTGCTGTGGGATTTTGGAAGACACTATAAATTAATTAGTGTAATCATTATAGTGCATTCTACAGTACTAACACCCTTCTAATATTGTATTTAGCGGCAGTAATATTGGCATGTGATTGCCCTCTCATTGACACAGCCAGTGTTCAGTGCTTCTTGGGTTTGAATAATTTATGGATCATGCTTGCATCACATTCAAAATGCTGCTAGCTTTAGGTACCTTTTACAAGAGTGACCGCCATTAAAAAACAGCTGACTTCATTTAAGTCAGGTTCCTGGAAGTTTCTGACTGCTTCAATTATTCATCTAATACATCAGCAAACAGCATTTCGAGGACGCCGCCTCATTTAGGGGATGATGCATCTGAGGAAGTAACTGGGTACTAAGAGGAGTGAACCTGCTCCTGTGAACCTGTTCAGACATCAAACAAACTTGAAATGTAACACATGGATACTATATTGATCTGCAGTCACACGTTATTCTCTTTGAAGGCTTCAAATACCCCTGGCCTTTTCGTTTGGTGGTGTGGGTGTTACTTTAAAGAGTAAAAGCTAATCACAGCACCCGTGTAAAAAGGAGCACCTATTAAGTTCTCGGTCAGCCATTAAGCTTTGTTTATTTCCAGTTCCACATTTCACACATGGATTTGCTGCAAAGGAGCGGACATGCAAATTCACAATGACCACAACCAATATACTGCCTCTCACAAGAGCTGGGTTTAAGCTCCTGTCATACAAGGAATGTGTTGTCTTAACCTTTTTTTGCTATTGTTTTTATTTGTGTGTGTGTGTATTTGTGTGTGTGCGTGTGTGTGGCCCAATTTGTCTGCGGCCATTTCAGGCTGTTCTGTTACAAGTGTGCCTTCATGCAGGTGTCATGTAAAACGTGTCAAACTACACATATTCTTGTTAGCCCCACCTTTCACATGCATGCATTTTCCACATGGTGATGACATCCCATAACCCCTCCCCCAACCCCCCACAGACAGACAGACACACACTCCTTCGTTTTTACATCTGCAATTTTTTTTTTTTTTTGAGGCCTGTATTTTTTGTCACAGATTTTTTTGTCACTACAAAATGAATGTATAGTGTTCTAGCACCTTCAAGACCTGGGGGAGGTTGAAGGGGAAATCACAGGTTAGCCAGAGTGCATGAAAGTCAAATACAGCTGACAGTCTGATTGGAACGAACATGTAACCGCTATTGTCCTATTCCCTTTAATGTTCTGTGGGGTATCTGCTGGATTTTCCTTGAGAGTGTGGGCGGATTCCGAACAGCATGAGTCACCAGCAGGTAATTACTCCAGGTGTTCTGCAAGGCCCCTTTCATTGGACCAGGGGATCTGAAGGATGTCCAATCCCTCTGGCTGTGGGAGAAGCAGGTGTCAACAGCCACACAGGCACACACACAGAGTGAATCACCTTAAAGAACAATGCCAAAGAAAGACTGCAAGTGATGTTGGAGAAGCCTACTGCTTTCCCTTTACACATACGCACTTAGATATCCATGATAGTGCAGTGGTATTTTTGAAATTCATAACACTCAAAGTATCAGTCTGCTGATATGTCCTTGAAGATGATAGCGTGTGTGTGTGTGTGTATGTGTGTGTGTGTGTGTGTTGGTGGGGGGGGGTTAAGTGTTAGTTATGAGGATATATCCAACCAGCCGCAAAGTGTAATGGAATGCAGTGGCTTTAAAGAGTAACTGCAGAACTGGTGTATTTTGGAGACTGTGGAAAGTCTTAAATATGTTGACTATGCCTGCTCTGCCAAACATCACATTCCTCTAATTTATGGAAGATGGTCTGAAGTAAAAACCCCAGGAGCAATTTCTTCATAACTATATAATCATAAGTTCATAAATTATACTTTGGGGGCTCTGTGTACCCCAATTATAGATAACCCCTACTCCTGATGCACATATTTCAAGTTATAATAGCAGCTGATGTAGTAACGATAGTGAAGCTTTCATTCGTAAGAAATTATTTGTAGAGATGAATATCAATGTTTTGTTTACCAAATACAGATTTTTCTGTCTGAAAATAGATGTCATAAGTTAAATAATTACAGATCCATATCCATGTATCAATCTGGAAATGAAGGTTCAATGCTAGATTATTAAAAGGCATTTTTAAATTAGTAACTAAATTAACTACAAGAAATGAAAGCCCATCTTAATGATATAGATATTTAATACATTGAATTTACTCTTTTTCCATGGATGAGTTATGGAACATCATCACTGCACTACAGCCTGAAGAATATGCTGTACCTGGTGTGTCCTGTGATGACCAGAAGAGGCCTCTAACTGCAGTATACTTTGTCCTTCACTTTGATTACTGAATCTGAAGCCTATAAGCACGCTGTGCTTTGTCCTCATCTTTGTGTGCACTGAATCCGAGTAAGTGCCACATTCTTTTTCCGTTTCTTACGCAACATGTTTTGTTCTTATTAGTGACCGCAAAACTCAATGCTATGCGAATAACTAACAAAATACGAAGCTCGCTTAAGTATATCCCTCAGTTTTAAGGACAGAGCAGTTACAATGCGGAGGCCCGAACAGGCAAACGTTACATATTCACATCTCCGAGTGAATCCGAAGGGGGTGTTGGAATGGTGCATTCTTTAAAAACCTGCTGACTGAAGAGTGAATGAGGAGGCATGATTCCACTATGACTATCAAGTGGAACAAATAAAATTAAGCGTCTCCTCCAAAGGCCCGATTGTCCTTCCCGGAGCATGATCCACGAGCCTTTCTCAGAGCTAACCTTAGGAGAATGAGGGGATTGTTTGCTTTCAATTACTCTCATTGCCTGGAGGGATGCGCCCTGTTTATAGAACTCAAGACTTTTTTTTTTCTTTTTTTTCGAAAGAGCTGGGAAAATGCACTCTTTTATTTTATCAATCTGTACAGATGACCAGATAGCATCTTTCATGCAGCCACACGAATGAAAGAGAACTTATTTGTTCTCTTCCATTTTTTTTCTTGAAATGCAGAAAGCAGGTCCACTTGTTAAAGAAGGAACCTGCAGAGGACGTGCACGGAAAAAGACATCTTACAGGTCATTCTGTCACCTTCTGATGGCACTGTGTCAGCTCTTTCTCATCACAATTTGGAGGATTGGCTTCATCAAACTGTTTTTTTTTTTTCCTTTTTGAATTGCCACCACTTGTAAAGGCTTCCTAAAGATCAAAAGCTGTTTTTTCCATTGAATTTTGCACACATGCCCTCTTGTTGAAATTTCATAGCTTTAACAATACATTTATTTTTCCAATATTTGTACAGCAGAACCCAATATAACCAGATTTTCTTTGTATATCCACGTATGCATGTGAATGTGAGGGCTTCACCCATCTGAAATACAAACAGCCAGAAAGTCTCTGTGGGGGTCCACAGTGTGAGAAGGGAAATAAGTCTTGAAATGCTAACAATTACTTTATGCTTGATTTAGGACTGCAGTGGTCAAAATATCGTAATTTTGTTTTTTTTGTTGTTTTGTTTGTTTGGTGGTTTCAACAGGAGACTGTTACTATTAGTGTTTCATCTATATAGTTAGTTATGTTTAAATGTACTGTAAGCTGCCCTGATTAAGAGAACATTGTAATGATCCAAAAACACAGAACAAAAAGCATCCAGAAAAATACCATTCAGCTGTAAGCAGCCATCAACAGGGGCAAAGCAACATTTCACCAATGTTTTTTTTTTTTTTTTCAAGTTTCAAGTTTTTTTGTTTTGTTTTTTTTTTTCATGAATCAACACAGTCCATCAGCAAAATACAATTCCTAGTAAAATCCAACATGGCCATCATGGCACAGCCAAATATGTAATACCACGAGAAACATATAGTGTATCTCAAATGTCAAATTTGCACTATTTAGCATACATGTTATTTTATTTATTTATTTAGTTTTAATAATGCAGAAAAAACAAGATGATGACCATGCCATGCAGTCAATCAGTGCCATTTTCCTTTCTCTCACTGAAAGAAAATTGTGGCATTGTACTGTACAGAGAACAATTAACACAAATCTCATCATCCATCCTCTTTATCAATTCAATCATCAATGGAGCCATTTATGCCCCAACCACACAGAGAGCTCCCAATAGAAGGATTTTTTGTCTTTTTTTCTCTCTTGCTGTCACAAGCTCCAAGACCACATGATTGCATCCACCCAACACAGCATTTTATAAACAAAATAATCTGTACACTTTGACGTTTTTTTTTTTTTTCCCCTATTGATAACTGAACTGCGTTCCTTTTACATTTTGTTTATCAAATATTAGCAGATGTCCAGATAATCCAGACATCTTACATTAGGAATAGTGGTGTGTGCCCAAAACCACATGCAGCAGGCGGTTTAATCTTATGCTGAAACACATTAAAAGTGTCCACATGTTCTCCCTTTCTTCCAGATATCCCCCCTTCTTTGATGTATCTCACTGAACGTCCATCTGAAACATCTATGCATGATTTGAACCAAATGACTGCATTGGCTGCAAGATTAGTGTGGCATATTTGATAACAGTCCTGTATGGAGTGCTCATCAGTATCATAGTTTTGCATATATGATACATTTATTTATTCCTGATCATTTGAATTGCATCAATATGCGGGAGATAATCATTGACAATCAAACGACACTGCAGCAGAGTAGAAACAGAGTGAATATTACTTTGCAGCCAATAATGCATTCATGTTTGGTTATGAGGGATATTACTTGTCTTCTTTCATAAATGCTCAGAAATTCCTTGTAAGCCTCTGGTCAGTATTATTAAAGAACTCAAAGCACAGTGTTTTCTGCCCAGTCCAAAATGCTAGACGTCACTTGAACATGATAATTACAAGTATAACTTTAAAGGGGTACAGGAAAGTCTCCTTTATAAAGCTTCCCTCCAAAGTAAATCCCTGAATTAAATGGAATCTCCTCCCCTTTTCCCCTACTCACATGCATGTCAAAAAACATCCCAGGAAACAAGTAACATCATCAAATATTACTGGAGCATTTTATCGATGTTTTTAGATTTCTCATTTTACATTTTAGCAGACATCACATCATTAACACACTGTCTGACTTGAGGATGTAGCATAGAAATTCTGTGCGGGACTATATACATATTATGCTCATTTATATAAGCAAAGACAACAACCAGCATTATAAACCTGTTGCTGTTTCTTAGTTTTAAAACCACTGTGCAGCATCTCTCAATTATTACCTGGATACAAAATAAAAATACAACAGTAAAACGATTGTGCATTTTGTAAAATGAATGAATGCTACTTTTTTGAAATCAAGCTCTTATAAATCAAGATACAGAACCTGTAATCTAAGGTTTGATGACGTTTGTGAAATCACTAAATGGTTCATTTTTTCTGTTTAAATCTATTTGCCAGTTGCCTTCATTGTGTTTTAATTCTTGTGAATTTACTGCCATACTATACTGTTAAGTCATCGGAATGAAAATGGTGGACCAATTGTGGCCAGTACGAACGCAAATAAGGGTTCAAACCAGATCAGGGAAGAGCTAAAGGAAGAGTCAATGGCTCTAAGGAGGGTTTGTGTTAAATTATAACTGAAACATTCAGTTTTCCCAAACCAGCACCTCCAATGGGTATGTTCTTTCTCACACTATATTTTGTTTTAAGATCCTGTCCTGAAACAACTGTTCTTGCACAAGTTAGAACTAAACAGCTCTCAGGATGTGCTCTACCTACCTGGCATCTCTGAGTTGCACTGTTTGGACAATGTATGGTCACATTATTTATACTGATATATACAGTGTGACTTATAGCCCAATGTAATGACACTCATCTTGATTATAAATCACCTCTTCAAAGTTCCAGGGAGTGAAGAAACGGCCAAGGGTTCGTCTCACTGTACAAGTAAATATGTCATGCAGCAGTCGTCCGTTCCTAACCAAAATGGTATGACCCCATCATGTGACCGTGACAAGTGGAATCACATGCCACTTAACCAATTTGAATTAATAGCATCAGAATCATATGCTGTTGCGCAGTTTCTCTCTTTTTGGTCTTCATCCACCAGTCACAAGTGCTAACCCCTCAAAAGACTAGCGGGGACAGATCATTCAAAATGCAAGCGAACAGCTGGTGAATATTTATATGCTTTGTTTAATTTACATGGTCTAGTTTACTTTGGATGGCAGACATTAGGGAATATCTCCGGGACTGTTTATATTTTCTCACAATAATATTCGACTCCTTCGGGCAGCATAGTTTGAGAAACAAAATCCTGCACACTATACCATTGATTCTTCCCCACAAACAAAGGCACTGCATACAGCTGGGGTTCAAAATTCTTGAAAGCTTCATTAGCTCAAAATATTTGTTGCACGACATCATTGTATCTGCGTTGTTTGGATTACAATAAATTCTTTCAGTGTGTAATGCATTTCTTCGAGAAAAAAAAAATAAAGACAGCAGCATACTAACAGATATATTGTGGTGATCTACATTTTATGCATATTTGTCCTCAAACTTAATGCTATGTTAATGAACATAATGTTACATTGAAATAAAAGCTCTGCATTTCTTTTCATGTTGACTTCCAAACTCCTCAACAATGTAATGCCAAAGCCATGACTGTCAGGTGGTGCTATCTTTTTAAAGTGAAAGACATCGTCTGTTATCTGTCTGGGGGCTCTAGGTCAAATTCTCGCCAGATCTTTCATTCCACAGGGGTATAGCTAATAACAGGAATCTCCAATCCTACCACAAGGTCTTGTTTTTAATGCACATTCAGTCAGGTAAAATACTGCTAATTTCATGTATAATTTTCTACTTTTATTGGAGGACATGTAATCCTGGGTCCTTAGGCTGGAACCAACAGTGTACTCACAAGTAAAGTTGTTAAATCAAAGTCAGTTGTTAGAACAAAATAAGTAAATACTACAAGTAAACACTCTTTATGTTCTCCATTATGCAGTTTATAATATTTGTACTATAGTAATCTGTAAAATGGTCTCTCTAGGTTTTTTTCCCCTCCAAAACCAGACATTTACAGCTTTGTGGATTAGCTCCTGCACTTTTCACCTCTGGTCCTCTTCCTGGACATCTCTGCCAGTGTACAGCTGCTTGTTTACACCTTCCAGCAGTCAGCTGTTACAGTCTGTAATTATTGGTCAGCTCCTCATTTGAATCGCCATTATTATGTCAAGGGTCCTCAGGAGTTCAATGCACTTGCAAGTCTGTGCAGCAACAGTAAATGATCTCTAGCTAAACATACACATGATAGAAATATACAAATGATTGCAAAACATGATGTCATAAAAAGTGCTTCGTATCGACAAATTCTAATTTTAAAACGTGAAAATACTGAAAAACAAAAAGGTATGGCAGCACATGTGTGCAAATGTAAATCGCTCGCCTTTAATTTCCAAGGAAATCTCACTGATGAAATTTGCGAAAGAACCAGATGTTTATCAACGTATGCAGTCAACCACTGAAACACAATACAGGCAAATGGGAACAAGAATGACGTGGTAAAGCCAAATGAAAGTCTCAACCTGTCCATGACTAACTTGTGATAACAGTTACAACGCTGTTGGAACCCGGTAGTGGTTAAATGACCATGGCTTGGTGGAGTCCCTGCTCGTCATGGGGACTGTCCTCTCTGCTGTGCCAAAATGCCTCACAGCACTTTTGGCTAAGACCAGGACAGATGATGTGGAGAATTCCAGCTCCCCTGAGGTGGAATGCCACAGTCTTATCCTCAACCATGTAAACCTGAATTGATGTACAGAGACATTAAATAACCACACACATCTGTGTCCCCACCACAGCAAACAAATTAAATAAAAAATGGAGCCTAACTGCATACATTTTTAATTTTTTATGCCATCTAAACGTGTTATATCTAGTAAAGACTGATTCCACATTACTTAATGTTCATCTAAACTACTGAAAAGAAATCACTTGTGATTCAAGGGCATCCTGTAAAAAATACTTGATATGAATCTCTGCTGTCATGGTGGCACTTCCCTTTAGCTTTTCCGTTTACAGATTGGTGACTTTGAAGCGAGAGCACAAACAATTAGAAGGCACCTTCCATGGGCAGGAGCTCCAACCTGCAGTTTATTTAGCAAGTCAGCCCTGCTACTTTGATTATCTGCAATCCACAACCTGATGGCATATTATAGAGAGAGCAAACAAGGAACGCTTGAAGATACGAGCTCCAGGCCCTTTTCCGAAGACAAGCCCATACTCTGTGCAGTCCTGCTCAGCTGACAAGCCCTGACAGGGCAGAGACCTCCAGATGAACTAGTGCGGAGCTTGGTGGGGATCACATGGGCTCAAAACAGCTGCCCATGTCTCACGTAAATTAAACTAAAAGATAAACACTGATCACATAAAAGAGCCCGTGCTGTTATTGTCTGACCGATTCCATCTCTGTGCTGACGCCCTGGACTTGCGGTGAGGGGGGTACCCCGCTTTAGGCTCGGCATGGGTCCAGGTCGTACGGGTGAGGGCTTCAAATGCATGTGTGCTTACACACGCTCTGATTTTTCTCAGGCGCTGCAGCACACCTTCTGGAACTTTCATTTCCTGTAAGGTTACATCCACATTCATCTCCCAGGAAACAGAAAGCAAGACTCTGCATAAAGCTGGCAAAAAAATGGAAATTTAATCCTTTTCCACTGTGTAAATATACAATTACTGGTGCTGTGCCTAGCCATGGTGGGATGATGCCAAACCTCACACATGCAAACAAGACATATCATGTAAAGCTAACATGCATGTACAGATTCAAGAAAGCATAATCAAGTCATTCAGTTCTGTATCATGCGGTTAGACAAATAATTAGCATGTACAGTTAGTTTAAATGCATTTTGTATTTTCATTTTAGACCTATAGGAATTGATTAAGGAATTACAGGCAGCAAAGGCCAACCCTGATTCATTAAAAATACTCATTAAAAGCAGCTGTGTAAAATCCCTTAAATTGCCTGTTTAATTTGCAAAATTATATCCTTCTCTGAGTCTGTTTCACCCTCCACTGTAACAATGGGTTAAGTTTTCAACCAGCAACAATCATCCCTCGGAAAGACCTTGTGGACTACTGCCACAGCTGAAAGCCAGGCTATTGAGCATTTCTGAGAATGACTCTATGAATTGCAATATAGCAAACCTACAATATAGGTTTGCAAAGCATTTCTGAAGGGCATTTATTGATTTTTTTCATTCTGTAATGGGTAATATAGTAATATGACAGTAATACATTCAGAACTGAATTCTCAGATATGAATTCTTGGAAAATATTTCACAGCTTAAGATAAATGAATACCATAAGACCTATTAAAACCATAAATATGAGTTAATTGGTCATTCCCAAAACTGAACTTTTCACTTCAAACAAAAAGATAAAAATGAATGAAATTAGCATCACAGACAGTATTTTTCTGTATCTAGGAGGTTTGATTGAAATTGCCTACCCTGTTTTTCAAGTATGGGATAAGCAAAGGATTACAATGATTAATGAGATAGCAGGCTACTGGAGGGTGTATATTTTTCTTGCTATGTGTTGAAATGTGGCCCAATAATTATCCATAGCCAAAACGACACTAATATTTTTCATCCCTTTCAATTACTTAATGCATGACATTTTTAACTTTTCTGTCTCACTGTTTTAAGGTGGCAGTATGAAACGCCTTGGCCTTTCAGCAGTGGAGGGGTTACACTTGCCTTTTGTGATAGGAAGGATTTTTCCGTACATCTGAGAGCCATATGATTTGAGAAATTATTTGTCTCAGTTTAGGGATCCTCCTCTGAGTCTCTGTTCAGGGGTAGCATTACCCTGCTAAATCAAACTAGCAGTTAATATTGGTCTCACAGCGCTCCAAGGCTTCAGTGCAATGATACAGTGGAACTCAAGAAGGAGGCATCATTACATTGCTCCATTCTTTAACAATATGTCCGCCATACCATGTGACCCAGAAGCGTCTATCCTCTAACAATACAAAGTTGCAGCAATATTATATCAATGCTTAAATGTGGTTGTGCAGTTGTGCAAATTCATTATTATGACAATATATGTTTACAGAGCGTTATGTTAAACCACTGTCATTTTGTACTGGTGCAATTTAACAAAGAGGTCTAAATAAAACACCATGTTATTTCACACATCATTTTCATTTTAACTATGATGAGAGAATGTTTACCACCCTTCCCACACATATTACACTTTTTAATGATGCGCACCAGATTTTGAAGGAGACAGCCATTGTGATGTCTTTTATTTCTCTTGGATTTCTCCTCAACCAAAATGAGGCCATTTGTCGAAATTGACCAATTTTGCAACATTTCCTAATTCCTCCTGAGTAACACTTGCTAAAATCGCATTGTGGGCTAAAGAGATACCGCATGGGTCTCCCAGAAATCTCATTTGATCTGAGTTGTGTTTTAATGTTTCAACCATGCATTAAAATGCAACGGTTTGGAAATCTCAAGAGCCAAGCCCATTACAATCTCATCAAACTCCCAGGTTGGCTTCACAAATAAGGAAAAAAAAATAACAAAGAACTTATGGTATCGTCTGAAACAGTATGGTGTAACTGCCATTTGACTGTTACATTTGGGCACTGATCTATTTGGTATGTATGAAAACATACTGCATGACAAAATAACACAAACTGTGGCCCAACTAATTATAACATAAACATACCATATTGGAATGAAAACATAATATAAATTGTCGATAAATGAATCTACAGAATTGATATAAACTCTCAGTAATAGATTCTCACATTAAAAATATATACATGCAGTATACATATATATAGTATATAACACTGAGCAGTACTTTTCTGCTCTTGTGTCACAGGGAGACCAAGTCCATATTTTTGAGATATAACGACAGTACTGCTATGTTAATAACAGCTGCAGAACATACACAAATTGATAGATGCCCGATCTGTTGGCACATGAAAACAAATATGAAACTACTGATGACATCACTCAAAGACACCAGTCAAAAACAGTGAGTCACAGAGAGAAACAGAACTTTTCCTTGTGCCACTACTGAGATCAGCACCCTCTTCACCAACAATGTGTAACATCTTGTTAAGTTCCCACATCTTCATATTCCCACGCTTACCTGCAATTATAGGATTGCAGTTGTGTGGATCCACCTCATCCAATGGCAACTCTACCCACACATATAGCTTGTTTGTCATCTGCTTGGGTACTGTTTCTCAGTGATTGCTTTGCATACAAAAAAATGAATGTTGGCCTCTTTTAGTATGTGTCATTGAGAGATGAGATGACTCAAGTCACTTACGAAAAAACTATCCAGATTTGTTCAAGTGACATCACATCACTATTTCAACGTTCCAAATTTCAATTTGAAATTCATGCTCATTCAATCGCAATGAATATAGAACCTGCACTGAGAGAAACAGAAGTTTAACTGATTCCCTGATCATCAGTTATCATAACTAAACAAAAAGCTGCCTCAGCTCAGGGGTGAAGAACTTCATTTGTATGTGTATTCAGTCCCTCATCCCCCGACAGACTGTACTGAGGTCAGTTCTTGACACCTTAACACCTGTGAAAAGTGATTTCATCAGCATGTTTCAATCAGTGTATTGCTAACAAAGATCTTTCCATTTGCCCATCTGCACCTGTTCATTGCACAATATGCACTTCTGATCCAGGTATTCTAACCTGCTGCATGTGGCCAAACCTTTTGCAGTGCAAGCAAATACAGGTTGACAGAGGCTTGTGTATTTTAGAACTCAGTGTGAGTTGTATTTCTGTCTGCCGCTCAAATTGGAACATCTTGTTTCATTCATTCATTTGTCATTGCTCAATACAAAAACAGATGATTTTTATCACTGGAGTGACAGTCACACAAGTGCAGCATGTGAGAAAACTAATGCTCAATTCCCATGACAGTCGTGCAAATGCAAATACCAACAAGGCATGCAGCCGTCAAGATATTAAACCCTTTCATGGGAATGGAACTATTATGAAATGCAATTGACCTAGAAGAAGAATATTTCAGGGATTAGCTGTTAACTACAATTTTGAACACCCAACTTTCCGTGTCCAGCTCTGGTGCAGCTGAGCAATGCTGTTGGAAGCATGAGAGCAGAGGATGCTGGGAAACACCCAGGCCAGAGCTGCTGAAAGAGAGGCACAGATGTTTCAGCGTCTGACATCAACACGCACTGCTGTGACCGCCCCAGCTTTGTTTTCACTTTGCTGCAAGATATATACGAAGCCCTGAACACAGTGTGGCAAATCCACAGCCTAATGCCCGTATAACAACTGAGAGTTTTATTAAATACTTGGTCCACTTCACCTACACAAAATTTTATATAGCTTTTATTAATCATGTTTTTTTCATCGACAATCAAAAATACAGATTTTAACTTCTAATTTATTAGTGGGGGAAAAATAAAGGCTGTAAATGAAGACTCACTCTACACAGTGGCCACTGCTTCTAATAACCACTGCTTAATCAGAGCACCAGAATCAACCTTTGATGAGGCCCACGTATTATTATAATCACAATTATATTATAACCTGGACAGATTAGTATAATTGTAATTATAGTATCATAATCTGCGCAGATTATTCTGATTGGCTGTGCTCATTCCACAGCAGTGATCAGAGGAAATTCCAGAGAGCCCATATCAAGAGCTAAACAGACTACTTAAGATTTCTCCTGTCATTGGAGGTAAGAGACTGATTGATGCAGGATTAGCCATGGGGTCTTATGGCTTTTGGTGAGAGCACCATTCTGAAAGGCTTAAGGGCTAACGGCATGCTGAGAGTTCCTCCTATACAGACGCAGTAGCAAAGTGATCCTTTTGGGTCTTCACATCAATATCAATGCTTATCAGCTTCTTTATTTTCTGCAAGACTTATCAGCATCATTGTATGTTTTTTGTCCAGTCAGCCCCGGATCATAATCAGTGATCCACGTTCTAAGGAGGCACAGGCTATCTTGGAAATGGCAATATTGCCTTCTTTGTGCGGTCATCCCGATTTTCACTGACAGATGCTGGGGAATATATAACTTGTGGTGGTGTAACCCTGTCTGGAATTTCTGACAATCCCACGAGTCAGCAGATGTGGTGCTATTAATCACGCCGCCTGGTTCCATGTGGCTCGGCAGGTATGGCTTAGAACAATAATACTGTTGTGTCTCAGCCGGGCTGCAGCAACCATAACAATGCTCTCCGAGGAGAAAGCAAATATACGTCCATTTGACCCTAAAGGACTGTTTAGGCATTCTTTGCTTTACCACAAAAGGCTATTTATTTGTCTTTGTTGCTGTCAATGATGTTGTAAAATTTCATAGCTCAGCATCTGAAGAGTTTATAGAAACATTTCAGTGGAATACTGGAGATCACAGGGCAGCTCTGATTGATTCAAATGAATTGTCCTTCTTCAGATCCTACATGTGTCATTTTGCACAAGCAGCTCCATTCACATGCCATGACCCCATTTAATTATTAAGTATGTCCTCGTTTTAATTTCACTTAGGAAGACCATTGGATTGCACACTCAACCCGCATTAAGTGGCTGGCTAAATTATCCCCAAAAGCAAAATCTAAAACGGGGAAGAAATATCCCTGTGGGGTGGCTGAGCGTGTTTCCATATTGAATTAACATACGGGCTACATATTAGCCGTGTAAGAGCACATACACCCCCATGGTGTCATCTGGCAAGGGCATTCATACCTGCCAGGGGAGGGAGGAATGTGACACTGCAGTGACAGAAAGCAGGACACAGTGGGGCACAAGCTGCCTTTGTTGTCCCCCCCCCACCTCCCCACCCCCCTGCAACCGTCCCCCACCCCCTGCTGCAGGATCTGTGCTCTAATTCCTGAACTCCGCTATCAACCAGCCAGCGAAGACAAATGGCCAGGGCTGCCTGCGAAGCAGCAGGTGCTCCGCTGTTAAATGGCAATTTGCGCCTCTGCCTCCCTCTCCCTCCCTCTCCACATCCCAGCCACCCACTCTTCAGAAGGGGGATTGAGAAGGGGGGGGAGCTGAGGCACTTGAGACATGCGGAGTTATCAGCAGGTTTTGGGCTTTGAAGCGGGCCCTGGGAGAATCTGGACTTTGTTTATGCGGAGGCCCCCCCTTGGGGTGTGCGTCACGACAGCACCCCCCTCTCATGAGGTAATTGGTGTGGATCTGCCGCACGGCCCCGTGATAAGACCGCTGAGGCGGGGGTATGGTTCAGGGAGAGGCCTGCGCACTGTCTGGAGAAGCTCTTACTCACTAGGATGTGGTGTAGACTGCAGTTCAGGAGGGGGAATCCCTGCACAGATAATAAAAAAAAAACATTAAAAAGCCAAGGCCTCAGCAGCTCTGCATGTTTCACGGTGCAATGAACAGCGCCTGGTGTCTGGACGGCAGCTATTGTGCACGTCAAGCTCTTCACTAAATCTACCTGAAAGAACAAATGCTCATTCCAAACTAACAGTGTGCACGTTTAAGAAGCTGAGAAAAACAAAAAAACACTGTTGTCAAATGCCATACGTCTGACACTGTGGGCCTTATGCATGACAGTGAATAAATTCACCACTTTCTCTGACTAGAGAAGTTAGTAAAACAAGGACCTTTTTGCTTGTTGTTAGCTGTACGGTAGCAATAATGTAGTAATCTGATGAATATTGTTGATTTACACGGGTAAAGGTCTAACGTCTCGGGGGCAGAGCGTGGTGCCGTTAAGGAGCAGAACCTACACGGGAGGAATGGTGATTCATGGAAGAGAGTGCAGACACCTTATAAACATTACTTAGAATGTTTGAACAAACTTACTGGAGTGTCTGAACAAATGAGCACAAAATAAGGCAGTGATTCAATCCTGACCCAAAGCTTTCAGCATTACCTCAATGGCCCGAGGCTACATTTGTACAGAAAAAAAAAAAAAATTCATTGTGCTTAAAGCAGCACTTTTTTGTGGAAAGGTCTGCACTTTTCTTTAACTGCCTATATAATATAAAGGAAGTATAATATGGTTGTATAAGACAACATTACCCTTAAACGATTCAGGGGTCTTCATGAAGGTCTCATTATATGCGAAAGCTACTGTTAACACATTATACAATAAGGCCCTTTTCAGTCATAATTATAGATTTTTTTATTATGTGCTGAAGTAGAACTGTAGCATTGACTTAACAGCTTAGTTCTTGTTCTTTGCCATTTGCTTACATGTTATGATAGTTGCTCTTGCAGGCTCCTACAAGTACATTACTGGTATTTCAAAGCGCTTTTCTCAGGAACATATTCAGGGTCTCTTTTCACGACTGACCAAACAACTACTAAATGACCACTCAACATTGTAATGTTCCAGCATCTGTTTCCAGCAAAAATCAGTGGAAGAGCTATGAAAAAGGAAAGACAAGATGGTTTTTCGCTTGTGTTGTATTGTACCTCACTTGGATAAAAGCATCTGCCAAATGAATAAATGTAAATGTACAAGATGGCAATCAAGGCAAAGTCACAGACTGGACAGAAACTGAGGACTAGGAGTTCAGTGAGCTTTTTCAAGAAAATACTAAGTGAGCTTAGTATTTAAAAAAAAAAAATCATCCACAGAAACCTAGTGCAACAAACTACAGGGGCATGATAAGATGGTAAGAGAACTAATGGAAGTCTCGCTAGAATTGACACTGGTAACTAGGCACCTGCCAAATATTATAAACCATGTAAGCACACAATATCATGAATGATGAACAAGTGAATGTATACAGTAAAATTCTTTGTAGCTTACAGTAATAATAATAGTGAAAAAGGTGTGTGTGTGTGTATGTTACATAATGGTGTATGTACAGGTTGGTAGATTTGGATTGTTCTTTTTCACTGTTTTTCTCCATCTATTTAAATATATGCAGAAAGTTTTAAATAAGGAGATTAACTTATCTCTCTAACTATCTAACTTAATTTATCTCTGCTAAGAGTAGGGGTCCCTTGGTGTACTGGCCAGATTCCCAGTCTGGCTTTCTCAGTCTGGCCATGCAATCATGCCCCAGTTTAATTAAAGTAAATCCCTCCCTATCCAACTCAGCTGATGTGTGGTGAGCGTTCTGGCTCAAAACTGGCTGCTGTGAATCATCCATGTTGATGCCCAACCGCTACGCTCTGCTACCGAATGGTGTCTGGTGGTCCCGTCACATCGCTGCGCAAAACCACTATCCAGAACTTTTCTCCGCCATTCCCTGATGGTGGAATGAACTTCCACACTTCATCTGTTCTGCCGAGTCCCTCACTATATTCAAGAAACATCTGAAGACACAGATGCTCCGCACTCACTTGATCACCTGACACACAACCATCTAAAGCAATTTCCTATGTCCTAAACTTTGTTTTCCTTTAAAAAAAATCAAATCTAATTGTTTAATGTACTTGTATCTCTACTAGCTAGCTTTTACCTTGTCTGGCCAACTATTGGAATTTGGTCATGCAGCATTATTGTTGATTCCTTACATGGTTTTTGTTTGTGTTGTACTCTGCCTCACTTGTAAGTCACTTGTAAGTGGATAAAAGTGTCTGCCAAATGAAAAAATGTAAATGTAATAGGTTTAGAGGTAAATTGCCAGATATCTTTTTTTTTTGATCCCCACATTTAGTTCATTGGAAATAAGCACTGATGAGGAAGATAAAGGTATTCACAGACAAGAAAATAAATGTTTTACTTGGTTGACTGTGTGTGGGCTCAGCACTTAAGTAATCTTTAAAAAACTTTAGTATCATTTTGCTGAAATAACAAAAGTATTAAGCATATGGCAAATGACCCTCAATCTGAAGAGACTGCTCTCATATATCTTGTAAAATGTAATGTTTTTCATTCTTTGTTCTCTTTTGGCAGGCAATTAAAAATATAATTTTGATCCAATTACACTCTTCACCGAGAGTATGCACAGTCAACACTCTACTATACTGGTAGAGTTACATCACATACCGTCCACAGTGTAGGACTGTTACCGAAAGTGTTCTTTTTTTTCCTGCTACTGGGCGTTCCACAGGTGCACTGTCCAGGACACATGTCCCTTGCCAGTCCAGAGAGCCTTGTGCCAAGTCTCTCCCAGACAGGCCCACCCCTGCTTCACCAGCTCTGCCAGTGCGTACCATCTACCGGCTGCCAGAGGTACTGCCTGCAGTCCCTGAAAATGCCATCTTCCCCCAGGGTTCAGATCCATTACAATGGAATGAAAATATTTTCCCTTATTATTTTGGTTTGGTAACGTTGAATGGCTAAAAGCCCCTTA